>NC_060144.1:162567540-162910040 GCF_021461385.2 Schistocerca piceifrons | reverse complement strand
ATGTCAGAATGTAGTATGAGTTTTCTATGGAGTCTCGATATTTTTTTAAGTGGTAACCTTTCTTTTGTAATTTTTATGAACACTGCCCGTGCCATAAAGATTAGTGCTGTGATAAAGTAAAATATACCCGTGCTATAAGCATACGTTGAGACTGCCCAAACTCAGTCTGTAACACAGCTGACTTAAAAGCAACAGATAGGTTGACTGGTTGATTTGAGAGAGGGGACAAAGCAGAGAAGTCATCGGTCCCATCGGATTGGGGAAGAAAGAGGAAGGGAGTCGGCCGTGCCCTTTCATATCATTGCTTTACTTAATTATATATAATTTTTAATAATTACTAATGTTGTTTTAGGTTCTTATTTAGCATACCTTATTTCTAGGTTTGAATTTTCTCATAATTTATTGTCTTTTCATATTTTATCTTTTGTTAGATGTGCAGGTTCTCTATGATTTATACCCATTTCTTTGAACTAAATTTCACTTGTCCGAAGCCATTTAGGAAATTCACGGAAAAGCTAAATCGCAATGGCCGGCGCGGGTTTCAGACGATGGCCTCCTGGATTCAAGTCGACTGTGCTAACCACAGCGCCATCTCGCTCGGTAAAAGCAACAGAAATGATATCAAACTCGGGTTCAAATGTACTCGGACGAACCCATAGACTCAGGGGCATAACGTAGGTGATACGGGACCGCCTGCAAAAATAAAAATGAAATGTATAACGTATCTATACTAGCGTAACTTTCACTACAGCAGGTCGGAACAGAATTTTAGTAGAGTGTGTTGTAAAATCCGACGTAACAGAAATAAAGAGATCATTAGCTTACTATTTTCTAACTGTTAAACCTAAATTAATAAATCCGATGGATGTTATAAAAATTTAAACAAATTATAATGATTGTCAGTCAGTATCAATAAGCATAGGTTTTTAGTTCTATCTGTTCTTTGATTGATTTGTACTTACAAAACCTCACTGTACTGACCTTGACCACTAGTGAAACTGGACCATGTGGCGTACTTTCTGTGATGGAAGGTGTTGTTTACTACACTGGCATCCACAGATCACTTAGGATATTGTGAATGTTGAGTTCACTATCTCTGTCTTGGGTCATAGAATTCCACTGATAGTTCTTTATAAGTATGAGCTTCAAAAATAAGCGTTCAGCCGAAGAAAAAGCAAAAGAAATAATTTAAAACTGGAAAAATTTTGTGCATCAATCTGGAACGCTACAGCTATGACTGCATTCTCTGTTACAAATAGATTTGTTAATCAACAACTGCTATTAAGGAGGCTATTTCTTCTTTCAGACATTATCTGGTCTGGGAATTCACTGAGTAAATCCTCCTTATATTCTGTTTGAAGGATTATTACTATATTGTGAATCTCTTCGTCGAAAGGAGAGTTTATAAATTTTGGGAAAATAATTTCGAAGCAATGGTTAACATCATGCATATCGTCAAATTTTCTCTTTTACTTGGCTTCGAAGAAGTCCAGACAGCAATTAAAATGTCCCATTTCTTTGCCAGAGATGCAGTCATTGACTTTGCCTCCTACAAAGTTTCGATAGCAAGATAAATTATCAGCTGCATCCGAACAAGTGAACACGCTATATCAAACTGTACATTTTCCGCTTGCATAATTGGAGGTGCTAAATTGCAAAACTTTGTTTACAGCGTTATCTGAAAAATGAATTCACATTTCTCTAATTGGTTTTTCAAACGAACAGCTTCTTCTCCTTCTTCCCTACACTTAGATGTCAACAGAGTATTATTTTTACGGAACCTTCAGTAGACTAATAGATAAGCATAACGAAAGGCTTTTATGGACCGGTGTCTCGAAGACGAACGT
This sequence comes from Schistocerca piceifrons, assembly GCF_021461385.2. Classification (NCBI taxonomy): domain Eukaryota; kingdom Metazoa; phylum Arthropoda; class Insecta; order Orthoptera; family Acrididae; genus Schistocerca; species Schistocerca piceifrons. The sequence goes on along the minus strand of NC_060144.1, from coordinate 162,908,193 downwards.
GTGGAGCCAAGCTTCTTTAACGTACAAGAACATAATAAAAGTTCTCATCTTTTAATTCTGTGATTGTCAAAAAGATACAACGTTTCCACTGCGTCGTACAAAGACCTGACTTCTAGAATTCCACATGTAGTATCGTTAACTTCTAGACTTAAAGTGTACACTGCACAATAGAAATATTTTAGAGTCTTTTGTCTATGTTGATATCTCATTCTGATAGCTTTGTGTATTGCTATAATATTGACACAACTCTGACCATAGCACTTAGTAAAGAAGTCCTTTTTCTTCTATTGCACTTAGTATTTCCTATCCTCTCCGTAACGTACTTTAATCTTTTACTTCATGAAAACTAGAAAAGCTTTAATTTATCTAAATGTCAGAAGCCTTTCCACAATAAAATATCTAAATATCTAAATTAACTGATCTCTGTTTGTAATGTCCTATAGTGTATGTTTAATAAGAGAAAATAACGAGTCAGTGTTAATGTCATCAATAATTTCATTTTCAACCGCACCGGACAGGCACGTTTTGAAATACGGGGCTAAGGTTCTTTTGCATTAGGCCTCTTTTGGTTTATTTATTTAATCGCATAATACCCGAATGTACTTTGCAAGAAGTTTGGTGGTTATTAAGAGTTTCTACTGTTTGGTTTTACTATTTTCTCCCTATGTCCCGGCAAAGCTGTATAACTGGATTCCAGTGTTATCGTCATATTCACAATAAGCTCAAGCACCTATTTTGAAACGTTCTCATTTTTTCTTAGTTACAAATACATACCGGCGTCAACTGTGTTTTCCTTACACCACGAACGAATACAAGGTGTGCCTCCAGATGTGCATGTACATGGGTATTCAAAAGGAAGGAAGAGATTTCAAACATTTACCTTTCCAAACTACATAACATAGATACATAATTTCAACGTTCCTAGAAAGAGAAATGTTTACAATTTTATGCATTCAATGTGAGCACCATATGCTACAGGGAAAATATCAAACCGGTGGCTCATTTTCTGCCACTCGCGAAGCAGTTGGTTTCTCGTTATCGAGTACACACCTTCAGCAATGCGATGTCGCAGAGTTACAAGATTTCCAAGCATAGGGGGATAAAAACGTGGTCTTTGACGTAACCCTACAGATAAAAGTCACTAGGTGTGATGTCTGGATACCTGGGAGGCCACCGGCAATAAAGTTCATCCTTTGCTGCTCCTCTTCCAATCTAGCGTCTTGGAATTGTGTCAGTCAGGTAACGTCGGACCTACTTGAAGAAATTCTCATCCTTCGTTCCGCACACATCTAGAAACATGTGCCATGTTAGCTTGTCTTTATCGAAGTCTGCCTCAAAGAACAGCAGGATTCGATCAGCACCAATTTGACCGATAGCAAAAGCTCCAAGTTCTGAAATAAGTTCCAGAACCTTTGAGTCAAATCTGCTATTTTGCGAATTCACAACGACATCAATTATTCCAAAAAATGTTTGTCTCTACATTTCCTCCGGCGTTCGATACGCACGAGAATCCGTACCTTCGTTGTAGCGTTTTGGCATATTTCTTTTTCTGCACGAAACTGTTTCATTAATGCTAAGCTCCTCCGCTTTCCTAATGGTTTCATTCCACAACTCAATTGATATATCCCTTTGTTAATCTAAACTTGCAGAAAAAGTTTCCATCAATGTTTTTGATTTCACGTTATAGTAATCATTTCTTCTGCAAAGAAACGTGAAGTTGCTCAGTCCTGCCGAAAACTGAAATTAATGTTTTGAGAGATGTAAGAAATCTGATTTGAGGAACATCTGAAATACATCCACTAGACTTCCCACCGACTTCACTGTTTTTTTCCTACAGATCATGCAATAATTTCCAGACAACGTCAAAACAGGTGTCCAACGATTCTAGTGATTGTGCCGTGGCACACCAACTCGTAGGATAGAATGGTTGCAAAGTCAATCTGTGAACGTTTTTCACAACACCATCTTCCTTATCTTCTTGTGGCGACTGAAACGCCGCTAGTCTCTTTAGTGAATGTCTTACAGATGATATTAACTCACGAAGAATCACCAGAAAGTCTGACACATAGCTAATGCCTTGCATCGCACCTTGTACTACCAAAATCAAATTATGCGCCGAACAATGAACAAATTTAGCTCTCTGCTCCAACTGAGTGATACCACTTCGTGGTCCTGATAAATGTCCACTGACATAACATTGACCATGACAGTATTTTTTGTCGAACGATATAAGTCTCATCAATGTCCTAGAACCTGCAGAAGCCTTTAAAAACCTCTTCAACTTGAAGATTTTTACCGACATTTATGAAACATGTGGTTAGTTGCTCCTTCACTGATATGTCGGAAGTCTCATCTACAATTAGAGAAAATTATTTTATCCCCTTAATAGATTTCATGATATTTTGCTGTATATCGCTGTATAATAACTAGACAATTTTATTCAATATAGCGCGAGAAATCCACTTATATGAATTTCGCTGCAGTCAAGATTTAAGATCAGAAGTATCTTCTGCTCTAAGCAGCAGCAACTAATTAGTAGTTCATGCTTCATCAGTGTGACCACAAATTGCTATGCCTAGTTGATATAAAAACTGGAGGAAAATCGCCTTGCGTGCCTTGATCATATCTTCTAATTTATTTGTTGAGCTAAGGGATGACACATTCTTGCACTGTTTCGTAGTTACCAGAGCAGTCACGGACGAACGGTGATGATGTGTTCCTTTTTCATGAAACGTTCAACTGTCTTTTGCCACTGCCAAAATCTGTTTCGAACAAATGCAGTGTACGTATCCCTCTCCGCAATAGTAGCAGCCGCCGACGGAAACAATGTGTTGGAATTAAAACCATTTTTTCACACAGTGCGTAACGCTTTGTCCAATTCTTTTTTGTAATAAATCTATGGAAATGTGTTTTTCCATCCTTCGTGGTGTCCCCTTCCTGATGGTTTCTTGACACTTCTTGCTCATGAACTACAAGAACTGCAGAAGACACGTTCTTGGTTACCTTATTTTGGAACTGAATGTACTTTTCACTGTTGTCGGTGTTAGTAATATCCCACTGTTTTGATAACGACAATCATATGACGAATTTATCCATAGCGGCTAGGAAACTGTTAGAATTCGGAAGTATGTATGGAAGCAATAATCAACATGCTGTTTCACCTTTCCACGCGCGTGCAGGAACATTTTAAAAGTGCCAAAATTTTTCCCGGCGAAGAGCTTTTGCTCCAGTCATCCCGTCAGTGGACCCTCTTTTGAGTACCAGCTATTAATGCGGTAACACCCTTCAATCTATAACATAAGCTTCCTCGTCCTTCAGGATCATGGTCTCAAAATAGGAAGAGAAAAAAATCCTAATTAAGTGAAAATAGTTTCACTGAAATCTTAAACCACGACGCTGTTATGCTGAAATAAGTACTGAGGCAGTCTGTAACATATGGGTTTCCTTGTATCTCGGGTTATTCTTTATTAACGCTCAATATTGGCAACCAGAAATTTTAAAACAACTGTTGACGAATGGAGTGGGCTTGTTGTAGCGTGTCCCTTGTTAAGAAACATGAAAGGAAGCTGAAAAGACAGGATGCCATTCACAGTACAGCACGACTTTTATTCTGGGGAGTGCCTTTGACTTGGCCACCGAAAGGCAAGGAACGGGGAACCGTGTTGCTTGTTCGACATTCCACACAGACTTCTAAAACAAACATATGCTTCCATATCAGTGTTTTAAGAGTTCATTAAATTTGAAAGAGGCTATTGGGAAATGTTTATTATATTTTGTTTTTATCAAACTAAAGATTTGGTGCGTGTGGCGCACCCACGATATTATGTATGTTGGTGCTCCAGCCCGAGTGCACCCACACAGTCAGCTCGCGTGCTGCATGGGCGCTGTGAAAAACAGGTGACGCGGCACCGGCATACGGCATAGGAAGGGCGTTCAAAAAGTTTTGCACAGTCGTCTCTAATTTTTAATTTTTTGTGGTAGGAGAATGAAATTTTTTGTGATCCTACTTGGTATATTTAGCTATAAGTTAGTGCATAAATGTATTTTCATTTATTTAAGGTGAGCCATAATGGACCGTGAAGTAGGTGTCAGGTAGCGACAGCGGTCGGTGATGGAGTTCCTCTTTAAGACCGGCGATGACTCTGCCACATCGATTCACAGGAAGTTGCTTCATGTTTATGGGAAGGACACTGTGGGTCGCAGAGGAATCCAGCGGTGGCTGCAGAGATTTAGAGAAGGTGATTTCTCTCTACTGGACAATCCCCGATGCGGTAGACTATCGACGGCAGTGAGTGATGTGAATAAGGATAGCATTGATCAGTCATCCAAAATGACAGATGTGTGACGACACAACAGCTTGCTAAAGTGACTCGTTTGTCACTGGGTAGTGTGGTAACACTGGTACAGTCACTAGTGTACAGAAAAATCTGTGAACGTTGGGTCCCTAGACAAGAGAAATGAAAACGATGCGGAAGAATGTGCGCGAGTGTCTCATGAAGACATTTACTGAATAGTGGAAACAGTGTTTTGACGGCGTCATAACCCAGGATGAAACATGGTTTCTTTTGTCCGAACCTGAAAGCAAAAACCAGTCCTGGAGTGGCGTCCTCCGGGTTCCCCTCAGAAGAAGAAGCCAAGACTTCCACGAACAGCAGGCCGAAAGGTGATGATCTCCTCTTCTGGGATCAGTGTGGTGTCATTTTCATTGACTTTTTGGAACCTGGCTCCACAATTAACCGGGACCGTTACTATTTGTCACTGGAAAAGCGGCAACCTATCATCAATACCCACAGACCACAGCTTCAGGGCCAGCTCATCAGACTACACCATGACAGTGCCAAACCCCATACAGCTCTCATGACGCAGGTGAAAATAAGGAAAATGGTATGAAAAATTGTTCCTCGTCCTCCCTACAGTACGGACTGGGCTTAGTCTGACTTTTACCTCTTTGGTCGTCTAAAGTCCCACCTGCACGGTAAAACATTTGATAGTGAGAAAGATCTTATTTCCTGTGTCAATCCCCAGAAGTTTACCAAAGTGCATTTAAATAATGGAAAGAACGTTTGGTCAGATGCTACACAGCTGATGGAAGCTACATTGAGTAGACTCAATGTATAGCTAAATGTTCCAAGTATGTTCACAAAAAATTTCATTTTCATCCTGCCAAAAATAAAAAACTTAGAGACGACTGTCCAAAACTTTTTTAACGCCCTTTGTACGTGCAGCCACCTGTCAGACAAGCAATCGCGAACACTATGCAGTGTTAACGGGTTCGCTACAAGAACACCTACCGGCAGTGACACGAGTCTCGGCGCTGGGAATTTCGAGAAGTAGCTTCATTTCCATAAAACAAAACGCCATGTTGGTACCGAACTGAGTACACTCTGTGCCGTTGCAACTTGATCTTAGGACAAAGTCTGGGTTAAAACACACATATTGTGGCATAAAATTCTAATGTACTGTTATGCTAAACCACTTTTCATAATTCGTTTCTTCACAATACTTTAATTCTCATTTGTTAATGTTCTCGACTGTGGACAGCGTCAGGAGAATTGCTTGAATAACGACTATGTACTGAATTGCCTGTTTACATACGGATAGCAATAACCGTTTTCCGTCTACTAAATGGTAATTACACTTCCAGAATGTTACAACAACCACTTCATTCAAATTGGCCTTCTTTTAGGTTTCTCGCATACTGATATACACTGAACAACCAAAAAACTGGCACACCTGCCTAATATCGTGTAGGGCCCCCGGGAGCACGCAGAAGTGCCGCAACACGACTTGCCACTGACTCGACTAATGTTGGCAGTAGTGCTGGAGGGACCTGACACCATTAATCCTGCAGGGGTATCCATAAATTCAAAAGAGGACGAGGGGTTAGAGATCTCTGAACAGCACATTGCAAGGTATCCCAGATTTGCTCGATAATGTTTATATCTGCGGAGTTTGGTGGCCATGGGAAGTTTTTCAACTCTGAAGAGTGTTTCTGGAGCCACGTTGTAGCAATTTTGGTCGCGAGGGGTGTTGCATTGTCCTGATGGAATTGCCCAAGTCCGTCGGAATGGAGAATGGACAAAAATCGATGCAGGTGATTAGACACGATGCTTATGTACGTGTAACATGTCAGAGTCGTATGTAGACGTATCAGTGGCCTCATATCACTGCAACCGAACACGCTCCACACTATTACAGAACCTCCACCAGCTTGAACAGTGCCCTGCTGACATGCAGGGTCCATGGATTCATGAGGTTGTCTCCATTCACGTACACGCCCATCTGCTCGATACAATTTGAAGCGAGACTCGTCCCACCACATAACACGTTTCCGGTCATCCATATTTCTATGTCGGTGCTGAAGGGCCCAGGCGAAGCGTACAGCTTTGAGTGGTGCGGTCATCAACGGTACACGAGTGGACCCTCGGCTCCGAATGCCCATATTGTTGATATTTCGTTGAATGGTTCGCGCGCTGACACGTGTTGACAGCGCAGCTTTGAAATCTGCAGCAATTTGCAGAGGGGTTGCACTTCTGTCAAGTCGAACGATTCTCTTCAGTCGTCGCTGGTCTCGTTCTCGCAGGATATTTTGCCGCCCGCAGGAATGTCACAAATTTGAAGTTGTATTGGATTCCTGATATTCTAGTACACTCGTGACATGGTCGTACGGGAAAATCCTAACTTCCTCACTACCTCGGAGATGCTGTGCACCATCGCTGCTGCACCGACTATAACACCACTCTTAAACTCACTCAAATCTTGATAACCAGCCACTGTTGCAGCAGTAACCGATATAAAATGTGCGCCTAACACTTTTTGACTTATAAGTTATAGGTGTTGCCCGTGTACATATCTCTGTATTTGAATATGCATGCCTGTTCCAGTTTCTTTGGAGCTTCAGTGTATTACTGTAAAACCAATATGGCGCGTGTAGCGTAACGTTGTAGGGGAAACTTAAGTGAAAATGTGTCGCGTCTTTCAGACCGTGAAATTCCCCTGGGAGATCGCTAATGGCACTCGCGACACTCGCAGGGAACGTTGGCAAAGAAGATCGGAGTCCCTCTCCGTACTGTAAAAATTTCCTGCTTTGTTAGTGCTCGAACTCAGTGCTCAACCGCCGTCGTGGCCGATCCATAAGACTCTCTCTCACGGGACGTGAAAATGCACGTGGGCGAGGAGCTGGTGACGTCACAGCGTGGAATTCCGCGTTGCACTGCACAGCGGAGCGTGGTATAAAGTATCTGTCATATCAGGCTTTTGTCTCGTGGACAGGAACGTGTCCAACGAGATGCGACATCTTTCTCCGTCACAACCAGAACACAGAAGCTCCTGTGTTGTTAGGCGTTAAAAAACGTGTTTAATGCGCTTTCTTGCTCACAGAGTACGTAGTATGAATGAAATCTGTTTCATTGCATAAGTACATCGAGTATCTCGCGAAAACGCGTCGTTTTAGATACGATTTGTTTTAATAAAATGGCAGGAAATTACATTTAGGTAGGTCAATGCTCTCCGTAGTTGATTACTTTAGTGTTATAACTTGCGTGCCAAGACAGTATGCCGTTTCAGTGCTACGACACAATGAAGTTCTATCAAAAGCGCATTTTTCTGATACAGAGAATGTATACCATATACGGAGATCGGATCCCCAGTCGAAGCTGTGGCAAAGTAGATAGCGTAGTACACTTAAAGCTGTGAAGAAAAATTAGCAGATTCCCTATCAACTGCTTCAAAATATTTCTTTCTCACATTCTGTTTCTTAAAATATTTTCGGTCTTTGTTATCATTTAATAGAATTCTTATATTGAAGTAGCTTTTGTTTATTATAAATAATATATTTGTTGCGATTCGTGTTGCAAAGGCCAACAACTGATATGTTTCTCCAGCAGCCAGCAAAATTTATGTGACTGCCAGACTACGTCTGAAAGTAACCACATGTTATACAATGGAAGCTTCTATAATATATATATATATATATATATATATATATATATATATATATATAAGTCTGAATTTATGGAATGGCTCATATTTGTATATTGCCGGTAAATACTTTATTCAGTGATGGTAAACGGCTTCAAAAAATCTCTTCCTTCATTCCATTGAAATTACGAAACGAATCTTGCTCAGTCAATAGTAAATGCAACATCGAGAATAGGAATATTATGTATGCTCAGTCTGGTATTAGAACCTACACCCTAACTGTTTCCAATTTAAAAACGAAAATCGGATGAAAATATTCAACTGAGTGAACTAATAATTTCTTCTAATATTTACCACAGATGATTGTACAAGACTATGTCACATTATGCAATGTTACTCTACCAGCAATTCGTTGTTCAAGCCATCAGCGGGTCAATAGGTTTCTTCACGATTTTATCCATCCCTCTTCGACGAACGCTACAGGATTAACGCAGTTATTTTACGCTCGTCCATTTTCGTAAAGAAATTCTTTGGTTAGCGAGCCAAATAAAGCCGACAACGGCCACTGGGCAGCGCTGAGAGCGCAAATCGCGTTAACCCGTTCGTCCCGTGTGCCGACGGCACAGTCTCTCTTGCGGTATCTCGTCCACGTCAACATTAGCTGCCTCCTCCTGTGTGACGACGGCTTTATAAGCAAGTTACACCTCGTACTTATAAATGACGACGCCGCACCGTAAGATGACCAAACTATGCGAGATACATACTGAACGGGTCCAGATGATAAGGGGCCTCTCTTGCATTTCTGAAACCAACAAACATGTGTTAGCTTACCTTTCTGTATATCTTTTCGCTCGCCAGACAGCTTTCTTGATTTCAGCATAATTAGACCCCAAGGTAACCAACCGAATTAACTCTGTTTCGAATATAAATATGTTCATTTATGTAGTATGGTCATCTAATATGATCCTCACGAGACAGTCAAACCGTATTGTGCCTTTAATAACTGTACATGATACTCATTTTTTGCAAGTTGCTATATGATACATTTTGCAAATATTTGAAACTTGTTCATAGTCTGTGTATGATAGTATATACTAAACAACGACAGGACCAGAATCCTCATAAACACCAATAATTGTACCTGGCAAAGACTGAATAATGCCCTGAACTACAATGGACATGTTATAAATCTTTTGGGGGGCGGGGAGGGGAGAACTGGTCTGAGAAACTGAATGAGTCGTTTGCGGTTAAATTGTGCAGTTTTATTTCACATATTATCAGTTATACTCATGTACATTGTGTGTCTTAAAGAATGTAATTGTAAGAATGAAGCGAAAAGGAAATATTAGTTATTGAATATAAAGTCTGCCGGTCTTGGACTTCATCATGTGTATCGATTAAGGAGTTTAGGCGCTTTTGAGTTCTTTCATCTGAGATTGTATAACAATACCGTATAAAATAAAAAAATCTAGTGTATAGATTTCAGCAAGTCATGCTTCACAGCTCTCTTACTGCCCCGTCGACCACAAGGTGATGATTGGTAGTAAATAAGCTCAGTAGAGATAAGGATGGTGAATGAAAGTGGCAGACAGTTCATTGAAAGGAACCATCACGGCCTTTGCCTGGTATGCTTTTAATGACTGTTATAGAAAACTTGTATTTGATGGGTTTAAATGTGTGTCCGTTACATTCACAATTACTTCATCTCTTTCCGTATAAATGATATGTCATCTGAGGGAACAATGAATGGTGCGGTAACAGTCTGTGATGATCCGTACCATGAGGCCACGGAGAAGGAGTTACGATACGCAACCCATCAGGAGAGGATAACCATTCTGAAGCGAAGAACCGGCATTGAAGGCACAGCAAGTAAACATTCCAGTATTTATCGACACACAAACAGTTAAAATCTGGTGACACATCAGGCAGCAATTAAAAATCGTGTGATCATCCATAGAGACATCAGTGACGAGGTACAAGGGCACGTTGCCAGACCCAGCATTCAGCGCGCGTGTATCTACAAAGTACGTCTATAGCATTGGAGGGCAGCGTGGAGGGTAAAAATCATAGAGGGAGACCAAGAGATGAATACACTAAGCAGATTCAGTAGGAAGTAAGATGCAGTAAGTACTGGGAGATGAAGAAGCTTGCACAGGATAGGGTGGCATGGAGAGCTGCATCAAACCAGTCTCAGGACTGAAGACCACAACAACAACAACAACAACAACAACGTCTATAGCTGTAATGGATTTCTATCGCACACTCTATGAATTAATTCTAGACTTTTTAGCCTCCTAATCTTAAAAGGGGCTATTCCTACTCGTCGTAGACAGCAAAAATTCGCTTCACTTTCATTCGCCATTCAATGGCGCAGTGCCTGGTGGAACGAAGGCCAGTTCCAGGTGATATGTAAGGATTATAATCGAATAGTGAAAGGCTAGTTAAAAACAAAGTTAATAAGGCAGCAAGGTCGTAGTTACCACACAATGTGATGGGTATGTGTGTAATGTGCCTCCATATGAGAAGTAGGAACTAGACTGTATATACAGAGCGAAGGACTGCAGTATTTCGCTAGAGTCAATTATGGATAAAACGTGTTTTACCACCTGCCAGGAGTGGATAATTGTGGATTTTATGATTCTGCGTTCCTTATACAAATCTTTTTGTCTATCAGTGAGCAATGATCGAAGAGATTAGTATTTCTAACAAATTGTAACGATCTAAATAAGGCGTATTACAGTTTCAGTTAAATTGAGAAGAAACACAATAGAAAGACAGAAACATTGACATCAAACTGTATTATGCCAAAATAAAAAAAGTTGCGATAACAAAATTTTTAAAAAGCAGGGATAATACAGTCTTTGAATACCTCCCGTTCCTTTCAGTAGTTACAGTTTTTGACTATTCAACAGTATTGATACATACTGAAGCGACAAAGAAAGTGGTATAGGTATGCGTAAGCAGGCGGAATACGACGCTACGGTCTGCAACGCCTATAGAAGCCAACAAGTGTTTGGTGCAGTTGTTAGATCGACAATCCTCACAGTGGACTGTTGGTGACTGGAAACATGTTGCCTGGTCGGTCGAGCCTCGTTACAAGTTTATCGAGCAGATGGACGTGTAAGGGTTTGGGGAACAACCTTATGAATCCATGGATCCTGCTTGTCAGCAGGGGCCTGTTCAAGCTGGTGGTGTCTCTATAATGGTGTTGGGCGTGTGCAGTTGAAGTGATGTGGGCCCCCTAATGGTCTACATACGACTCTGACAAGTGACACGTACGTAATCATCCAGTCTGGTCACCTGCATCCGTTCATGTCCACCGTGCAGTCCGACGTACTTGAGCAGATCCAGTAGAACAATGCGATACCTAGCACGTCCAGAATTACTACAAGTTGGCTCCGGGAACAATATCCTGTATTTAATCTCTTCGCTGGCCACCGAACCCCCCGGAGACATGAACATTATTAATCACATCTGGGATGCCTTGCAACGTGCTGTTCAGAACAGATGTCCACCCCCTCGTACTCTTACCGATTTATGGAGAGCCCTTCAGAATTCATGGTGTCAATTCCCTACATTGGTCGAGTCCATGCCACCGCGTGTTGCGGCACTTCTGCGTGCTCACGGGGACTCTACACGACAGTAGTCATGTGTACCAATTTTTTCGTTCTTCAGTGTAATAGTAAATAAATGCATAAACTAAATATACACATATTTCATCCGATATTTATCAAAAACTGGGTCGTTGGGTTAAGCGACTGTCCATATTAGTTACGCACATCAAAATAATGTTTGCATCACCCCGGTTCCCAGAACTGAAGGTAGACTTTCACTGTGGATACTGTATCACAGACACAGTACCCTTCAGTGTTCAGAGATGTCACTAAACGAGCCCAAAAATGTGAGCAACCGTGCATTAGCAGCGCCTATTAGACGGAGGGGGTCCAGCATATGACCAGTTCCAATCATCACACTAGGAATGATGTACACGGCTCGTGTTGTCTGTAGTTCAACTATAACTAGACAATGGCACCGCATTGTTACTTTGTGCCAGGATGGGCTCTCAATAAGGGAAGTGTCCAGGCGTCTCGGAGTAAAACCAAAACGATGTTGTTCGGACGTGGAGCAGATACAGAGAGACAGATATGCCTCGCTCAGGCCACCCAAGGGCTGCTATTGCAGTGAATTGCCGCTACCTATGGATTATGCAACGCCACCATGTTGAATAATGCTTTTCGTGCAGTCAGAGGACGTCGTGTTACCCCTCAAACTGTGTGCAAGGATACATGATGCGCAACTTCATTCCCGTCGCCCATAGCGAGGTCGGTCTTCTCACCCACGACACGATGCAGCTCGGTACAAATGGGCCCAACACAATGCCGAATGGACGGCTCAGGATTGACATCATGTTCTCTTCACCGATGAGTGTCGCACATGCCTTCAACCAGACAATCGTCGGGGACGTGTTTGGAGGCAACCCGGTCAGGCTGTATGTCTTAAACACAATGTCCAACGAGTGCCGCAAGGTTCCCTGATTTTTGGGGTGGCATTATGTGGGTCCGACGTACGCCGCTGGTGGTCATAGAAGACGCCATAACGACAGTACGATACGTGAATGCCATCCTCCGAGCGATAGTGCAAACATATTGTGCAGCATACTGGCGAGGCATTCATCTTCATGGACGACAATTCGTGCCCCCATCATGTGAATTACCTCCTTCAGGATCATGACATCAATTGCCTAAAGTGGCGAGCATGTCCTCCAGGCATGAACCCAATCGAACATGATTGAACAAGCCTGTAATAGACTGAAACTGGCTTTTTATGGCAACGTGACCCACCAACCACACTGAGGGATCTACGCCGAATCGTCCTTGAGGAGTTGGACAATCTGGACCAACAGTGCCTTGATCCTGAATAGTACGCCACTACGAATACAGGCATGCAGCAGTGCCAGAGGACGTGCTACTGGGAATTACATGTGCCGGTATGTTCAGCAATGTGGACCACTACTTCTGAAGGTCTCGCAGTATGGTGATACAACGTGTAATGTGTAGTTTTCATGAGCAATAAATAAAGCGGAAATGATGTTTATGTTGGTCTCTATTACAATTTTCTGTACAGGTTCCGGAACTCTCTGAACGGAGGTGATGCAAAACTATTTTGATGTGTGTATATAATCCCATGTCGTCCCAATGTTGCCCTTTCGGGGAAATAATCAATCATCTAGCGGTACAGATTATCGTATTACCTTCGAGCAACTCGGGTATCTCAGTTCCAGTGGTCTGGATGACTTAGGTTTACATGAACATTTAACCTCGTGGTAATATTGCAAGTAGGCCCTTTCCAAGAAATCTAATGCGTAAGTTTAGGGGTTCCCTGTAATAGAAGAAGTAACATGGGATAGAGTGTAGCAATATTTGTTCTTGTAAACGTCTTCGCGGGTACTGATACGATGCCGTAGCTAATGCCAATATCTCTACTCAAGGGGAACTAATATTGAGTCCAGTTAACCTATGGCGTTCCTTAGTTGTCGACGTAAATTAAAATTAGGTCAGCGTCGATACATGGTCAATTATTTATTTACATATGCATCCTGAAAGACGAAGTTATGAAAAAGAGCTCAAGGGATCATTTTCTAAGAAAGTAGATAGACATACCTTTTTTAAGGACAATCTGCATGTTGGAGACATTTGCTAAACCAGTGTACAAGAATAGGATTACGTACTTGATCTTTGTAGCTACGATTCACGTGTCTTTCCTATTGCTGTACGATACTGTGCATGTAATATTTAATTCCACCCTGCAAGGTGCAGAAGTAACTTTTACCAAAAATTTTAATTGCCTCCTGTAAGACTTGCCTCGTTTGACAGCTGAGGCTTGGGGAAATTTAGAAACAAACTGAAGTTCGTGTAAACCTCTTATGAAACTTAGTCGTCGGCAGTTTTAAAGAGGGGAAGGTTGTTGATATTTTATGAGTACCTGATCTTAGCAGTTTTGATAGATAGAAACTTCAGAGGCATTATCTTTTTTCATAGTAAAGAAGTTAATTCCGTTATGCGCTGCTGTAGGCAATACGTTTCAAGGAGTCGAGGGACCTCAGAGCTGAAGGTCTACGTTCGGAGAACGTTGTACCAAACTTTGCACGTGGAGCACTAATTAGCATCTTAATCCTACTGGTGCATCAGCGCAGCTAGCAGCCCGAAGCGACAGAGGATAAAGAGGGTAGGGCGCACAAACTCCAAGGTATCTAAATGTATCGATTCTCGTTGAATGGACTGTTAACTGTGTAACTAGACGCTGAAGTGTAAATTTTATTCTGAAATTGAATGCGAAAGTAATATATTGTCGCATGTCGCGTACATTTATACAGTATTTGAGCAAAATTCGAGCTGAATAACTAACTTTAAAGATTAAAATTTACTTCTTACTACAATTCTGTGGGATTATAAGAATTTAGTTCCATCAATATAATGATGATGGCGTCCTCTTGGATATAATATTGCGGAGGTAAAATAGTCCCCCATTCGGATCTCCGGGCGGGGACTACTCAAGAGGACGTTGTTATCAGGAGAAAGAAAACTGGCGTTCTACGGATGTCAGATCCCTTAATCGGGATAGGAGGTTAGAATTTTTAAAAAGGGATATATATTAAAGTTAGGTACAGTGGGAATTAGTGAAGTTCGGTGGCAAGAGGCACAAGACTTTTGGTCAGGTGAATACAGGGTTATAAACACAAAATCACGTAGGGGTAATGCAGGAGTAGGTTTAATAATGAATAAAAAAAAGGAGTACTTGTAAGCTACTACAAACAGCATAGGGAACGCATTATTGCGGCCAAGATTGACACAGTCAACGGCTATTACATGGCACAAGTTTATATGCCAACTAGCTCTGCAGATGACGACGAAATTGATGAAATGTATGATGAGATAAATCAAAATTATTCAGGTAGTGAAGGGAGACGAAAATTTGATAGTCATGGGTCACATGAGTTCGAGAATAGGAAAAGGGAAAGAAGGATACATAGTAAGTGAATAAGGATTGGGGCTAAGAAGTGAAAGAGGAAGCCATTTGGTAGAATTTGGCGCAGAGAATAACTTAATCATAGCTAACACTTGGTTCAAGAATCATGAAAGATGGTTGTGTACATGGAATAACCCTGGAGATACGAGAAGAAATCAGATAGATTATATAATAGTAAGACAGAGGTTTAGGAACCACGTTTTAAATTGTAAGACATTGCCACGGGCAGATGTGGAATCTGACCACAATCTATTGGTTATGAACTGTAGATTAAAACTGAAGAAACAGCAAAAAGGTGGGACCTGGATAAACGGAAAGAACCAGAGGTTGTACAGGGTTTCAGGGAAAGCATAAGGGAACTATTGACAGGAATGGGGGAAAGAAATACAGTAGAAGAGGAATGGGTAGCTTTGAGGGATGAAACAGTGAAGGGAGCAGAGGATCATATAGGTAAAAAGATGAGGGATAGTAGAAATCCTTGGGTAATAGAAGAGATATGGAATTTAACTGACGAATGGAGAAGATATAAAAATGCAGTAAATGAAGCAGGCCAAAAGGAATACTAACGTCTCAAAAATGAGATCGACGGGAAGTGCAAAATGGCTAAGCAGGGATGGCTAGAGGACAAATGTAAGGACGTGGAGGCTTATCTGACTAGGGGTAAGATAGATACTGCCTACAGGAAAATTAATGAGACCTTTGGAGAAAGGAGAACCACTTCCATGAATATCAATAGCTTTGATGGAAACTCACTTCTAAGCAAAGAAGGGAAAGCGGAAAGGTGGAAGGAGTATATAGAGGGCCTATACAAGGGCGATGTACTTGAAGACAATATTATGCAAGTGGAAGAGGATGTAGATGAAGATGAAATGGGTGATATGATACTGCGTGAAGAGTTTGACAGAGAAATGAAAGACCTGATTCGAAACACGGCACCCGGAGTAGACAACATTCCATTAGAACTACTGACAGCCTTGGGAGAGCGAGTCCTGACAAAACTCTACCATCTGGTGAGCACGATGTATGAGACAGGCGAAATAACATAAGACTTCAAGAAAAATATAGTATTCCCAATCCCAAAGAAAGCAGGTGTTGACAGATGTGAAAATTGCCGAACTATCCGTTTAATAAGTCACAGCTGCAAAATACTAACGCGAATTCTTTACAGACGAATGGAAAAACTGATAGAAGCCGACCTCGAGGAAGATCAGTTAGGATTCCGTAGAAATGTTGGAAAACGTGAGGCAATATTGACCATACGACTTATCTTAGAAGAAAGATTAAGGAAAAGCAATCCTACGTTACTAGCATTTATAGACATAGAGAAAGCTTTTGACAATGTTGATTGGAATACTCTTTTTCAAATTATGAAGGGGGCAGGGGTAAAATACAGGGAGCGAAAGCCTATTTACAATTTATACAGAAAGCAGATGGCTGTTATAAGAGTCGATGGGTATGAATGGGAAGCAGTGGTTGGGAAGGGAATGAGACAGGGCTGTAGCCAATCCCTGACGTTATTCAATCTGTATATTCAGCAAACAAAGCAAAGGAAACAAAAGAAAAGTTCGGAGTAGGTATTAAAATCCATGGATGACATTGTAATTTAGTCAGAGAAAGCAAAGGACTAGGAAGAGCAGTTGAACGGAGTGAACAGTGTCTTGAAAGGAGGGTATAAGATGAACATCAACAAAAGCAAAACGAGGATAACGGAATGTAGTCGAATTAAGTCAGGCGATGCTGAGGGAATTAGATTAGGAAATGAGACACTTAAAGTAGTAAAGGAGTTTTGCTATTTAGGGAGTAAATTAAGTGATGATGGTCGAAGTAGAGAGGATATAAAATGTAGACTGGCAATAGCAAGGAAAGCGTTTGTGAAGAAGAAAAATTTGTTAACGTATAGATTTCAACGTCAGGAAGTCGTTTCTTAAAGTATTTGTATAGAGTGTAGCCATGTATGGAAGTGTAACATGGACGATAAATAGTGTGGACAAGAAGAATACTGATGATTAGAGGGGTTGATAACATAACTAATGAGGAGGTATTGAATAGAATTGGGGAGAAGAGGAGCTTGTGGCACGACTTGACTAGAAGGATGGATCGGTTGGTAGGACATGTTCTGAGAGGTCGATCATCCATTTAGTATTGGAGGGCAGCGTGAAGGGTAAAAATCGAAGAAGGAGACCAAGAGATGACTGCACTAAGCAAATTCAGTTGGATGTAGTCTGCATTAGGTACCGGGAGATGAAGAAGCTTGCACAGGATAGAGTAGCATTGAGAGCAGCATCAAACCAGTCTCAGGACTGAAGGCCACAACAACAACAACAATTTATTACTTTAGTTCGCCTTACATCGCGCTACTTTACCTATAATATTGAGGAGGCATTTTTGTAGAGTGAAAATATTCGTTGTTATTATTGAAAGAGGTATGTACTACTACTAGTAGGAAAGTAGAACTAACCGCAGATAGAGACGCTGAATAGGAGGACGTAACAGTACAATGCCTACCACTTGAAAAACAAAAGGAGGGGAAAATAGATGCTACTGCTAATCTGTACAAGCTACTTCAAGTATCGTCCGTAGTCCCGGAACATAGCTGTTCCGCGGGTGACCATGCGTTATATCATACACTTTGTCAATAGGTAATTACTAGGGTCCACGTATGCCGAAAGAAGGTCGTTTACCCTTTCCCACAAAAATCGCCTTCCTCGTTGAAGGAAGTGAGCATGATTTAGGGGGGCAAACGTCTTGCAGAGATTGGTTTTAAATGACTTATAATTTGCAGTTATTCGCAAACTGAACTTCGGGGATCAATATGCCTGATCTGATATTAATTGCATCACAATTTGCAGTTAGTTGCATACGACGCTTCAGTATAAGTTGGAACTGCTTCTTCGCAGCCGTTGCCACCATTTGGCCAGTTCTACTCTTTATCATTTGTACAAACAACTGCCAGTATTAAAACAAGTCAAATGCTCATTGTGCAACGCTGAGCCTCTTTACATAAAGATCGAAGCAAAATGCACTTAAGATGTTACTCTGCACAAAACTGAATGATTCTAACGATCACTGCTTAGGAAAAGAAACCAGTCAACATGTTTTCTCAAATATGCATTCAAGACAGAATTAGTGACAGTGTTGAAAGCTTTTCAACTGCTAAGAAGTGATCGTCGAAACCATTCAACGAGTTAATGAGTAACGCCTCGTATAATACGCAGATAACACCTAAATGTACGTAAGCAATACTTACTAACAGTGTATTATAAACTGCCAATGAATGACTATCTACAAGAAGTGCTACACTCCAAAAACAGAAGTACCATGCAAAGGTGTTTATAATAATAACGGTTCCTATCGTTCCAATACACTGTGTAATTCGATTACAGCTTAAGGTGAGAGGTTGGATGAAATGAAGCTTGTTTACAAGGCCTGTGTCCATGTTTCGAGGAGGTATTCGCCTGGATAACGGCATATGTAGACTCGACCGCCGACCCGGTGTAACAAGAATCGTGAGTTATGGAACCAGGCGACAAGCTGACAGTGAGCCACGATTAAATCACGATGATCCCCTGCCCACTGCATCATATTTAGCGATGTCGTTGAGAGAACATTGCCAAGAACTGTGTTCTCCAAAAAACTTGTATCTGCACCAGTATAGTAATCAGCGCCAGTTTGAACAAAATACTCCAACACAATGTCAACCTACATATCAAATCAATTTATGTTAGCCATAGAAATTAATAACAGTTATGTATTATTATTGAAATATTGCTGACGCAAGACAATGCTAAGCCTAGCATTCACAGAGTTATTTTAATTTAAGGTGACACTTCAAGTGAAGTTTAACAAAACCACTTCTGAACCAAATCTGAAGAATGAAGTAGCTATAAACTGATCTCCATATTTTGTGATGTACCCTTACTTATTCAGTCTTAAAATAGTTTTCCTAAAAAAAATTATATATACAATTCCCTTTCATTACACTCGAAAGTATATAACACATTTTGAACATCTGAGTATTGTATGGTTGTTACGTCCATTAATTTTAAATAATTGCTGATGCTGAAAGTACAACGTTCTTGAACGAATTCATTTCGGAAAGCTATTGGATCTGCATTGCATTGACGACTTAGAGCGCAACAGAATGAACTCTGCTACTAAGCTACGGATTTAACGTAATCAGAAGGGTGCCCGAGGTAACCGAACAGTAGGTGTTGATCTCCACAAATTCAGTTATGTATTATTATTATCCACACTTTATGGCCTTCATTGGGCCACTCGAGCCAACTTTATACAAAGAATTTTCCAGTATTCTGTCAGCCCAGCACTTTATCATTCTCTCGGGTCTTATCCCTCTTTCTTCATCGGAAATCAACTTTGTTATAGTCTGTTTGTCGATTATCGTTTGCAGTCTGATTTGTTTGTCTGTGAGTTTCCTGGTTTTGTCAGTTTTGTTCCTTAGGTCTTGTAATGTAATCTGCAGCTCATCCATATCTTCCTTGATTTCTGTAATCCACTCAATGTTGTACTAACTATTTCACAATTTTTCTATTGTTCTCCTGATGATCTTGTTCTCAGGTGTTCTGATTAGATGTGTGAAAAAAGAAATGCGTTTCTTCCTGATTGTACTTACTAACGGTTCTATTTCCCTGTAGATGTTTCATTTGTTGCTACTCTCCAGTGTCCATCTTCCTGGTACGATTCTTCTCTCTATTTTGAGTATTTTGTCTATTTGTCCAGTGTTAGTTGTTTTGAAGATGGTTTCACTGGCGTATATTATTTCTGGTTGAGTGACTCTTTAGTAGTATTTTAATTTTGTTGCTATTGACAGGCTCTTTTTGTTGTAGGTGTAGTTGGTGATATAGTGTGCTGTAGTCAATTTGTCTATTCTGTTATGCGATTGACTAATCACTGAGGTTATATCTTATGGTTTCTCCCAGATATTTAAATTTATCTATAATTTTGACTTCTTGGTTTCCTATGGAAATTTTGTTTATGAGTGGTGGGTCAGTTAACTTGATGACTGTTTTTTCAAAGGATATTCCTAGATCAATTTACTTTGCTGTTTCCTGCAGTGAGATAACTTGTTTGGTTTACTGAATACTGTGGGACAAGAGAGCAAGGTATTCAGCAAATCCTAGACAATTTAAAGTTATTCTATCTTTGACTCATCCAATTTGGATGTTCTTTGGGTTAATCTTGTACCATTCCCTCATAATGTATCCTAAAGCACAGTTGAACAGTAGAGGGGCCAGGCAATCTCCGTGTCATAAACCTGTTTTTATGATAAATGGCTCAGAGTGTGTCCCCTGAACTTGACTTTTTATGAAGTGTTGGTTAAGGTGAGTTCTATCAATTTGATTAATTTTGTAACGAGCCCGAAATTTATTAAGATTTTTAACATTGTAGGTCTATGGATACACTCATATGCTATTTAAAGTTTGTTAAAGAGGCTTATCTCTTTTCTTGTTATATGTAATGGCTAATTTTTAAAGTGATGATCCGTTCTGCACAGCTTCTCCAAGGTCTGAAGCCTTCTTGGTATTCTCCTAATTCTTCCTCTAGTTGGTCTTTGATCTTTTTGTATAGGATTCTGAAGAAAATATTGTATGTGCAGTCAAAGAGAGAGATGTCTCTGTAATTATCTAGGTTGCTTTTATCTCCTTTTTTGTGGAGCTGGTGGATTATGGCTGTGGTCCAATGTTTGGAAAACTTTTCTGTTATCCATAATTTTGTGTAAGGATGTACGAACTGTATCAGTGGCATATTTTCACATTTCTGCAGAAACTTTGTCGTCTCTGCATGCCTTATAATTTTTCATCTCTCTGGGTGCTGTTTCCACCTCTTGGATTGTTGGAAGATTTATGAGATCAGATGGAGTCTTGATAGTTGTGTCTGTATTAATTACTAAAAGTTCCTGGAGTTCTTCACAATTCAAAAGTTTGTAACCTCCCCGCAGAATTTTGCAAAGACAATATAAATGTTAATGTGAATAGAGCCACGTGTAATCTACCCACAAATAATGTAAATGACTATAATTGAATGTTAATCGATATAGTGCCAAATGTTGTTGAGCTCCCACAAAACATCGTTAAATTGAAATAAAAGCGACTGTACCTTCGCTACAAAAATATTAAAAAAATAATGGCGCAATGTAAACTCGACACAAAAATTGAGAAACCAACATTAATCATTAAACCCACAATAATAGGGCAGCAACGCTGACCTTAGGCCCTGTGCAATAATTAATCTGATAAATTGATTCTGGGAGGAAAAGCATAGGATATACTGTTTCAATCGGAATGATTCCTTTAAAAAAAAACAAAAAACGATTGCTTTGAAAACAAAATTATTATTGGGGCATTTCTTGAACAAATTAATTACAATTGTCATACATTACATTATCAGATGTGCGCAATGCTGCTTCATTACCTTATTTAACAATATACCTCGTCCCGAACCTTGACCAGAGGCCCAAGTCGACGCCCGCCGACTCCTCACACACAACTCCGACAGAGTCCAACCCACAACTGAATTCTCGCGCAGTCAAGCGCAGACTAGCAACGATAAATAACTCTCTGGTCAGAGATTCTGTCATGCCTCGCCATCGCTGGTACTGAATACATACGCGTTCCACTGGGGGGGGGGGGGGGGGGGCAAAAATTTGGCAGCGATGGTGAGTCATTTGGACTTGCCACGAGCAACAAATTTTTTCTTAACTAATTAACTTTACAATCACAGAATATTCAGATGTAGGACATGAAGTAAATGTGGTGCACATGCACCGAGTACAAAACATATTAGGCAATAACAAAATGTATATACAATGAGTACAAAACTCTTTAGCATTTTCACAAGAAATATACATAATGGCAAAAAAATCGTGTTGACAAGTGACATAAGTGCACATGCACTGTAGTTTAGAATATATCAGCAAATCACAAAATGTATATACTATTAGTAGAAATCATGTTAGAAAAATGACAAAAGTGCACACGCACTGTAGTTCAGAATATATCAGCAAATCGAAAAAAAGTATAGGCCATGAATACAAATGATGTTAGCATAAAAAATTATTTTCACTATGTTACAAGAATTAGGATAGGAAAGGGAAGGATTGCATCATGGTTGTAGCACTTTAGGTTGCACGCAGCTGCACTGAAAGTCCATATCTTTCCACAGAAGTACAACACCAAGTGAGACAATCTGAAGTTCTTTTCCCAGAAGTATTTATCAGCGTAGCCAAGACACTGACATGTCGTAGTAATATTCCATGTTATCATTTTGGCAGTACATCAGGTACACCAAACAGTGGGACCATAATAACGTCTCCATCGCTCACGGTGGTGGACAGCATGTCGTGTCAACACCACGCTCATACAAGGCACACCAATGTAGAATTAGTGCAAAAACCAAATATAGTGCCCCATGATCAAGAGGAAATACAGGACAAATGGATATAGCAGTAATTCAAGGTAGTTAGGTCAGAAGGTGAAGGACATTAAGTCACATACTAGTCTTCATTGGGAATTACATTAGTAGTTTGCGGCAGTCATAGCCCAGTTATTGAACATTTCTGTACCATGTATGTAGTATTACAGAAAAATGTTCATCAATGGTTTTACAGAGAACATTCGCACTCATTCTCTAATTACAAATCATCAGAAGCCATTCGTTTTACAGAGAACATTTTACAGAGAACATTGGCATTCATTCCCTAATTACAAAACATCAGAAGTCATTACCTAAAACAGGAGGTAGTCAATAACATAGTGTTACAGAATATTGTTGATAATTAATCATTGGTCATCCCAATACAGTACTCAGTAGCATTCATTTCCCAGTTACAAAGCATCTCAATACAGTAATCAGCAGCATACATTTCCCAGTTACAAAGCATTATTAATTAATCATCGGTCATCTCAATACAGTAATCAGTAGCATTCATTTATGCATTCATTATTCAAGTGACATACTATTCAGAGCTAATCAGAATTACTCAAAGCTCTCTTAAACTGGTATCATTATTTGGGACTGGTAATACATTTTTTTTGTTAGCAATGCATTGCTTTGGGTATTTATAGGGGAAAGCAAGAAGAGAAAAAGAAAAAAATATGCTTCTGGGTTGTTCCTTTAAATGAAAATGTGTAACGTCATTCGTCATGAGTCAGCTGTAGCAAGGTTAAGAAACAAGTAAATGACATAGATTTAATGAACAACTGCTTATAGCACATTAATTTCATAAATAATTTCTCCTGCAAAAATATATAAAAAATGGATTATTAAGCTGAAAGAAGAAATGCATTTTATGCTGAAAAGTAGTGAACTTCGAACTAACAGTTAGTGAAATGTGTATAAAGATGTGTTCCATAGCTGTCCTTTCCAAAACCTTCAGTCATTATACTATGCAATATAACACCTGCTGTCAAAGCGAACTGCAACAAATACTTAAATAACTACATAGCATGAATACATAACTTCCACATTATCCTCATCTGTAAAGAAAAACTTCATTATCCAAAACTTCATTGTCTATATTATTATAACTCCATTATTATAATCACCTGTAAAGAAAAACTTCATTATCCATAGTAGCATATTCTTCATCATTATTCATCAGCATTCATTATCATCTGCAAAAAATCACTTCATTACTCATTATACAACTATCCCTTATCTCTAGTATATTCCATCACTAAAACTAAGATGTGTAGTTCTGTCTCACAGCCTGCATCAATCGCCTCGTATTCTGAAAGAAAAAAATAGTTAAGACTGCTATTCTACGATGTGTATAGTATATTCTTGTTAATGCTTGTTAATTCTGATCCATTTACTCTTCATCACGAAGTATTGCATTCTCTTTCGCTCATTCCGAAGGTGAAATTCCCATTTCTGTTTAATTTATATCTCTCACGCATCATTTCTTTCTGAAATTGATGAACAGAGATTAATGTCTTGCATTTAAATCATATACTCATTAAATAATGACTGGTTTATGGTAACATAATTAAGCATACAACATAACATGACAGAAAACGTTATATGTGAAAAACTTATATAGTGTTCAGAGGCAAAAATGTACTCAGTGTAACACAATGTAACAGTAAAGTAGTCACGATGTTGAGATATCATAAGGCAAAATGTCAAAGTCAACTGGTGTTTGCTATATCTTAACTATTTCATAGTGCATACAAACAAAACATGAAACAATTGTAGATACCTAAGAAAGACAAAAATTGTGACGTTCGTTGTGTTCAGCTTGTATGTTGTGTAGTTAATAGAGGCGAGAATTAAAGACTTTAATGGAGAGAAAATTTAATAAAATTAGTATATCACTAGATAGCATTGCATAATTATTCGTAAGATACGTAAGTTTCTCTGGAAAATAAACGTGCGCAGTCTGATATGTAACGACAAGAAGAGCGACCTGCTAACCTTACCTTGCCGGGCACTTGCCAAGAAAAAATACGATAATCATCAATAAGTAGTCATGTGAATATAATTGCATAAGTGATCATTAAACTAGCAAAATGGCATTATAGCATGTTAAATCATAAAGTGTCTTCATTCAATAAAAGGTTTGATGTTTGACCAATGGTGGTTGCCTTTGGATTTTCTGGTTCTCAAAGTTTCGACGTGTATAACATTGGGGTGAGGAATGCTGCGAATCCGATATGGACCTGCGTATAGAAGTTCAAATTTACTGCACCTACCTTTTCCTTTGTTGCATAAATAGTGTGTACGCACTAATAGTTTCTGTCCAATGTGAAAGTCACGGCGTGTACAAACCTGTTTTTGCTGTCTTCTCTGGCGCCCTGCGGCACGTTTGATGTTGTTCAGCGCAATATCGATTATTTCGTGGTGTCGTAATCGACGAGATGTAGGAAAGTTTACTAATTCTGTAATTTTGTTAGGTGGTTCAACATTTTTCAGTATAACAGACGGAGATAGCATAGTGGATTCATTTGGAATGGAATTAATTACATCTTGGAATGAGAATATGTGTGTGTCCCAATCAACATGTCTTTTGTGGCAGTATATTCTACACAGTTTACCAATTTCTTTCATTCATCGTTCACAAGGGTTCGAAGAAGCATGGTACTTGGATATATAGATCGGAGAAATGTTTCTAGCTCGTAACATGCGTGTCCATATAGCAGAACGAAATTGTGATTCATTATCGGAAATTACTTTCAACACCTGCCCTACATGAAATAGAAAATGATTTACAAATGCTTTCGAAACGGTTTTAGCAGTAGCTTTGCGTAGCGGAGTGAAAGTAACAAATTTTGAAGTGAGTTCAACAGCGACAAAGATGTAGCAAAAACCTCTATTAGTTCTGGGAATCGGACCAAAAATGTCTACAGCGGCCATATGTCTCAATTTAACAGGTAGAATGGGATATAATGGAGGAATATGTGAAGTTATGTCTGACTTAGCTTTCTGGCAGATTTTACTCGTCGTATACGTTTCTCCATGTTGGCAAAATAACAGTTCTGCCTCAGTATAAGAAAACATTTTCTAGCTCCGTAATGTGCGTAACTTAAATGAGTATACCAGATTAATTTGTTAACAAGCTCGTCAGGAATGCATAGTAACCAATTGTTGCTGTCAGGATCAGAGCGGCGAAATAGAATGTCATTGCGTACAGTGTAATGGTTTCTAATCGTAACATTATTCCTATCTTGCCAAAGGTGTTTAATTTCTTTCCACACGTTGCCTTTATTTTGCTCTTTTGCTATGTACTGAAATGACGACGAAATAAAATTTTAAAATGCAACTTGTTGAATGTAAATGACGCTGAAATTTGCTTTGCTGAAGTTGGTTCGATTTCTTGCTGATTGTTGCTGAGAGAACGAGATAGTGCGTCTGCTACAATATATTGTGTGCCGGGAATGTGAACTATTGTAAAATTAAATTCCTGCAAGTAAAGTTTCCATCTGCTTAATCTGTCGTGAGTGAATTTAGCTGAAAGTAAGAATTGTATCGCTCTGTGGTCTGTGTAGACGGTGGTATGTCTTCCATAAAGAAAGTGCCTAAAGCTCATAAAAGCCCAAACAACACATAACGTTTCCAGTTCTGTAACAGAATAATTTCGTTCAGCAGGTGACAGAATGCGGCTTGCAAATGCGATGTTTTTAATAATTGTTGAGTCATCTTCTTCAATTTCCTGAAAAATATGTACGCCTAAAGCGGTGTTGGAACTGTCGGTGGCAATGGAAAAATTTCTGGTAAGATCTGGGTGCGATAAAAGTGGTGCATTCAACAAAGCATGTTTCAGGTTCATAAATTCAGAATGTGCTTGCTTATCCCAGGACCAAATAGTGTTTTTACCTGTCAATTGGCATAATCTAGGTGTGTCTAAAGCAGAGTGATGAATAAATTTACGAAAAAAGGTAATTAAACCCAAAAAACTGCGTAGTTGCTTCTTCGTTGTAGGAACTGTAATGTCACGTAAAGCTTGAAGTTTTTCCGGGTCAGGTGCAATGCCTTCTGCTGAAATTACATGACCAAGAAATTTTATTGAAGTTTTGCCAAAGTGCGATTTACTGAGATTAACTGTGAGTCTTTGTGCATGAAAAGTTTGCAACAGTCGTTCAAGAATCATATTGTGTTCAGACCAGTTAGCTTCTGCAATAAGAATGTCGTCTACGTACGTCGTGATTCTATCTTTAGGTTCTGTCGGATGTATTGTGTTGAAACCGCGAATAAAAGCTGCTGAAGAAATAGTTAAACCGAATAGTAATTTGCAACATTGATAACAGTCGCCAAAACAGAGAAACGCTGTGTACTTTCTGCACTTCGGATGGAGCTGAATTTGCCAAAATCCCGATTTTAGATCTAATGTAGAATAAATAGCAGTACCGTGAAAATTCTGTAGAAGTTCCTCAAATGTCTGTGGTCGATCTGTTTCATTAATAATTAAGTCATTGATGTGACGCGAATCAAGTACGAGGCGAAGTGAGCCATCTTTTTTCTTAACAATTTGTAGCGGGTTTAAGTACGGACTAACTGCCGGTTCAATAATTCCTTGGTCAAGCATAGCTGGCAATTCTTCCTTGACCTGTTCTCTATGGATATATGGAATGGGATAATGCTTTGCTTTAAATGTGTCATGTTGTTTGACTTGAAATTCATACATAAAACCGGACATAGTACCAGGAATGTTGTCGAAAACTGGAGATTGCTGTAAAAGAATTTTGTGTAGTTGCGTCCGTTCGTCGTCTGTATTTGCACTGCTATGTTTAACTTTATCAGAAATCATCTGCATTACGTCGTAGTGAGCTTCGTCTGCAGTATTATAGGTATGTACGTACGTATCTGTGAACAATGTGGAATTACAGTCTGTGCTTCCTGATATGGAAATGACCTCTGTGCGATTAATTGTCTGTTCTTCTGCAGATAATAAGTGCTGAAATTCCAAAGCCAATTGTACATT
This sequence comes from Schistocerca piceifrons, assembly GCF_021461385.2. NCBI lineage: Eukaryota > Metazoa > Arthropoda > Insecta > Orthoptera > Acrididae > Schistocerca > Schistocerca piceifrons. Next base: position 162,880,811 of record NC_060144.1, on the reverse strand, counting down.
TTCATCCCTTAGCATTAAATAGGAATTTTGAAAGTCAATAACTGCGTCGTGTTGTACTACAAAATTCGTACCTAAAATAACGTCTGTTGTCAATAAAGGAAGAATCCAAAAATTTGAGTGAAATGTGTGACCTGCAATACAAAATGATAAATCTGTCTGTAATTTAACGTCTACTCCTTTACTCGATACTGCTCCTTTCACTTTCGTTTTGCCTAATGGTAATGTTGAATAGGTATTCTCTTTGTCACACTCGTTAAAAGTATCTTCATTTATTACTGACATAGGTGATCCAGAATCGATTACTGCTGAAAATTTCGATGAACCAATTTTAATTTCGATGACAGGATGTGAAATGGTTTTTTTGCACAATTGGTCTTTCCTGCAAAAGAGTGTCTCTGACGTCGTCAAAAGTAATAACACTTTCGTGAACAACATTTTGCGTGTAAAAAGTAGTGCTTGTGTTACTGGAAGATGCGACCAGTACAGTATCTAGTCAGATTCTATCTGACGTTATTATTTTCTGGAGGATTCTGTGCCATTTCCACTATCTGAACCGTTCTGTTATTTCTTCCAGACGTATTACGCTCTGGATGATACCTACTATCGGTTTCATTCATGAGAATATGTTGTTGCTGATCATTTTGCTGCTGGTAAGACCGACTGTTATTAAACGTACTCTGAAAATTGTCCTCATTATTATTACGTCTGTCGTAATAGTCAATCCTATACGGTGCATTGCGATAGGAATTGAAATACTGTGTTTTCTGTACGTAGTTGTTCCTTTGCGGCCGTGCGTTACTATTTGTAGTACAGGGAGCTATACGTGCACGCCGGCCGGTGTGGCCGTGCGGTTAAAGGCGCTTCAGTCTGGAACCGCGTGACAGCTACGGTCGCCGGTTCGAATCCTGCCTCGGGCATGGATGTGTGTGATGTCCTTAGGTTAGTTAGGTTTAATTAGTTCTAAGTTCTAGGCGGCTGATGACCTCAGAAGTTAAGTCGCATAGTGCTCAGAGCCATTTGAACCATTTTAAAATTAAAGAAGAATGAATATACTTGCACGCGGCGAAACATCAAAGTTTGCTTGACCTTGTGCATTACATTGTTGGTTAGGTATGCTAACCGGCTGGTTTTGTTGCTGTTGTTGTGAAAAACCTCTGTTGTTACTAAAATATGGTTCCTGCTGCAGATGTGCCCCATTAGACACACGTCGCCTACCGGCCTCCCCGGCGGCAGGCGCAAGTAAACAACCAAAGTAACGTTCGTGAGTGGTCTCAGTACCGCAGCCTGTTATATCCCATGCAACATTCATTCACTCCTATCAGCCAAAATCCATTCCAGCCTGCTGCTCACAGATTAGGAACCCCACAAGCGCCGAATCAACGACAGCCTCAAGGTCATGCTGAACTTATAGATAAGATAATAAATGTGATTGATATTGTCATGCAAAACATGAGACAAAATAGTGCTATGAACAATTCCGATATCCGGCACCTCGTTACTGGCATATTTCAATCTCTCTCTCCCTAAATTATGGCGGCTTTAAAAATATTGCAGTGGAATGCGAGATCGGCTAATTCTAATAGAGAAAGCTTGCAACGAGAACTGTTCGTAAGTCAGCCTAATATCGTTCTGTTATGTGAAACTCGGTTCAAATTCGAACGAACTGTTCGCTTTCAAAATTATTCTATAGTAAGGGAAGACCGTCTCGATGGGTGGGGCGGCGCAGCTATACTGGTAAAAACTTCGCTGCCGCATCGACCACACCCGTTACACGTACCTGTCACCAACCTTGAATTAGTTGCTGTGGAGATACGAACTGCTCACAAAACCTTTACAGTTGTCTCGTTGTATAACGCTCCCCACCACAGTATCGAGGAAGATGACTGGAGACAATTAATAAGTCAGCTTCGTCCTCCCTTTATCGTAGCTGGAGACGTGAATGCCCATCATGTAGCGAGGGGAGGAGACGTGACTGACAGGAACGACAGGACCTTGATAAGCGTTATCGAAGATAATAACCTAGTGATACTCAACGATGGCTCTCCTACTATGATAACTTCACCTCTCCGTAGACCCTCCGCAGTTGATGTAACTCTTTGCACCCCCTGGTTTACTGAAATATCTAATTGGTGCGTTAAAAAGGATTCAATGGGATTCGATCATCTCCCAATAGAGTTTCACATTAACATCAACGTCGATACCACCCACATCTGTTACTCTAATAGTACGTGGAAAATCAAGGAAGCCAATTGGGCCTCTTATAAGGAAACGGTTCGGCGGGCACTCGCAAATACGATACGTGACTTAAGGGACGAAGATGCTTACCCAGTTTTACTCAATGCTATGAACGTCGCAGCTGGCATCAGCATCCCTAAGAAAAAAGAGTTTACAGTTATGAAGCACCGTTCTCCTCCTTGGTGGAATTCGGAATGCTCTCGGGAAGTTGCGAAGCGACGACTCGCCTTGAAACCGTATCGTCAGAATCCTTCATTGGACAACTTCTTGGCTGTACAAAAAGCGAATGCGCGAGTTACCAAATTCCTGAAGAAAACCAAGAAGGACAGTTGGAAACAATTTTGCCTGTCCATAAATAATGAAACCAGTATGGCAAGTGTCTGGCATAAAATAAAAGCTTTTAGAACAAGAAGACTGTCTTCCTCCCCTCCTGCTACCACGGCCTGGTTAGAGGAATTCATAGATACAACCGCTCCTCCCACGGTGCCATTTTTAAACCATCGGTTCCCTGCTGAAGAAGACCGCTATCATGTTCCCCTTCGTCCTTTCTCTAAAGAAGAACTCAACGAAGCTATTAAAGTATCGAGCGACAGTTGCCCTCTCACTAATCACATACAGTACTCTATGCTTGCACACCTGCCTGTAGAAGCGAAAGACTTTCTCTTGAACATTTTTAATCAGTACTGGATAAAGAAAGACCTCATATCAACATGGACGACGCAAGTAATAATTCCAATTCTCAAACGTGGTAAAGATCCAAATGTCGGTACTTATCATAGACCTATTGCCTTGTCGTCGTGTGTTGCAAAAACACTGGAACGAATGATAAAAAGGAGACTAGAATGGTGGCTTGAAAAAAGTAATTTGTTACCTCGGAGTCAATACGGCTTCAGAAAAGGCAAAGGGACCATGGATAAACAGTTTTAGCTTAATATGGATATCACGTCAGCCTTTCAAACGAAAGAGGCAATAGTGGCAGCTTTTCTTGACGTTAAGGGTGCATATGATCACGTACAAATACCGATACTCTTGGACAAGCTGGCAGGATTCGGAATTCCTTCGCGGATGATCTACGGTATCAGTACCCTGATTACTCAAAGAACTATCTACGTCCGTTTCAAAGGTACCATGATCGGACCTTTTTATGTCTCCCAGGGCTTGTCGCAAGGTGCAAATTTAAGTCCTCTCCTGTATATATACGCACGACCTAGAACGCATACTTACTCCCCCCACAAAAATCCTACAGTATGCTGATGATATATGTGTTTATTCAACTGCTGCTTCATATCTTCAGGCCAAAACGGCATTAACCACAACCATCGCACACATCGATGAGTGGCTCTCTATCAATGGGCTGGAGATCTCGGCTGAGAAATCAGCAGTCGTTCCCTTCTCCAAGTCGACGACAGCTCGCACTGAAGATCACATTACCTGTGGCAAGTACACCTTCCAAATAAAATCTCACGTTAGATTTCTGGGGATGATTTTTGACTCTCGGTTAAGCTGGGCGCCCCACATCCGATCCACCGTTACCAAGTGTGAAGAAGGTTTAAATGTATTCAGATCACTCACTCGTGTTTGGTGGGGAGCGCACCAGAGTGTTTTACTCACCATGTACCGAGGGATAATTCGATCTCGATTAGACTATGGCTATCAATTCTACCACACTGCGTCAGAGATTCATCTCTCCAAATTAGATACTCTTCAATATAGAGCCATTCGTACCTGTCTTGGAGCCATGTGATCGACGCCCACCAACGCCCTTTTAATAGAAGCAGGGGAGATGCCCTAGAGCATTAGGCGCCAAATGCTATCGGACAAATTCTACATTCAAGGCATGGCCATTATGGACAGTTCCGTCTATCAAAGTAGAGACTGCATTTATCGACTGTGGATTGCATCCCACAGAAGGATTAATGTGCCAGCCGTTTGTGCCAGCTTTGACACTTGGTCACCTGTCATACATTCTATACGGCGTTCAGCGCATCTACCTTTTTTGAATATGATCTTCAAACGCTCTGCTCTCAGATCCCAGTCCATTATTTAAGTACGACCTGGATGAACAGTACTAATGTCAACGTTGGCTTCAATCGTCTCGTTCAAGCACAATGGCCGGGTTTTCTCTGTGTATATACCGATGGCTCCAGAATTCCGCAAGAAGAGTGTACAGGATGCGCTTCTTTCTGCCCTCAGATCCAGATCCGCAAAACCTTCAAACTGCCTACGAGCACTTCTATTTTTACGGCGGAGACAGTGGCAGTTTTGGAAGCACTTAAGTTTGTCTCTAGCACTTCCTTCCCTAAGATGTTGATAGTATCTGACTCGCAAAGCGTTCTTAAAAACATTCAGTACAGTCGATGGAACAAAACGACCAACAGTTATATCTTGGATGTGATATCTGAATATATTCGCAGCACACGCACAGGCCGGACGATCCATTTGTTGTGGGTACCTTCCCACTCTGGTATCCTCTATAATGATGAAGTTGATGCATTAGCCAAACAAGCGGCAACGCTAGGCATCGTCCTCGATCTGCAGCTTCCTTATACAGACTACTTACGTGCAGTCAAGGGTCACGCAAGACAACAATGGCAGGAAATGTGGAACGTTTCTCAACAGACAAAAGGCGGTTATTACTCAGTGCTACAACCTCGGATTCCTTCACAGCCGTGGTTCATGAGGACACATCTGGGCCGATCCACGATTTCTACCATCATAAGACACCGCTTCAATCATGCCTCTTTCCCACAACATCTACATCGGATCAACGTTTACAGTTCACCAGCATGTGGGTGTGATCCTGAGTCGGAAGCTGATGTCAACCACATCTTATTTATGTGTCCCTAATTTGACCGTGAACGGTTGGTCCTTTTGAAGATATTGCTGAGTATGGGCTACCATCTTCCTCAATCAGCTTCTTCTCTTTTGTGCACTAAAGACGTTCGTCTATGTAAAGTGATCGTTAACTTCATCAAGAGTACTGGTCACAATCTGTAGGTTTTAATGGTGTACGTCAATTATAAATATGTCTTGCTGATGAAGATATTTCAGGATAGGTGTGAATTATAAGCCAAGACACTTTAAATTATTTTCCAAATCAATTCAATTAAATTTTTAAAACATTATGTACAAAACTGTAACAGTTAAGCTTTTTATTCATGTAAATATGCATCTCTGTATTTGTTTATTCAATTATGTGTACATTGTCACTATTTGTTGCCGATGGCTAAATTGAGTACACACTCAAAGGCCAAATAAAAAATAAAAAAAAATTTTTACGATACTGATAATTAAAATTTTGTCTGCTATTAAAGTTCTGGTGGTTGTCGTTCCTAAAGCGTCTGTTACTTTTACTATTGAAATTACATGGTTGATCGTGATTACTGTAAGTTTGCTGGCCTTGGTTATTATATGAAAAATTTTTGTTTATAAAGGAATCATCCGATTGCTGCACTTCTAAAAGCTGTAACAGATCTCTGAATGCCGAAATGTTTTCCTTTTGCTGAACCGTTAGAAGTGACACTCTTAATGATCGTGGTAATTTAGAGATACATAATTGAATAAGTGCAGATTGACTGTATGGTTCACTTAAGTACTGGTTTTGTTGTACCATATGCACAAGAAATTGCGTGACACTGGGAAAATTTCTGTTCTCATAATTTGGTATACTAATTAGTTGATCTTTAATTCCACGCTGTGTCGTCTTTGACCAATACGCTGACAGAAAAGCATTCTGAAACTCTTCTACCGAATAGCATTGTCTCGCGATCAGTCTCATACGAGTTGCTGGTTCGCCTTCCAAAAAACTGCAAATAAATTCAAGTTTACGTGTTACAGGCCAAGTCGGTGGAAAAGCAAAGCTGAATTGTTGTATCCAATCCAGAGGGTGAATCTGTGTTCTGCCATTTTTAAACATTTTAAATTTTCTTACTAACAGAAAATGTTTGAAATTAAAATTATCGTCTCTGAATGATGGAAAAGCTTCATGATTGTATGGGAATCTGTTTGACTGTGACTGTTCTGACTCTAACTCACGTACTCTCTGTAGATTACCTAAATTACACGCGCTGCATGAGTCTGACAAATGTTCGCAAAGTGGCGTCTGCTGTGATGTGTTATCAACTGAAATGTTTTTTATCTCTGTTACCTCTTGCTGTAAACTTGACAATTTTCTACGCAATGTGTTATTAGACTAATCGATCTCATTGATTGTCTGCTGTAAATTTTGAAATTCAGGTGTTTGATTAAATGAAACTGGAGAGGTATCGTCTGATTTGTTGTCATTATTACTTTCAATAACATCAATATGAGTGGCCAATTCATCACATTTTTCAGTCAGTATTTTCACCTGATCATCGTTTCTACTGTCAGAAGCATTAATCTGTTTTTGTAATTTACGTGTGGTTTCGTTCAATTTTTTAACGTCAGCTTTCACGACTTCGGAATCCTGTGTTAGTTCTAATTGTTCGATTCTGTCTGTCACTGTCTCAATATCTGCTGTGTGTGTACCTGTTTTTGATTTAAGATCAGAAATTTCATCATGTAATTCTATGTTCAACTGTTTGATGGTATTAATTTCGTCGGACACTGTAGCAATATTGTTGTCTACGTATGTTTTTGCTTTTGCAAACAATTAACGTTTGTCTTCTTGTCTCTGTGCTGTGATTGTTTCCATTACTTGTCGTTTTACTTTATTCTGATCCTGTATAAATTTACGGAAACCTGTATCACTGTTTTGTAGGTGAAGATTAAAACGTTCGTCAATCTGAGTGTTCTGTTGGTCGAATTTCGCGTCTATCTTTGCATCCATCGTGCACGAAAGTTCTGCTGTCATTAGTTTAAACTCGTCGCGTAATTGTGTAGCTTTTTCAGAGCATAGTTTACCGACTGTACTAATTTCCTCTCTTAGTGTGTCTGTTGTAGCTGTTTGCATATCCCTTAATTCTTGAGCAACAGATCTAATTTCTTCGCTACTTTTCCTAGCACAAGCCTCAATTTCCTCGCGTAATTGTTCCTTAGTGTCATGACACTGCGCGGCAACGACTGTAATCTGCTCGCTAAGCTGTCTGGAATTGTTGTCTAATTTTTCATTAAGGCTGTCATGTTTTTCATTAAGCTGTTTGATCTGTTCACTAAGCTGTCTAGAATTGTTGTCTAATTTTTCATTTAACTGTCTGGAATTGTTGTCTAATTTTTCATTAAGGTTGTCTTGATTTTCATTAAGTTGTTTGATCTGTTCACTTAATTGTTTGTGATTGTTGCCTTGTCTTTCATTCTGTTGTTTGGATTCTCTTTTCTGTTCTATCAATATTGCCATAATTTGTTCCAAGGTAACATTATCTACTCTATTCTCTTTACTGTTTGATGGTGTATCTGCAATTGTCGCGTTTTGCGTGACAATTTGGTCATTCTGTAATTTACAGAAAGGTTTGCCAGTCGGATGTACACTGTCAGTCACTATTTCGGAATGAAATAAATCTGTCCTACTTTGAGTATCCTGTTCATTTTCATTAGAAAAATTCGTCTGTTCGTTACGTGAATTTTGCAAACCGGTTGTGTTAAGCTGGGCAGCGGTCATTGCAACAGAACGCCTCGCGTCATTAATAGTCATCGAATTAACAGAGGACACAATTGAATTCGTCTGTTCATCACTACGATTAAAATCAACATTGGTGGTCGGCACAAATTGATTGTCAGTAAATGGAGGATTGTCATCATTACACTGCGTGTCACAATTACTATCGGCCAAGTTGTTTAATTCGGTTATTTCACTCATTAAACCTCGCGATGTACTATTAATAGCCTTTCGCGGCATTTTTACACTAGTTACAATTATTCACAAATGAGACAAAGACAAAGCAAACTCCAACAAATACAAATACAAGAAAGAGCAACGAATAGCCTATGATCTGAGGAAGGAAAGTCACAAAATTAATAAAAGCGTTGCGCCAAATACTAGTTATATTTTATTAAATAAGACCAGATATCTGGCTACTTATCAGAAGATTCTCAAAGAAATTCGATCCTGGACCGGATGTCGCTAAGTGTAACCTCCTCGAAGAATTTTGCAAAGACAATATAAATGTTAATGTGAATAGAGCCAAGTGTAATCTACCCACAAATAATGTAAATGACTATAATTGAATGTTAATCGTAATAGTGCCAAATGTTGTTGAGCTCCCACATAACATCGTTAAATTGAAATAAAAGCGACTGTACCTTCGCTACAAAAATATTAAAAAAATAATGGCGCAATGTAAACTCGACACAAAAATTGAGAAACCAACATTAATCATTAAACCCACTATAATAGGGCAGCAACGCTGACCTTAGGCCCTGTGTAATAATTAATCTGATAAATTGATTCTGGGAGGAAAAGCATAGGAAATATTGTTTCAATTGACATGATTCCTTTTTTTTAAAAAAAAAGATTGCTTTGAAAACAAAATTATTAATGGGGCAATTCTTGAACAAATTAATTACAATTGACATACATTACATTATCAGATGTGCGCAATGCTGCTTCATTACCTTATTTAACAATATACCTCGTTCCGAACCTTGACCGGAGACCCATGTCGACGCCCACCGACTCCTCACACACAACTCCGACTGAGTCCAACCCACAACTGAACTCTCGCGCAGTCAAGCGCAGACTAGCAACGATAAATAACTCTCAGGTCAGAGATTATGTCATGCCTCGCCATCGCTGGTACTGAATACATACGCGTTTCAAGTTCACTAAATGCTTTTGCCATGATTTCGGCATTTTCCTTGTCATTGTGTACCATTTTTCAGTCTTCCCTTTTCAGCATTAACGTGGGAGGGGCAAATTTTTGTAATTGTCTTCCAAAACATTTTGTAAAAGTCTCAGGAATTGGTTTTACGGTAATTTTTTCTACTGAGTCAATTAGATCATTCTGTGTTTGTCTCTTGGTTTGCCTGATAATCTGTGTGAACGTTTTCCTGAAATTTTTTTATCTTGGTTGCATTTGCCTCTGTTCTGTCTATTTGAAATTTTATCCATGCATTATGTCTTTCTTCATGAATTTTGTCACATTCTGCGTTTCACCAGATATGTCTTTTACGTGGGTTTAGTGGGGCTAAACTTTCACCTTGTTGCCTGAGAATTTGAAGCAGTTCTTCTAAATTTTCTATCAGTTTTATGTTATGTGTGACTTCTCTATATATATCATATGTAATTAACTGGTAGAGATCGATGTTCCTCTTACGTTTTTTGCATTTTCATTTTTCTTTTAGTGCTGTGAACTTAATTTTGATTTTGACAATGTAATGATCTGAACCTGTATCTACCCCTCTTAATACTTTAACATTATAGATTTCTCTGTGGATGTATTTATCCATAAATACAAGATCCAGCAACCATTCTCCTTTTGTCCAATCAGGATGTTTCCAAGTTCTATTTGTTTGGCCTTCTTTTGATGTATGTGGATTTTGAGATCAGTTTGTGTTCCCTACAGAGTTCAATAAGTCTTTGACCATTCTTATTTGTTTGTTTAAGTGGAGCCCATTTCCCAATGATATCCTGGTATTGCTTTTCTCTTCCAATTTAGGCATTGAAGTCCCTTAACAGGATCTTGAGATTGTTAATATTTACTTGGTTTATTGTTTGGTCAAGGAGATCCCAAAACTTTTCCACTTCTGTCGTAGTCTTTGTTAGAAAATTCTTTTCACTAGTAGGGGCATGGACATTACTGATGGTAAATTTTGTTGGATGCTTTTAAACTCAAAGTAGCAGTTCTAGGGGAGATGGCTTGAAATTAGATAATTGAATCTATTATTATCACATTGACGTTAAGCGCAGTTCCTAATTGGGGACAATCTTTCATAACCCTTATTCCATGTTACCCATTGTAAATTCTGTAGCCCTGTGATTCGAATGGTTCTTCTGCTGTATTTCCCATTTCCTGGAGTCCTGCTACTAACATTTTCTCTTTACCTAATTCATCTGTCAATTTTTTTAGATTTCCTGCTTTATGTAGAGATTTAATGTTGTGATTTGTAATGTAGTTGATCTGATCTTGTTTGATCCTGTTCTTACGAGCTGGCATAAGAATGTGTGATTGCCAATGCTCTGACTCATTGACACCTTCTTAGTGGCTACCCACCGAAACCGATGTAGCCTTCTCCTGCATTTTTGGACAGGACGTTGGAATTTTTTTCCTTAGAGATCTTTCCATGGTTGACTTTCGAAGGTAGTAAACCTTGCGTGGAGCAAGCTCTGATTTACAACTACAGTTGTTAACCTCAGAGGCAGAACCGTAGATGCTGAGCGTTTTGGTCTCGCCTTTCCTCCTAACCCACTGAAGTGTGGTTTTCCCGCCAATACTCGGGTAGTTATGTATAATACATTGAAGAGGGACTCATTAACTAGTACATCAAAATCCAGGCCTAAGTGAATCTAGAATTTAATCAATTTATATTCAGTGTTCATTGGGCAATCGACGGCATAATATTCAATTCAGCACCAAAAAAGTAACATCTAATAAGGCCAGGTTAATGAGATATACCAGGATTATTTAACTTGACAAAGTTATAAAAAGGTAGCCAAAGATCAAGGGTAATCGATATCCTAGAAACACAGATGCAGTATGCATTCATTGATTGTAAAATCTTGCCAAAGAATTAAGTGAAAATAACATGTAACTATCCCAATTCGCTTGGTTTTGCATAAGAATCCTAAATTTAAATAAGTGTCAGAAACGCGGAACCACCCAGTGTAGCTCAGTATTTTCGCCATAAGAGCTGTGTCGAAATGTACACTTTGGATGGTCCTGGTGGCAGGAGTTGGAACACGTCTGACAACGCTCATGTCATCTTAGAAAGTTGTAACTGTGCTTGCTCCTCCCCAACAGCCTTCCCCGTCCTCAGGAGAAAAGTCTCCTCTAAATCTGGAATCGAAATGTACCACTATAAACATGAAAAAGAAGAAATATCTGGGAACCGCATCTCCTATCCCTTATCGGCACCGAGTCCAACAAGCAACAAAAAATCTCGTTCACCAGCGAAAAACCTTTTGCACGGCACTGACAAATGGCGTAAATATTAAGTTGCTCTTATTCCCTCACCAAATGTCTAATCAGCGAGATTGCCGCCAGCGTTGCCTTGTTTCGAGAACATTCGGGGTAGCAAACCCACGCCGTGGATTCTCTTCTTTAGCCCTGCAGTCAGCTGTTTTCCCATGTTAAAGTTTCAGTCAGACGGCTCCAAACCTTTCAACTATAATTTTAAGAGTTCCCTATAAAATTCTTTCTGGTACGCTGGTGGAAGAGCCAGCCATCCCACCAGGGCTCTCTGTCAAATGGATGCAATTTGCTTTAAACTTGTGACCAAAAACTACAGAAAACAAAGATGAATACGTTGTCATTCTTTTTGTCTAACAGGGAGATAACTATATGTTTCCATAGTTGTCTCGTCCTAGCTACCTTCCCAGAAGTCACAGGACTCTGCACAATGCCAACTGTAGTGTGTTTAACGGACTTGTGCCTAGTTGTAAAAGTGATCATTTATTCGCAACAGGCACGTCCCCGTGATTTATCTGGTGCTATATTAGTTGTGCTTGTTTCTTGTGCTCTATATTCGTACACCACATAAATAAGTAGAAAAGTTTGCGTCGGCTTCGGGAAGGGCGCCAAACAGATCAATAGGGGCTGACAACTTACGAGGCTTGACAAGTGGTCCATAACTGTTACCTCTCCACACGTAAATTGAGAGTCACAGTTTCGTTTGTGTCCTTTCGGAGTATTACCATGAGAATCTCTTCACATCATCCCCACTGTGGCCACCTGGTGGCTTTCCGGACACCATCTCACAAAACTCATCAAAACGTTGCGACAAGACGATGTCACCACTCTCTCATAACCCGAGAAGAATTCATCGGTGGAATACGCCGAGAAAGACGGCAATCGCATATATTATCTCAATTCTATACGTCAATAATTAATCATAAAACACAATCATCCTCAACTGTTTCAATTTCTTAGCGTTTATTCATGCAAACAAGTATTTGCAAATTACTTTTTTTGCCTAAATCATTCCTCCTCAGCATTATATATATATATATATATATATATATATATATATATATATATATATTACTAAAATTAAACAATACATCAACATATGTATAATTGCGAATAATTAATGAAAATAGTAGTAGACAGTAAGAAATAACAATCAATGAATAATGAGGCCACCCATGAAAAATAACTATTTCATGTCAACCTTCATCAATAAAAGTATAAACGCATTAAATAACAAACAAAAACTCGATAAAATTCATCCATATTTATAGAAATTTTTCGTTTTACTTGTAAAATTAACCAAAGTATCATCAAAGAAAAAGGTTTAGGTTGCACAAGGTGGCTCAGATTGTTGTTCTTGTGGTCTTCAGTCCTGAGACTGGTTTGATACAGCTCGCCATGCTACTCTACCCTGTGCAAGCTTCTCCATCTCCCAGTGCGTACTGCAACCTACATGCTTCTGAATCTGTTTAGTGTATTCATCTCTTGGTCTCTTTCTACGATTTCTACCCTCCACGCTGCCCTCCTGAACTAAATGTGTGATTCTTTATAGCCGCAGAATATGCCCCAACAACCGAACCCTTCTCCTAGTCAAATTGTCCCACAAATTTCTCTTCTCTCCTACTCAATACCTCCTCACTAGTTATCTGATCTACCCATCTAATCTTCAGCAATCTTCTCGAGCACCATATTTCGAAAGCTTCTATTCTCTTCTTCTCTAAACTATTTATCGTCTGCGTTTCACTTCCATACATGGCTACACTACATACAAATATTTTCAGAAACGACTTCCTGACAAATCTATACTCGATCTTAAAAAATTTCTCTTCTTCAGAACGCATTCCTTGGCATCGCCAGTATACATGTTATATCCTCTCTACTTCGACCATCATTAGCTCCCCAAATAAGAAAAGTTATTTACTACTATAAGTCTCTCATTTCCCAATCTAATTCCTGCAGCATCACCTGGTTTACTTCGACTACATTCCACTATTCCCGTTTTGCTTTTGTTGATGTTCATCTTATATCCTCCTTTCAAGTCACTGCCCATTCCGCTCAACTGCTCTTCCAGGTCTTTTGCTGTCTGTGACAGAATTACTACGTCGTCAGCAAACCTCAAAGTTTTTATTTCTTCTCCATGGAATTTAATACCTACTCCGAACTTATCTTTTGCTTCCTTTATTGCTTGCTCAATATACAGATTGAATAACATTGGGGATAGGCTACAACCCTGTCTCACTCCCTTCCCAACCAGTGCTTCCCTTACATGTCCATCGACTCTTATAACTGCCGTCTGGTTTCTGTACCAATTGTAAATAGCCTTATAGCCTTTCGCTCCTCGTATTTTACCCCTGCCACCTTCAGAATTTGAAAGAGCAATCCAGTCAACATCGTCAAAAGTTTTTTCCAAGTCTACAAATGCTAGAAACGTAGGTTTGCCTTTCCTTAATCTATTTTCTAAGATACGTCGTAGGGTCAGTATTGCCTCACTTGTTCCAACATTTCTACGGAATACAAACTGATCTTCCACGACGTTATCTTCTACCAGTATTTCTATTTGTCTGTAAAGAATTCGTGTTAGTATTCTGCTGCCGTGATTTATTAAACTGACAGTTCGGTAATTTTCACATCTTTCTTTGGGATTGGAATTATTATATTCTTCTCGAAGTCTGAGGGTATTTCGCCTGTGTCAAACATCTTGCTCACTAGTTGGTAGAGCTTTGTTAAGCCCGTCTCTACCAAGGCTGTCAGTAGTTCTTATGGAATGTTGTCGACTCCCGGGTCTTTGTTCCGATTTAGGTCTTTCAGTGCTCTGTCAGTTCACGCAGTATCATATCACCTATTTCATCTTCATCTACATTCTCTTCCATTTCTGTAATATTGTCCTCAAGAACATCGCCCTTGTATAGACCCTGTATATACTCCTTCCACCTTTCCACTTTCCCTTCTTTGCTTAGAACTGGGTATCCATCAAAGCTATTGCTATTCATGGAAGTGGTTCTCCTTTCTCCAAAGGACTCATTAATTTTCCTGTAGGCAGTATCTATCTTACCCGTAGTCAGATAAGCTTCTACATCATTACATTTGTCTTCTAGCCATCCTTGCTTAGCCATTTTGCACTTCCTGTCGATCTCATTTTGGAGACGTCTGTATTCCTTTTTGCCTTCTTCATTTACTGCATATTCATATTTTCTCTTTTCGTCAATGAAATTCCATATCTCTTCTGTTACCCAAGGATTTCTACTAGCCCTAGTCTTTTTACCTACTTGATCCTCTGCTTCCTTCACTATTTCAAGGCTACCCATTCTTCTTCCACTATATTTCTTTCCCCCCTTCTTGTCAATCGTTTCCTAAAGCTCTCTACTACCTCTGGTTCTTTTAGTTTATCCAGGTCCCATATCCTCAAATTCACACCTTTCAAGTTTCTTCAGTTTTAATCTAGAGTTATAACCCATAGATTGTGTTTACAGTCCACATCTGCCCCTGCAAATGTCTTACAGTTTAAAACCTTGTTTCAGAATATATGTCTTACAATTATATAATATATCTGAGACCTTCCAGTATCTCTTCCATGTATATAACCTACTTTTGTGATTCTTGAACCAAGTGCTGGCTATGTTGTAGCTATGATTAAGTTATTCACTGTGGAAAATTCTACCCGGCGGCTTCTTCTTTCATTCTTTAATCCTGTTCCATATTCAGCTACTATGTTTCTTTCTCTTCCTTTTCCTGCTAACGAGTTTCAGTCACCCATGACAATTAAATTTTGGTCTCCCTTCACTATCTGAATAATTTTTTTTATCTCATCATACATTTCATCGATGTCCTCGTCATCTGTGGAACTAGTTGGCATATAAACTTGTACTACTGTGATGGGCGTGGGCTTCGTATCTACCTTGGCCACAATAATGCGTTCACTAAGCTGTTTCTAGTAGCTTACCCGCATTCCTATTTTCCTATTCATTATTAAACCCACTCCTGCATTACCCCTATTTTATTTTGTGTTTATAGCCCTGTAGTCACCTGCCAGAAGTTTGGTTCCTCCTGCCACCGAACTTCACTAATTCTCAGATTAACAATCAGATATTCATACACATTAATCACATTAAAAATTACGATTTATAATAAAATAACGAGGTCGTGTTTATGAAAGAGTGCTACACAAAATGGTTCAATAATGCAAATATATAAAGAATAATTTTTTAAAGAGTTTTGGGTTATGTTTTTGTATTATTTTTCTTGGACAGAGATACTAGAATATACACAAAAATAAAAATAGGTACTTACATGAAAGTGTTGTCGTGACAAATTTGTTCTTGGATTAGTTCGACGTTGTATGATGACCAGTGTCAAGATGGAGGCAAGACAAAACGCCTCTTCTGCCTATATATTACGTTACTGGGTTTTTTCACTGTTCCTCAACAAGAGAGGAAAAGCTCACATGCACCGTGTATACAGTCTGTAGTAGTCCTACAAGGATCACTGAAATAGAGGGATAACGTTATCAACGGTACAGATATCAGTGAGACGCTAATTTGCTCGCAAAGAGGGGGAGTGAAAAGAAATAAAAAGAAAATAGACCGTTCAGAGAGTAGCACTATGAGACAGTTTTGCTGCCCCATTTTTGCTATGGAGATTTCTTTTCAATACCGTATGTTCATGTGAGATAACAGCAGGGTTACTAATAATGAGAAAAAGCGTAGTACCGATGTTTCTGGCACAGTACTGCTAGACATGGCACAGTGGTCAACGGAAAAAGGGAATGCGTTCTGGTGGCCACTCATGTTGCAATGTCTAACTTGCCATATTGTACCGAGATGCAATAAGTTTCTCTTATCTGTTGTAGCGGGAAGTAAATGCAAGTCAGATTCCATGGAGTAGTTTGTCTCAGTGCATATAATTAACAGCTGCTAAATGCCTGTGATACCTTCCATCTGTCTTCCCAATACGCATTGTTGCTTATGTATTGTGATGGTTCACCCTCAGAAGTGAGGCGCTTGACTGTCTTCCTCTGAGGTCGTCTTCTCAAGCAGACTTATACTACCCCAGTTAGGTTGCTTGACAAAGGGAAAGAGAGGCAGGCTACATGCTCAGAATTCCTTTCTTACTCTTTTCTACTTGCGTCACCTCCCCTGGACACACGCAGCTTGCCTTCCTGGAAAGGTGTCTCGTGATGAGGTGGATCTACCACTTTTCACAACAACAACAATCTCTGCATTATCTGATTCTCTCGTTTACACCTCATCTCCACAATAATTGGATTACCATCATCGCTTTCTTTTCCTAGATTTAGGTACACATGTTATTTTCGAACATAAGAAAACTCTCTAACCATTAATTCATCTCTGTTTCACATTTTTTCATTTACGCTGCCTTCACAGATACTTAAAGTACATTTCTTTACTAATTTAATTGTGATGCTTTATTTATTTGGGTCTGCATTGGAATTGATCTGCCATTACCGATGAAATTTTCAAGAAATGTTCTTTCACTTATAAGTCAATAGTATCTCTATTTTTATAATTTCCAACAAGAGCAACTGTCCTTACATGAAAAATATTATACGCAAGCGGCAACTTGACTCAGTTAGCAAATACTGTTAGACCAGTTGGTTAATTGCTCAATAAAATGATTAGTCTAGCATGCATCATTCATTTCCCTAATTCATGCACAGAGTTAGTATTTACATGATCCTCACCACAAGAATCTTATATCTAACTTTACCAATACTGGGTAAAGAAATCAAACATGTACAAATAAAAGAAAAGGAACCACTATCCATTCCATCGCTACTTTCCACAAAGTGGGTGCCTGCGCAGTTCCTCTTCTATGCATGTATTTATACTTACTTCTTTCATCATCTCTATTGTTTCATGACAATACATTATCTTCCTCCATACTGTGGGTTGTCAGTACGTCTTTGGCCTCTCACCCGCTTTATATAATCCTCATTTAATGAATAATATGATATCAGTAAATAGTTTCTCCTTACTCAGCATCCCATTCTCTATGAAAAAAGTATTAAATCGAGCCAATTTTTATCTATTTGTTTCCCACTGTTTCATCCATGCTCTTACTCGAGGAAATATTTTATGTGGCTAATGTTATGTACGCCTTATGACTTCTTCAAGTTTATGAATTCCAGTGAAACAGCGTTTGCGTATGCAATCCTGTGAGTCCGAAAGTGTCAATTGTACACTGTGGAGAATGTTTGACAAAGCGTTTTCTGTTTATTCGATGATGTGTGAGATTTCAGTAAGACCTTTTGAGAAACTTGATACTGATGAACGTCTGCGTTGTTATAGACACGCCAGCATCTTTTACATGACGCTTATTTGATGTTTGCACGGCAAGATTTACTAATTATTCATGTCGTAAATTCGGCCACAATGGAAAATCCACAAAATACAATCCCGTAACTAACTCGGGTGCAGCCAAACGATATGTTCTCGGGGCACAGTGGCCACATCACTTTATGCGGAGCGTCTAACCTATACAGCTTGTTGCCCCAAAAACCTGGTGTTTGTTTTCGCGTCATTTTGCAGAAATCTCGTCTAAGAACAATCTCGCAATATACTCGTTTCTTTTCTTTCGACTCTCCTCGCTTCATAGAATAGTTAACTCTTCGCCGAGAACTCAAATTGTGTCACCAAATATACTCGGTATTAGGTGCAGAACATGTCTCATAGGAGTGTCAAACACTGTAGAGAATTCATTACATGGAATTTCGCAAGCTTCACGTAGCAAGCCTTCAAGTAAGTTTGTTTCCGAATTTGCAACTGCTTTACATGTCCTACATCAAATATGACTTGCTCCAGGATTCGGTTTTCAGCTAGATGCGTTGTTTCTTTTCTTGCTTTCGGTTGGTGCATAGTCAGATCAGCACAGAAAGTATGCTCCGTATTTATTTTTAATTATCTGTTATTGTACACAGCTCCAACTCTGTTTCTATATGCAAGATACGGTCAGCAGATTCAGCTACGGTCTTCCCTTGATCAGCAGTAACACCAATCAACTCACATACTTTACCAGGCAATGTACAATGTGACATATCTTCACCATCAATAGTCAGCTGGACTGTAGCAACGACAAGTTCAAGTTCCATTCCAGTCGTCTGAATGTGAACATACTCAGTACTATCGTCCTCAGAGACCACTATACCGTGTGCTATCTCCTTCAGTGTTGTACTTTTCACATTCTCATTTCTCGCTGTACAGGACGGCACCAATTTTTCCGCTGGCAACAAACTGACAGCTGTCACCATTGCTTTTTGCATTGGATTGGTTGCTAGGGACCGTCTCTTTGCTCTCTAGTCTTCCTTCATTATGTTTCCTTGCCTCAGCTCGCTCTTTCCGACGTTCTACATCGATAACCTGTTGTTTCAGCATCGGAGTCTGCTTCCTATGTGTTCTCATTTCAAATAAACTCGGCTCTGATTTAGTGAATAGTGCGCGCGTTCTCGTTTCGTCTCTTCATGCATCTGTTTTATAGCCTCGAGTGATGAAATTTTACTCTTCTTTCGAACGGGTTTTGCTGGCTACATTCCGGCCAGCGTTAAATTAACATCACCATATCGGCAGATCTGGTTCCATGAGACTTACGGCAGTTACTTTAAACCGAATTTATTCGCTGATTATTTTACTGTGTCGTATTCTGTCTTTCCTACACTTTCTCTCTCATCTACACAGATTGGTAATGTTTACTTTACTACTTGATAATAACAATATCAATTGCATCTAGACCACAACCAATACCTACAGTCTTCTTGATGCCATGTGCCATATTATATTAGTCTGAGAGACTTAACCTGTCCGTTTTATGTACCTGGCACGTACCCTCTGCCTTTCCTTAACAGCTTCGCTCCTCACTTCGTTAATTACTTGTGTTTTTTCTCAAGTCTGGTCACCAACTTGATAGATATTTAGAACGATACCGTATCCACTACTACTTGAAACTCAGACCTACTCTATTTTAACTGCTTTTCAACATCGCACCATTGAACATGAATCACACGAGTAACATCCATTGCAGACCGAAGAAAACAATTCATGATTACAAAGAATAAGGAGACCCGCTGAGACACTGTTGGAATACCTAAACCAGGAAACACATCACCCTGTTTGCTTAACACCACAAATGCAACTCACCTAGACTAACATAAATGACGTACGTAAATAACACTCTGTTTGTCACAGTCATGCGCAACTTCCTCTCACAAGATACAAATCACAAAGAAAACCCCTACAGCAATTTCAACACGGGTAGCAACACCGACTGAAGGAAAAAAAAACATGAAATAATTATTTGCCCCAGCCCAGAAATGAAATTTTCCCAACATTAAAATCATATCTGTATTTATTAAACACAAAGTAAGAAAAAAATCGCTAGCAAATATCAACACGAAAAATATGAATTTCTAATTGCCTAACGGAAAATTCGATTAATTATAACATGTAGATTCCCACACATTATTTATGCTTATCACTTACCAGATATTTGTTTCAAATTCAAGCGGGGTAAAAATCAATTTATGTGAAAAGCCAGCTATTCTTAGACGCATTCACCTCGGTAACCTACTGGATCTACATGAGCTGGACTACAGAAACAGTCGCTCGCCAATTAGCTCAGCTATTGGGTTAATAAGTTGTGCAACGTATTATGTGTTATTAGAGGGATGGTCCTAGTAAATAATTCCTTGGCATTGGGGTTGGCCTCCGTTAATAAAGTATACTGCAAAGAAAAGGGATTCACAAACTTCAAGGATTACATTAAAATACTGGCACAAATGAATCAAAATTTTATTCCAGTCATATTCAATGTGCAAGGGTCATTCAATGACATAACATAAAATTTATTTCAGCATACGATAAAAGAAACACCTAATAAGAACATGTTCTTGAGTTTCAGTAGCATTACTTAACTTGGACCGGTTCTGAAAAAGGTAGGTTGGGTCAAGAGTAATCAACATCGTAGAACATTAATTGTATGAATAATAACCCTAGTAAACACACAGCGATTGAAAGATCGTGCCAAAAAATCCTATGAAGTGCGTGTCGGTTTGGCACACCGAGGATTTCGTACAAACTTAATCATCTATATCCATTGGTATATGGGGCAACTCTCTATGAAATGTGTTGCGACTAGAATTATCAGCAAAACAGTAATAAACTAAAATATCGTGAGCGATGCGGCAATTTTCACAGATATCTACATTTGACGTCATATCTCCTAAACTACTTGTCGTACAATTATGTATTTCCGTAGCTACCTTCAGTGGCAGGATTGGGTACAGTCTGCGAAAAGTGTTACGACTAGAGTTGAAATGAGCGAATTAATATATTCAAACGTCATGCATAATGCGGCTGTTTTTCATGTATCAGAGTGTTAACACGTAATATGTGTCGTACAACGATATAAATTTGATTTTGCATTGAGTGGGAAATGGGTAAAACGACTGCAAAGTATCTCGCCAGTGTCGGGAATATAGTAAGTGATAAAGTTGTTTCCTTTCATCATTTTGTTCGGGTCATCAGCGAGAAGAAGTTTTGTAAAGTTTTGAAACTATGTCTGAAATTTACCGTAATTCTTTAAGCGCTTCCATTGTCAAGTACATGATGACTAATATATGGCTGTTTGTACATCGTGATCTACACTGCCTTTTCATACCTAGCCCCACGGCTTAGATAGGTAAGCGATTCTCACCCCTATGGTTATGATTTAACTATAGTAAGTGATATGTATATCAAGATTCTTAGAATGCGGTCCGGTAGATTAGGGGAACATTTATACGAATACTCTATTTCATAACATATACGGGTGATATAATATGCAGTGAGAATCTATTTGTTTCTTTTTGTATGACATGCAGGAAATTCTCACATTTCTTTGTCCATATTGATGTAATAATTTATTAAATTCCGATGTAACGCACAGCTGAACAATGACGAGTTTGGTGTAAGAATTGCTGGAACATGCATTCATCTCCTCTCGCATCGTGCTCACAGTACTAGGTGCTATCTGATGCTGACCTGATGCTGCTGTTGTGATGAACATTGGACGATTGGAGGATAGCTTCTATATCGCCAACAGGAATATCAATTGGCCAAATACAAGTGAAACTTCTGCCACTGCTCCGATACGTCATCTCATAGTCGAATACACGCTCTAAAATATGTGAACTATTTCCGATTAGAGTGAGGTACTTGACTGTGTCAGGTTGGTACATGTGGAGACCATTTTAAGTTTAACAATGAATGACTGTGTGACCATGTGTTTGTTGTAACAGTTAGTCTGTTTATTAATTTAATTTAAAAATAATGTATGCTGTCACCCTTACTGTAGTGACGTAACAAGACTGTTACGCCACTTGAGGTAGCCGGTAGGATAGGCACGCGTACACACACACCGACGGGCGTCAAGTCTGGAACAGGCTACGTAATTAATGCTATGAAGAAAAGTACGTAGCTGGATTAATACTTATCTTTAATCAATCATTGTGGTACATCGCTCTTGACGATACACAGGAGACTTTAATTACAATCACTGTAAGGCTAATGGCGCCTTGCTAGTTGGTAGCCATTAACTTAGCTGAAGGCTATTCTGTCTCTCGGCTAATGAGAGAGAAAGGCTTCGTACATCTAGTCGCTAGCTAGGTCGTCCGTACAACTGGGGCGAGTGCTTGTTCGTATCACGAGACCTGCCTTGTGGTGGCGCTAGGTCTGCGATCACACAGTGGCGACACGCGGGTCCGACATGTACTAAATGGACCGCGGCCGATTTAATTTACCACCTAGCAAGTGTGGTGTCTGGCGGTGACACCACATTCCTCCCCCGCAAATCGGCGAACGGTCGTGAGATAAGGCTTCCGCCCGCCGTGGGGAGGACCCCATATTGACGTATGTGAAGAGGTGGGGAGCCCAACAACAGGCGAGGCTGTGCCACCCGCACCCGGCCATTCGGTCCGAGGGGAGCTAGGAAACGCCTGAAAACCTAGTCCAGGGTGCACGTCAACATGCGGTGTATGCGCCCGTAAAGAAACAGGAGGGGCCGAAGGGTCGACCTCCATTGCGTCGGGGTAGCCGACGCGCGATGACGGCATGTGGTCCGGAGTGGGCGGGAGTTCCATGGCGGAAGACAGCTGGTCACGGGAAGCGATCGGCGGCGCGTGACCCTGGGAGGCGCTTGGCGGCTGCAGCGAAGCGTCGAATGCGGGCGGCGCCGGCCGGAGGACCGGCGGCTGCGGCGGCGGCGGCGGCGGCGGCGGCTGCTGCGGCGGCGCGTCGCCATGGGGCAAAATGGAAGGCATCGTCGGTAACACCTGGGGATGAGGCGAGCCAGTAGATGGGTCCCCAGGGCGCTGACCGGACGGCACCGTCGCTGAAAGCAGACGGGGAGTGGCAGAACCCGTGCGACGACAGAGGCGCAGCTGATTGAGATGCCGCCGCACCTCACCAGAGGCCCCCAAAACCAAATACATCGCGCGGCCGAGGCAGCGAAGAATACGCCCTGCGAGCCAACGCCGTGAACCTCGATAGGTGCGATAAAATACAACGTCGCCTGGAGCCAAAGCAGGAGTCTGCTGCTGCACAGGAACCTGATGCGGCGGATGCAGCAAAGACATCAAGGTGCGATGAGGACGACCGTGGAGCAACTCAGCCGGCGAACGACCCTCTCGGGGCTGAGAGCGATACGAAGACTAAAAGAGCAACAATGCGTCCTCCCAAGAATGCGACTCTTTCAATTTCAACATCTGTGACTTGAAAGTCCGGACCAATCGTTCAGCGGCACCGTCTGACTGAGGCGAAAACGGCGCGGATGTCAGATGTTGAATACCATTGGCCTGGCAGAATGACTGAAATTCTGCGGACATGAATTGTGGGCCATTGTCGGAAACAATAGTCTGCGGAAGACCTTCAATGCAAAAGATAGCACACAACGCTTGGATGGTGGCGGAGGACGTCGTGGAAGACATCTGGACAACAAAAGGAAAATTACTGAAGGCGTCGACCAGAACCAACCATCGAGCATTCCAGAATGGACCAGCAAAATCAATGTGCAAGCGTTGCCAAGGGGAAGTGGCTTTTGGCCATGCAAAGACTTTCCGCGACGGTGCGGATTGTTGTTCGGCACATGCCATGCAATAAGAACTCATTTTCGTAATCGCAGCATCGATTCCGAACCAAGTACAGTGCTGACGAGCAAGTTGTTTCGTTCGCACTATACCCCAACGTCCTTGGTGAAGAAGCCGTAAGACAGAGGACTGTAACGAACGTGGGACCACGACTCTGGACTGATCATTATCAGAACGCAACAACAAAACACCACGTCGAACAAAAAGTCTCTCCTTGTGAGCAAAAAATCTGCGAACCAACGGATCCTCGATCCGAGACTTTGACAAAGGCCATTGCGTAGCAACAAAACGTAAAACAGTACCAAGGACAGGGTCAGCAGCTGTGGCTGTAGCTACCCGACGAAAATCAATCGGAAACGATTCGACCACTTCATCGGTTTCCGAATCAATGAACAGGCAAGCAAGTTCGGAAGAATCGAATGCTTTATCCTCAGCAACCGGCAAACGGGACAACGCATCGGCGTTTCCGTGCTTAGCAGTGGACCGATACAAGATATCGTAGCGGTACTGCGAGAGGAAAATAGACCAGCGAATGAATTTCTGCGCTGTACGCGGAGGTACAGGCTTGTTCGGATGAAAAAGCGATGTCAAAGGTTTGTGGTCTGTGATGATGGTAAAGTGACGACCATACAAGAAATCATGGAACTTAGTAACACCAAACACGAGAGCCAAAGCTTCTTTCTCTATCTGCGAGTAATTTCTTTGCGCAGACGAGAGCAATTTGGACGCAAAGGCAATAGGGCGATCATGGGAGCCAACTTTGTGCGCAAGCACAACACCGATCCCGAAATCCGATGCATCTACCATCAACAAAAGGGGTCTCTGGAGATCGAAAGGCGTAAGGCAAGTATTAAAAAGCAACGCCGATTTCAACTGGCGAACAGCGCGTTCGCATTCCGTCGTCCAGAGAAACGGAACACCTGCACGGCGTACGCGATGAAGCGGAGCTGAAAGAGAAGAGGCATTGCGCACATTCACTCACACCTTGTGATTCTACATTGTTCAGTGTTCTAGCGACCTCATGACGCAAAGCGTGAGGAACATTGCGCGCTCTGAAAAATTTCGGTTGCGCGTTGACCTTCAGTTCCAACGGTGCTTCATAGTTTGTAGCGCAACTTAAGCCCGGTGCAAAAATGTCTGCAAATTCTTCACATACACTAGAAACACTGCCTGTAGGCACAGTTTGATTCACTGATAGGACCTGATTTACAATAGACATGTTAAACAACTGAAACAAATCTAGACCAAACAAGTTCACTGCAGAAGAAGAACGAAGAACGTAAAATGACACAAGCTTTGATTGTCCCTTATATGTTGCTAGAAGACTGCACTGTCCTAACACAGGAATTGTTTGTCCGGAATATGTAGTTAGCGTTAACTTCTGCGGCACGCAAAGGAGGTGCGCCCAGTTGTTTGTACGTGTCATGATTGAGCAATGAAACTGCAGCTCCGGTATCGAGCTGGAATGGTATCACTTTGCCTTCAAAGTCTAAGTCCACAAAATGTATATTGTCCTGCTGACGACAAGAGCGACTGTTTTGTGCAATTTGAACAGGCACTTGTACAGAATCACTTGCTAATTGACGAGATTTCCGGCGACGTCGATGCACAGTTTTTGTGGGACGAACACCGTCACTGTTAGAGAAAGTGGCACTGGACGAATCGGAATTAACTACATGAATGTCCATGGGCGAATGTCCACGATCCTGTGTGTCCTTGGTTCGATTCCGGCGCGAAGCAAAGGGCCTGGAATGATTGTGATTGTCTGATCGGAGCTTTTTCTGGCAAACACTTTGAACATGTCCTTTCCTATTACAGAAAAAGCAAATAGCTTGGCGTGACGGGCAATGTTCACGCGAATGTCTAGTAGCACACCGCGGGCATGATTTCACTGCATTTGTGCGCTGGCGCGGCACACCTGGCTGAGAGCGCGGCCGCAGCTGCGTTTGTTTGCGCGAGGGCAGTTGACCGGGCCGCGCAGCTCGCCCGGCGGGCCGGTTAATGTTACACACTGCTGGCGAAGTGTCAAAAGATTCCTGAGCACAGTCAAGTGTGTCTTGTCTATCTAATATGTCTATCACTTGTTGAAGGGAGGGATTAACTAGTTTCAAAATGTGCCCCCGTATGCGAACATCAGAAACGTTCTGTGCAGTTGCATCACGTACCATTGTATCTGAATAAGAAAGGCCACAGTCACAGTCAAAGGCACAGTCCCTAGTAAGTCCTTGCAATGTTGCTACCCACTCCCTATTAGTTTGACCGGCCGTACGTTTTGTACGAAAAAACGTATACCGTTTTGCAACCACATTAACTGTTTCTTAGAAATAGGCATCTAAAGCAGACAAAATTTCCTCGTAGGACAGAGTTGCTACGTCGCGTCGGGGAAACAATTTCACTATCACACGGTAGGTGGACACACCGACACAAGAAAGCAAAAACGGCTGCCGCTCATTACCTTGAATTCTGTAGGCGGCGAGATGGAAGGCGAATTGACGGGACCACTCTTGCCAGGACTCGTGGGTTGCATCAAAGGGTCGGAATTGAGGTGCAACAGCATGTTGTGGCTGCGGTAGCGATGAAGCGGCGGCCGCCGCATCGGTTTGAATGGCACGTTGACACTGGATGAGCTGTCCAAGGGCATCCAATAACGCCTGCGTCGGCTGATTCTGCAAGCGATAAAATTCGGACAGTACATCTGGAGAATGTGGCGAAGCCATGACACAAATAAATGTAAGCAATCAGAAAGAAGTTTTGACTCGTCGCCAATCTGTAGTGACGTAACAAGACTGTTACGCCACTTGAGGTAGCCGGTAGGATAGGCACGCGTACACACACGCCGACGGGCGTCAAGTCTGGAACAGGCTACGTAATTAATGATATGAAGAAAAGTACGTAGCTGGATTAATACTTATCTTTAATCAATCATTGTGGTACATCGCTCTTGACGATACACGAGAGTCTTTAATTACAATCACTGTATGGCTAATGGTGGCTTGCTAGTTGGTAGCCATTAACTTAGCTGAAGGCTATTCTGTCTCTCGGCTAATGAGAGAGAAAGGCTTCGTACATCTAGTCGCTAGCTAGGTCGTCCGTACAACTGGGGCGAGTGCTTGTTCGTATCACGAGACCTGCCTTGTGGTGGCGCTATTTCTGCGATCACACAGTGGCGACACGCGGGTCCAACATGTACTAAATGAACCGCGGCCGATTTAATTTACCACCTAGCAAGTGTGGTGTCTGGCGGTGACACCACACTTACACTTCTCTAGCTGACCTACAAAAGTGTTTCACAGTTCAACACACAATACAAGGGCATTCAGTCTCCACTCGCAAGACGTTCCTTAGATCACGAAAATTTCACAGTCTCTCTTCTGTCCAAAATTCGAAGCAATTATACGAAAGGGACAGAAATCAGTAAATATGATGTGTATGTTCAGACAAACAAGTGACTACAGTTTCAGAAACGTCGGACTATTTAATCGGCACAAGGAACTTCACAAATTGAACAAATAAGTAGCGCGTTGGTTCATCTCTAGCCCATACGCAAGCAGTTATTCGACTTGGCAGTGATTGATAGATCTGTCCTGCTTAGGGATATAGTGCCAATGCATATCCAGTTAGCAAGTTAGTCAAAATACCGAGTTGGTTCAAGGACACTGCACGTAATGCTCCAAAAATTCATAATTGGGGGAGACCTGGCGAATTTGCCGGCCAGGATAGGGTCTGGCAAGCTCGAAAGACAAGTTGTAGAAGCTCTTGCCGTGTGTGAGCTGGCATTATCTTGCTGAAAGGTAAGCCCAGGGTGGCTTTCTATGAATGCCGACAAAATAGAGCGCACATTATAGTCGACGCACCGCTGACATCTAAGGGTACCGCGGATGACAATGAACGAGGTCCTGCTATTACAGAAAATGGCATCTAGACCATCACTCCTGGTTGTCCGGCTGTATGGTGGGCGCAGTCAGGTTGATATCTCACCGCTCTCCAGTGCGTCTCCAGACAAGCTATCGACCAGCACTCTTATTGATTGATTGATTGGAGCAGAACTGTTTCCAGCGATGAGCCCCGACGCGTTTGGACACGACCTGGATGGCAGTGGAATACCAGCCCAACTGACGCCCTCTGTCTAGCACTACACCCATGATTGATGGTCCAGAGTGCCATTTCTGTCCATATCAGCACCTCCTTGGTTGTCATCCGCAGCACCAAACAGTACAGCGGTACGCCGACTGTATTCTACTCCCCATTTTGTTGCCATTCATGGCATGTCATCCTGGACTTAACTTTCAGGAAGATAATGCCCGCCCGCACAAAACGAGAGATTCTACTCCTTGTCTTCATATTAGTCAAACACTACCGTGTCCAACAAGGACACCAAGTCTCTCCAAAAATGTGAAAGTTTGTACCTTTATGGCCAGAACCCACCTATCAGCTCGGGATTTTGATAGTTTAATTCGCCAATCGGACAGGATTTGGGACGGAACCCCTCAGGAGAACAGCCACAAAATTATTCAATCAATACCAAGCCGAATAACTGGTTTCATAAAGGCTAAAGATAGACTAACGTGTTATTGACTTTCTCAATATGTGAACTTCTTTTTCGTGAATAGATCAAACGATTTTTCTTGTAACGTAGTGGTTTGTTCTTGTGTACATGTTCATTACATCTACCTACGTCCATCTCATTGGTACTTCATATTTTTTTGTCTTAAAGTGTAACATGGAAAATTGTTTGGTATTCTGCAACGAGAAATCGTGTTGTTTTAGCATTTTCGTAGTGTCTAAGCTTCGCGTTCTGAACTGCTGATCTTGGATCTTGAAAGAAACCTTTCCCCTCGACATTCTTCGCTCTTGTTTCTCTCCTTTTCTTGTAAATTCCTCGACTTATGGGTTAATCTTCTCCAGCATCTAATTTCCATATTCATCCTCTTTTGGAGATATTAATGAGCTATCGTGACAATAGTGAACCATCGCGTTCTACGAAGTTCTTAGTTCTTCTCGTCCTTTTACGGTATTACTGCACTCTCCTATTCCACGCCACTGTTACAAGATCGTTTTGATATCTATAAAATAATTATGTTTTCTATTCATTAGTTCATGCTCTTGCCCATCCTTACACATACGTCCGAGTTCCGCCGCTGACTGTCTCTCCTTCAATTCTGACTTTCACCCTTACTCTTTTTCCGTAGACGAATCGTTCCCCATCCAACCAAAGCTTCACAACACAGATTTTACATATAATAACATTTAAAATATAACGCTGCGGTATGAAACAGATACGAAGATTTAAAAGTATAGTGAAAAACATATATAAATCACGTTCTTCTTAGACAATGAACAGACGTACTTATCACATAGAAGAGGCTAAAAGTATTTCCTTTATAATACCTCCAGACGTCCACATTCTGTGATGTGTCGTCCTCCAACACTTTGACTAGTCGTTTCAGCATTCGCAACCTATTTTAGACAAATGCTGACTGAAATAGCATGCAAACAGTCATGCAAACGTTAATCTCCAGGTGCTGGACGATACGAATCCTACCGAAGGTACAATCAGTCAAAAATTGAAGAAAAGTTCTTATGTTTACATTCAGTTTGTCCCACATAAAACCGGTGCGCTTCACGGCTGAGATACAAGTAACAATGGACTAACTAAAAAAGAAAAGTAACGGTAAAAAAATATAGTTACCTGTTTGTAAGAGATGCCGGAAGTGGCGGCCGTAGGCATCGAGGCATTGCTTAATTCGTGTGATGACGTTACTGGCAACACGTTGTAATTCTGCAGAC
Source organism: Schistocerca piceifrons (assembly GCF_021461385.2). Classification (NCBI taxonomy): domain Eukaryota; kingdom Metazoa; phylum Arthropoda; class Insecta; order Orthoptera; family Acrididae; genus Schistocerca; species Schistocerca piceifrons. The sequence goes on along the minus strand of NC_060144.1, from coordinate 162,851,615 downwards.
ATGATGTTAATGTCTCTAGCAAGGCTCAGTTTAAGACTGTATGTTGAAGTGGATTGTCACCATACAATTTGCTTTTTAGTGTGCTCCATACATAAAAATCCCACGATTTAAGTCCAGGAGCCTTGGGGCCAGATGCGTCTACTGATAAGTTTGTCTTTATGGTATTCGTGGTGATGTGGCGATTACTTTGGTTGGATGAGTAAGCGGTTGCTCCATCTTGCTGGAATACTTCACACAGCTTCTTTGCATCTGTCAACTGTGCATAGGAAGAGTCAAAGATTTCAAGGCAACTGGCACTGTTGAAGGGGTAATTGAAAATCAGGAGACCAATAAAGCGCATACCGGACAATGCAAGCCAAAGACCTATCTTCTCAGAGTGGACAGGTTCTTCATGCAGAATATGTGGATTGTTCTGCAACTAGTATCTGCGACTCTGGGAAGTTACATTAATGACAAACGAAGCCAGTTCCCCTCTAACTTGATGTGAAGCGGTCCGTGTAAATGTTCCTGATCCTTAAGTTTCAACTCTTGCGCCAAACTTGCAGATAGGCGTTTAATGTCAAGTCTTTTAGCACATGATGGCAAGATGTACGACATGCACCAAGCTGCTGCATTAACATCCTCAACGACTTTTTGGGACTTCTCGTAATGTCCGTGGATATTCTGTCTAGAGTTTCTGGGTGATCACTGTCGGTGGCCTGCTCCTTTGCGCATTCTGCAGCCCTCCATTCGTTGTACAGATCTTGAATAGGGCCGGTCGTTGGGAGTTTCCTACCGTGATAGTTCTCTTGGAACATTTCCTTACATTCCTTGATGGAGCCTGTCTATATGCAACACTCAACAATATCAATTCGCTATTGTAGTGCAAACTGCCCCATTTCTGTAACAAATCAGTAATACCGAGATTCTCGCAAGAACTGATCGCGAACACATGAAGTCAAATTTCAAATAAAATGCAATTTAGCCAACTGCTGAGACGGCGCTGCCACTTCACATGCAGTGCGACTAGATATGATTAATAGAAGCGTGTCTCATGTGGGACAACCTGTAACTCCAAAAATCAATACTTGTTAATAAATGGGCCGTTTGCCTTGTGACGGCCCTACATTTGCCCCCTGAGTTTGGAAGCCGCGGCTTGCCTATTCTCCTACATCGCTTAGACTGTCACGTTAGTGCTGCTGTCATACGAGCGCACTGATAGCAGGCACGATCGGTACCGTTTGCGCCGTTGTTGCCATAGCTCCGAGCCATTGTTGTTCACTGCAAGTCTAGAGTGAGCCTGTCACTCGCTCTGCTACACATGCAGTAAGCTCACGAAGATCAGCGCCGTTCCTGCACTCGGTTAATGTATGTTGCTTCGCCGACAGTCAACACGAGGTTCACAGGCGTGTGATAGAGACCGTGAAGCAAGAAAGAGAGAGAGAGAGAGAGAGAGAGAGAGAGAGAGAGAGAGAGAGCATCAACAAACTGTTATGCTGTGGTGCTTTCAAACCGAAGCCACTGCTGGCCAGTGTGCGTGAGCAGAGACTGTTACGTGGACAAAACAGACTACTGGAGCGGTCTCCTCTACGAGTATATCAAGAGGAGGGAATCATTTAGCACCTACCAGTTGCACCGTGGTGGTGTAGAGCTTCGATACTGTGCACTACGTTACACACAAGCATTGTATCGGTAGTATAAGCTAGCAAACAATACCACGCACAGACGTCCGTAGCCTTAGGAGGCCCACAGGAAAGACTAGCCACGACGCCTAAGCCGCTAGAGTAGGTCTGAGTTCGCCCGCTCGCTCAGCTCAGCAGATGAACTACGTTTCAAAATCTGTTAACCCGTAATTGGCATTTACGTACAACCGAGAATTGTGTCATCTTCAGGAATCCACTATTATGGAGTCTTGCAAATTAACGGAACTACAGCGAAACATACAACTTTGCAGTGTAATTTAAGATCTATGTTCGACATAAGTGGTATAACGCCTTATTTATATCATTCTCTCCTCTTCTTAACAATCCTCGTTTCATACAAGGTGTACTGCCTCAGGCAACCGATAATCATTTAGGCATGATTTCGGGTTTTTTTCTACCTTTTACAGTCGTTCACTGTAGTACTAGTAATCAGTAAGTCTCCTTAACACGTTTCAGTCTGGAACCGCGCGTGCGCTACGGTCGCTGGTTCGAATCCTGCATCGGGCTTGGATGTGTGTGATGTCCTTAGGTTAGTTAGCTTTAAGAAGTTCTAAGTTCTAATGGCTGATGACCTCAGCTGTGCTCAGAGCCATTTGAACCATTAAAACCATCTCCACAAAAGCGGATTCTAATGAACAGTGCAACTCTCATTTGTACTTAAATTCACAGTTACGAATTAACAGATTTCGAAATGTATTTTGTCCGTTGAGCTGAACGAGCGAGCGATTTCGTGCCTATCATTGTGACGTAGGCGCCACTGCCTGTCTTTAGTGTGGGCCTCGGTGGTTACAGGTGTGATAAGATACCGTTGTTGACTGATTGTACGCTTGGCGTGCAGCTGTGTTATCCGTAAACAGGAGCCTATTTATCCGTTAATTTACAAGCCTTGAGTGTGATTAGCTCCATTCTCTGCGAACGAGAACCTTTTTATTAGTTAAATTAAATGCCATGAGCGTAAGCATGATTAATTCCATTTGTTTCTATAACACAAAGACAGTTTTTGGTACAATTTGTCGTAAGAAAATAAAGTTATTAATAGCTATCTGTGAGTAATCAGCTGTATGTGTTACTGTACAGGAATTTATTGAGAAATATTTTTGTAGCGCACTGACGATAGCTTGTTGTACTAACGACTTGGTGACGTGAGTTTACACTTATGTGACCCTAATTCAGTCAGAGAGTGGTTTCAGTACTTTGTGCTCTGTTGCAGACGGTACATCTGTGTATAGCCAAGGAGCATACATTGTAAATTTGGCTGTTACTGCCTGGTTGCCATAGCGTGAAAGTTTGATTTTCATTCCGTTTACAGTATGTAAGATAACTTAGTTCAAATGGTTCAAATGGCTCTGAGCACTATGGGGCTTGACGTCTGAGGTCATCAGTCCCATAGAACTTAGAACTGCTTAAACCAAACTAAACTAAGCACATCACACACATCCAGGCCCGAGGCTGTATTCGAACTTGCAACCGTAGTGACCCCGCGGTTCCAGATTGAAACGCCTAGAACCACTTAGCCAAGATAAGAACTCTACAAGGATAAGAGATGATTGCATGTTTCACCCAATTTGTGCTATTTTCCTCTTAGCCAGATGTATTTTTTGTTTCGTAAGAGAATTACTAAACTGAACTCCATGTCGTCATAACTGGAAGACATCAAGCCCTTTTGGCTTGCGCTTCTTTCGTTTGCATTGCATACATGAGACTTATTCAGTGTAAGTGAGCAAGTTAATGGCAAGTAACAGCAACTTGTTGCTCTGATTGTTTAGGTGATGGAACATTGCTTCATTTCTCTGTATTTCTTGGAATCCATACCGTTCCCAGTTTGTGTAGTCGAGGCACCGTAGAAAGCGGTGTTTTCACCAGCCTAGTCTTGAGGCGAATTCTTTAAAGGAAATGGTACCATGACAATGAATGAGGCTGTGTCCGGCTGACTCAAGCATAAGGGCCATTGCAAGATTGATGACTTGTCGACTGCCAGACCAGGCTAAGTCCAGACTTCCGCTATTGTCCTGAGGGAGAGAACGGGCCCCTTCCTTTTCAACATTGGCCGCACGTGTGGAATATTGTCATGCAAATCAGTTTTTGGCGGCAGAGGTGCAATCTTGGCACCTTCCGATGATTGCTAGTAGGAATGACCAGCTGAATACCTCTGAGTCTGTGGGCTCTATCTTGTATTGGTCTTCCTAAAATTGCATTTTTGACAAACCTGGCACCCATGTAAGCAACCTGTTTTCCTTATTACGCTTGTGTATTATCACGTCTGTGTCTTCAGGCACACAAAATGTGACCACACTCACTAGATGGTAATGTGATTTTTGTTGACTTAACCAAGTGCCGTTAACTCTGGCAGCAAGCCAGTGTATTGGGAGAGGATGTTTCGCAGCGTCTTGGTGGGAGTTGTTGTACAGTGATTTGGTTTATACGTTAGGCGTGGTGATTCCCACCTGACTACTGCTGAGAGACTTGCGATTTGGTAGGATCGACGAGAGCAAATATTTTGCCTGCGCAGAACAGAGATGAAGTATTGCGTCCAGGACCACCGGAGGGGTAAAACATATTTAGCCGGCTCGGTCGTCCAGACTGACAAATCGGGCCTCCTACCTGAACTGACGGATAGGGTACTTTGATTTTCTGACACGACATTTGTGCATGTGCTCCAGCCAGATCCTGTAGCTTAAGACGGAGCACAGCCGATGTGATTAACAGCATGCAGAACTACGCAGCACCGACCGTGGGCCACGCTTGTCACGGCATCTGTATATGACACTGTATGAGCAGCTCCGACATATTAGGAACTTTGTCGAATTGTTCTATCACCCTCAGCATACACACTCCGAAAGTCACAGCAGCAGACAAGACATCATTTGTATGTACCACAGTAACTTGCTCCTGTGGTGGCCATTCACTGTTATGTGATATTCGGATAAAAGAGTCAATTAAAGCCACCGTCCTCCTCACAATGAGTCACACAGTATACCATAGTCAACGCTAGGCCTTGAGTTCAACATTGCCAACCGATCATTGCGTTAATAGCTACCTTTGATACTCATTCACTACATGTGTGTATGCATGCGTATATATGGACATAGTTGACGTTTATGTTTTGTACTGAGCGATGTAGTCGAGGCACACATTAACGTGCGTTGCCAAAACCATTTTGCACACTTCGGTGTAGTGTTAACTCGCTGGACTTGCTTTCGAGAGGAGGACGGTTCAAACCAGCTTCCGGCCATCCTGATTTAGGTTTTCGGTGATTTTCCTAAAATCGCTGAAGGCAAACACCAGGATGATTCCTTCGAAAGGGTATGGCCGCTTTCCTTCTCCATCTATCACTAGACCGAGCTTGTGCTTTGTCTCTAATTACTTCATTGTCGATGGGACGTTAAAGTTTAATCTCTTACTCTCTCCTCTACGTTTACTTTTTGCGATTCTATTTTTGATATTGAATTTCTCTGTGATTTTAGTAGCAAGGAATCCAAATTATATATATTCAATCCTTAGTAACATTTCTTGGTAATTAACTGATTAACTATTAATCTATGACATGGTGCGTATTCAAGACACTGCGGGGCCAACACAGATTAATGTGTGCTGCTAAAACCATTTGCACACTTCAGAGTAGTGTTTCTGGGGTACGGTACAGATTTTGTATGATTAGGCATCAAAATAATGCTCCCTAAACACTGGCATTTGCATAATAGGGCCTATATCTGAAGAAACTTCACTAAAAAGATGCTGTGCTGCAGTATGTTAATTTTTAAATTCCATTAACTACCATTGTTAATTCTGAATTAGTATTAATTGTGAAATAGTAATTCCTCATATAGTTTCTCTTTTCTCATGTAGGCAATTTTGCTCATTGTTCATGTATTTGTGTTGTGGTTTCTTCACTGACATACGGCGTCGCTGTCATCCCATGTCCGCAGCTCGTGGTCTTGTGGCTAGTGTTGCTGCGTCTCGATAACGGGGTCCCGGCTTCGATTTCCGGCCGGGTTGGGGATTTTTCTCAGCCCTGGGACTGGGTGTTTGTGTTGTCCTCATCATTTCGTCACCATCATCATCATTGGTGACAGTGGCTAGTTTGGACTGTATTAAATAGGTCTGGGTAAAATTTGGGATTTTGTACGGCCGCTCAAGAATGCGCAGTTGAGAGCCCCACAAACCAAACATCATCGGCATCAAACGTCGTGTTGCTCATTATTTTGGATGTGTTCAGAATTAGCTGTCCATATGTTGCTCTGGAGGAATGTTTATATGTCCGGTGAGTTTAGAATTGACATTATTTTTGCAGTGTTATTTTAAGCATTGCCTGAATTTTAACAGGAGGTAACGGGAAGGGGGTAAGAATAAGACAGAGAACTGTATTACAATGGAGTACAGATAGGACAGGGACGAGAACGTAACCGGGAACGAGATGGTGTACAGCGAAAAATTTGCAACCGATCGTGGTAGACTGAAGAAACAAGCCGCAAGCCACATGCCACGTAGCAGAGAACGAACTCCCACAAACAGTTGCATCCCACTAAGGAGGTGTAAAGCACAGATCATATACACAGATAAGACAAAACATTATGACCACTGCCCACTGCGACGTTGGATGCCCCTGGTGGCGTTGCGGTAACAAGAAATATGCAAGCGGAGTAGATACGAACGGGAGGATCATAAAAATGGTTCAAATGGCTCTGAGCACTATGGGGCTTAACTGCTGAGGTCATCAGTCCCCTAGAACTCAGAACTACTTAAACATAACCTGAGGACATCACATCCATGCCCGAGGCAGGATTCGAACGTGCGACCGTAACGGTCGTGCGGTTCCAGACTGTAGCCCCTAGAACCGCTCGGCCACACCGGCCGGCAGGGGATCATACTACCGACGATATGGGCTGCTGATGGGAGAATCCATTGAGATAAGCGACTTTGACCGAGGGAAGATCATTATTACACAGAGACAGTGAACGAATCTCTCGATATCGGCGAAGCTGGGAGAATGTTCACGTGCTGCTATCGTGAGCATCTACGGAAAGAGGTAGAAGGACGTTGAATTTACCACTAGGCGCAAATGCTTCGATGTCGCCTACTCTGCAGATAACGTGTTCTGATGCTTATCGGCTCTGTAAAGTAGGGTAGATGGTGGTCAGGGGGATCCTTGCCGAAAACGCACAATGTTGGTGCATCCGCTAGTGTTTCGAAGCACACTGTTCATCGAACTGCATATTGTTGAACATGGAGTTCCACTGCAGACCACACCTACCTGTGCACGTGTTGACTCAATGACATGGTCAATTACGATTGCAGTGGTCATCGAATCATCGTGATTCGACCGTCGTTCAATGGAAACGTGCCAGCGCTTCGGGCGAATCACATTTTAGCTACACCACGTCCATGGTCTTCCCCACAAATGCCGCCATCACAGTGAATGGCACCTCGAAACGTGCAGTGCACCACGGACGCAGGCTGGTGGGAGCAATATTATGGCCTGGGAGATATTCTCCTCAGCCCTTGTGAGGCAAACTGAGGAGCTACTTGATTGAAAAGAAGCAGCTCTGGTCTCGGAAACTGATAAACGGCCGGGAGAGCGGTGTGCTGACCACATGCCCCTCCATGTCTGCATCCTGTGACTCCTGTGGGCTGAGGATGACACGGCGGCCTGTCGGGTCTTCATGGTCTGTGCGGGAGGAGCAGAGATATTCTCCTGTGCTTACACGGGACCTGTGTTAGTAACCGAAGACAAGCTAACAGCTGCGAACAACCTGCATCCCTTCATGCATGATATCTTCCACGACGGTTCAATAAATGGCTCTGACCACTAAGGGACTTAACTGCTGATGTCATCAGTCCCCCAGAACTTAGAACTACTTAAACCTAACTAACCTAAGGACAACACACACATCCATGCCCGAGGCCGGATTCGAACCTGCGATCGTAGCGGTCACGCGGTTCCAGACTGTAGCGCCTAGAACCGCTCGGCCACTCCGGCGGGCTCCACGACGGTGATGTCCACTTTCAGCAGTACAATTATTCGTGTCTCGGAGCCAGATCCCCAGCACAATGGTTTGCGGAGCATTACTGTGATTTCAAATTGATGTCTCAGCGACCAAATTCGTCTGTTGCAAATCTTATGGAACCCATCTTGGTCGATATCAGGCGCCATCACCGCATACGCAAGTCAGCGGCCCGTTATTTACGTAGACATATAATATAACACCACATACTTCCGCAATACTACCAAAAGACTGTAGGATTCTTAATACGCAGAATCTGTGATACATTTCGTTCCAGGTAGAATACCTGCTTGTAGAGGGCAAGACATGGAAAGGCTGCAATTTAGCACTCATGGAGTGGGTCACTCAGATAACTTGTATGGTATCATTGCAAATGTTGAGAAGTCTCACTGAAGAGCGTCATGTGTGAAATTTCTGTGCCACATCATAAAAGAAAGAAAGCTATCAGCCAATTTCGAGAAGACGGAGACTATCGTAAAATTCGAAGTACAAACTACCAAGAGACAGTATTAGAGGTTCCGTGTGATAAGTAATTTCTACAACCGGTTCATAAATGCATACACCCAGAGCAGTCCTCGTCTGAACCAACTGACAGCAATGATAAAGTCCTGGGTCTGGGACGAATTTCTGTCCTTGAAGCTAGCAGTACTTGAGAGACCAATACTCCCCCACCACAGTTTAGCGAAGGGTTTCTGCGTGATTAAAGACGGCGCATACACTGGCTTAGGTGTGATGCAGGATGGAAACCGTTCATGGAAGACAGTTACTTTTGGGAATGGGGTACTTACCAAGAAGGAAAAGAATTATTTGGTGACAGATCTAGAGGTTCACTAACAAGGTCGTATGGCATTTGCACCTGAGTTATGGGCATTTTGTACCGAGTAAATATTTTTGAAACTAAGGGCCCTTTGAAACTTCGACAATATGGAGAGCAGAATTTGGCGAGTGTTGTCCATAGGCAAGACCTAGCAGAAGGCAAAGTAATGATCAATCACTACGCAGGCGCCATTATACACAATAGTGCCGAAAAAATCGAAACAATTAGCAGCAACTGATTTAATACAGCCCCTGCCGTGGATGCAAAGATGGTTTTGCTTTATCCTAGCATCTGTTGAGTTGACGTTCAAATCTGTCATGTTCACACTATGCAAAATTGCTGTGATGTTGGCTGTGCCGTGTACTCTAACGGTTTCCTATCTCATAACAGGCCATATTGGGAAAATTATATCGGACACTGGGCCATAGTTCAAGCCAGTGAGATGGAAAGACACACGCAGATTACAGAGAATTCAGTCAATCTACATTTCATCTCATCAGCCAAGCACAAATTCGGCTGCAGGCGATGAAAGAGCTTGGGAATGTTATTCCAACAAGTAGTGCACTTCGTGGGACATTTTCCTCAAAGATATTCAGGGTTTGATGAATGAGGTGCCCTACCGGGTTACAAAGCTTGTACCCACTACCATCTTGCGGGATAGGCAACAACAGGATCTTATCAGAAAAACCTTAGACATCCCACCGAGGACGTGACAACAGCACAAGGAAATAGTGGAGCAGGCTCCCACAAGATCCAGGTGACAGCAAGAAACAGGAGAGAACGGTCAGACCAGGAAACACGGAAGCATGAGTATCATGTCCGGCAAAAGGTCTTGGTCAATTACTTTCGGCTGTCCATCAGTCAGAAACAGGAATGCCACAAGTTCTTTTCTGTGCACAATGGTCCCTTTCATGTATGGATTATCATCCATGCATGAGTCAAGAGACTTTCGTGGGGAGTCCATTGATAATACCATCAGGCTGATCGTTGCGTGGGAAATCTTGTCTTATTTTCCTAAGTGTGGGATTCTTTTTGGCTTCTGTTTGGAAAACTTGGCTGGCCTTGCAACGTTAACGGCGTTGGAGAGGATTGTGCTTTGTACACTGTGTATGTGTAGACCTGAGATGCACTGCACCTGTTCTTAGAGGGTGTCTTGAGTGTGTCTGACAATGCCTTAGTTATGTTTCACGGTATTTTCGCTGGTGCATGATTCTAAGATGTCAGTGTGCCCGCCAACGCCACTGCAGCAAAGGGTTCGTCTTCGACAGAGTATCGAATTACTCACAGAAACGCCATTGCATCTTAAATGTGAGATCGCAGGTGTTCTACAGCATGTATAGTGCAAGCCTTTGTGAGAAGCAAGTTAACAGCAACATCGTGGCAATGGGCCGTACAGGAATCGGTTTTAGGCAGACAATGGTTTCTGGCATAATTTCTCAGTATCAGTCTACACACATATAAAGAGTGGATTGTGGATATCTTTTGTGATCATCGCAATCTCAGCACATGGAGAAATGCCCGTTTTCAAGCTTCATTGATGGACAGATGTTGAGAGAAGAATAAAAATAAATAAACAAATAAATAAAATAAAAAACCTTATTCTGGTATGTCGCAAAATATATTGTGAGACACCACATCAGGACATGACAGCATGGGTTGGGAGACACGACAGCATGGGTTGGCTGAACCCAGAGTAGTTGTAGCCTTAATGGATCATCGCTGTTTTGTATGTGTCGCTTGTTTTTGTTTTCTTTTTTTTTTTTTTGAGCTTGAACACACATAATGTTAATGTAGATTGTAACCATTGTATGCCACAAGGGATGAGATATGTCACAAACTGCCGTATTAAAGATAGTTGTTTTTATTATTACTCTAGAATCGCAGATAGGTCGCAGAAATCAGTCTGAGGTGTTAATGAATTTCTTCATTATCATAACACATTCCACGTATAGCCCATAACCACATGAACTGCTAAATCAATAACACGTTTTCACATAACAAATGTAACATTTTGTTAGTACCATTCAAAAATTAGTCACAGATATACATTGCGCATTGCATTATGACTACAATGCTGTCGCAAGAAGTCCTTTGACTTACAATACATGAACATCCTGTACTCATATGACAACAGAAATCCTGATATAACTTCAACAGCTAACAGAAGAAAGGTATATGTGGCGCACGAGAACGTGTAAGTACACTCACTTATGCTAGATGGCGCGTGAGTGGTGGCGCTCTATATTAGTTTTTCGTAAGATTTATTTCACAGGAGGAACAGAGATTTATACAAATTTTAAAGTGACGTCAACTTTGTGATATCATGAAGGCTAAACAAAAAAAATATTTAAGAGGAATGGTAAAAGATAAAAAATATAAGTAAAAGAGACTAAATGTACGCATGCAAACAAAATTGTTTTATTTGAAACTATGTATACGTCACAAATAAAACAGAAAATATCGCAGTTGTGCTAGAGAAAAACGTAAAACGGAATTTGAGCCAGCAGCTCATCAAAAATGCTAAGAAACCACTGTCTATTACTTGCTTTTTCATTGATTACATTCTCTTAGTTGTTACAACGACGAGTATAAATTTCCAGGTCTTCTAAGTTCTCCAAATCCCTGCCTTAGAGTTCCCAGTGTAGAACGTTGGAACTACCCTCTTTTGGACCTAACAGGTGGCTATTTTCCCTCAAGTGACACCCCACTACTTGCATAATTGTGTTCCCTGAATCTTATGTTAAAATCCCTTACCGTTTGACCTGTGTAAATATTGCCACAGGACCCACATCTTATCCTGAATGACTGAATTTATCTGATTTTTCATCCAAACTATGACGCAGAAAGCATCCAGCTTTTTGTTTGTAGTGAACCTACCTGCACCTCAGCCGTTCTAAAGGCGCTAGGATTCTTTCCACAACAGGGGCCAAAGTATGACATGGAGACGCGGGTGATCTAGCCTTAAAGTAAACTGTTTGCCTACTTTCTGAACATTTTTTACCCAGATCTCGAATTGCTTTTGTAGTGACGTAACAAGACTGTTACGCCACACGGTAGTAGCCAAAAGAAAGGCACGCTAAACTAACGCTGTAGCCGATAGTGCACGCACGGCAATAAGCATACGGGCGTGAAGTCTGGAACATAAAAACTTATGAATGAATAAGAAGAAAAGTATTTAGATGCTTTTTACTTATCTTTTATTTAGTTCGTGGAATACATCTCTCTTGAATACTCGTAAGCTATAGGCACTGATACAAATGGCTCCTTGCTAGTTCGTAGCCATTAACTTCTGATGGCTATTCTGTCTCTCGGCTAATGAGAGAGAAAGGCTTCGTACAACTGGGCGGTAGCTTGGTTCTCGTACAACTGGGGCGATAGCTAGGTTCGCGTACAACTGGGCGGTAGCTTGGTTCTCGTACAACTGGGGTCGAGTCCACTCTCGTATCACGAGACCTGCCTTGGTGGTGGCGCTAGGTATGCGATCACAGTGGCGACACGCGGGTCCGACATGTACTACATGGACCGCGGCCGATTTAAACTACCACCTAGCAAGTGTGGTGTCTGGCGGTGACACCACATTCCTCCCCCGCAAATCGGCGAACGGTCGTGTAATAAGGCTTCCGCCCGCCGTGGGGAGGACCACATGTTGACGTATGCGAGGAGGTGGGGAGCCTAACAACAGGCGAGGCTGTGCCACCCGCACCCGGCCATCCGGTCCGAGGGGAGCTAGGAAACGCCTGCAAAACTAGTCCAGGGTGCACGTCAACATGCGGTGTATGCGCCCGTAAAGAAACATGAGGGGCCGAAGTGTCGACCTCCATTGCGTCGGGGTAGCCGACGCGCGATGACGTCACGTGGTCCGGAGCGGGCGGGAGTTCCATGGCGGCGGACAGCTGGTCACGGGAAGCGATCGGCGGCGCGTGACCCTGGGAGGCGCCTGGCGGCGGCAACGAAGCGTCGAATGCGGTCGGCGGCGGCGGCGGCGGCTGCTGCTGCTGCGGCGGCGGCGGCGCGTCGCCATGGGGCAAAATGGAAGGCATCGTCGGTAACACCTGGGGATGAGGCGAGCCAGTAGATGGGTCCCCAGGGCGCTGACCGGACGGCACCGTCGCTGAAAGCAGACGGGGAGCGGCAGAACCCGAGCGACGACAGAGGCGCAGCTGATTGAGAGGCCGACGCACCTCACCAGAGGCCCCCAAAACCAAATACATCGCGCGGCCGAGGCAGCGAAGAATGCGCCCTGCGAGCCAACGCCGTGAACCTCGATAGTTGCGATAAAATACAACGTCGCCTGGAGCAAAAGCAGGAGTCTGCCGCTGCGCAGGAACCGGATGCGGCGGATGCAGCAAAGACATCAAGGTGCGATGAGGACGACCGTGGAGCAACTCAGCCGGCGAGCGACCATCTCGGGGCTGAGAGCGATACGAAGACAAAAAGAGCAACAATGCGTCCTCCCGAGAATGCGACTCTTTCAATTTCAACATCTGTGACTTGAAAGTCCGGACCAAACGTTCAGCGGCACCGTTGGACTGAGGCGAAAACGGCGCGGATGTCAGATGTTGAATACCATTGGCCTGGCAGAATGACTGAAAGTCTGCGGACATGAATTGTGGGCCATTGTCGGAAACAATAGTCTGCGGAAGACCTTCAATGCAAAAGATAGCAGACAACGCTTGGATGGTGGCGGAGGACGTCGTGGAAGACATCCGGACAACAAAAGGAAAATTACTGAAGGCGTCGACCAGAACCAACCATCGAGCATTCCAGAATGGACCAGCAAAATCAATGTGCAAGCGTTGCCAAGGGGAAGTGGCTTTTGGCCACGCAAAGACTTTCCGCGGCGGTGCGGACTGTTGTTCGGCACACGCCGGGCACGAAGAACACATATTCGTAATCGCAGCATCGATTCCGAACCAAGTACAGTGCTGACGAGCAAGTTGTTTCGTTCGCACTATACCCCAATGTCCTTGATGAAGAAGCCGTAAAACAGAGGACTGTAACGAACGTGGGACCACGACTCTGGACTGATCATTATCAGAACGCAACAACAAAACACCACGTCGAACAAAAAGTCTCTCCTTGTGAGCAAAAAATCGGCGAACCAACGGATCCTCGGTCCGAGACTTTGACAAAGGCCATTGCGTAGCAACAAAACGTAAAACAGTAGCAAGGACAGGGTCAGCAGCTGTGGCTGTAGCGACACGACGAAAATCAATCGGAAACGATTCGACCACTTCATCGGTTTCCGAATCAATGAACATGCAAGCAAGTTCGGAAGAATCGAATGCTTTATCCTCAGCAACAGGCAAACGGGACAACGCATCGGCGTTTCCGTGCTTAGCAGTGGACCGATACAAGATATCGTAGCGGTACTGCGAGAGGAAAATAGACCAGCGAATGAATTTCTGCGCTGTACGTGGAGGTACAGGCTTGTTCGGATGAAAAAGCGACGTCAAAGGTTTGTGGTCTGTGATGATGGTAAAGTGACGACCATACAAGAAATCATGGAACTTAGTAACACCAAACACGAGAGCCAAAGCTTCTTTCTCTATCTGTGAATAATTTCTGTGCGCAGACGAGAGCAATTTGGACGCAAAGGCAATAGGGCGATCATGTGAGCCAACTTTGTGCGCAAGCACAGCACCGATCCCGAAATCCGATGCATCTACCATCAACAAAAGGGGTTTCTGGGGATCGAATGGCGTAAGGCAAGTATTAGAAAGCAACGCCGATTTCAACTGGCGAAAGGCGCGTTCGCATTCCGTCGTCCAGACGAACGGAACACCTTTACGGCGTAAGCGATGAAGCGGAGCTGAAATGGAAGAGGCATTGCGCACATATGTATGATAATAATTAATTTTACCCAACACACTCTGTAGCTGTTTCACATTTTGAGGGGAAGGCAATTCTTGTATGGCACGAAGGTGCTCTGGACTCGGATGTATGCCTTGGGCATTAATGACATGTCCCAGGTATGGTAAGTCACGAGCAAAAAACACACATTTGTCCTTCCTCAAGCGAAGACCATTTTGCCGCAAGACCTGAAATAATGTTCGTAAATTCGCAAGATGATCTTCTTCTGTCTGTCCGGAGATCACTATATCGTCCAGATAGTTTGCTGCAGTAGGGACCGACGCACAAACAGTTTGTAAATATTGCTGAAACAAGGCAGGGGCGGATGCACACCCGAATGGCAGTCTTTTGAAGCGGTACAATCCAAGATGCGTGTTAACCACCAATACGCGCTGGGATTCGTCGTCCACCGGTATTTGCAAGTACGCATCGGCTAGGTCCAATTTTGAAAAATATTTTCCCGGGCACAGTTTAGCAAAAAGATCTTCCGGGCGGGGCAAAGGAAAAGTAGCAGTCACTAGCTGTGGATTCACTGTGGCCTTGAAGTCCACGCAAAGTCTCAATTTTCCGGAAGGTTTTGGCAAAATTACTAAGGGTGAGGCCCAGAGAGAAGCTTGCACACGTTCAATTACACCCTGTGATTCGAGATCGTGTAACGTTCTTGCGACCTCATCACGCAATGCGTGGGGAACATTGCGCGCCCTGAAAAATTTCGGTTGCGCGTTGACCTTCAGTTCTAAATGTGCTTCATAGTTTTTAGCGCAACCTAAGCCCGGTGCAAAAATGTCTGCAAATTCGTCACACAGCCGAGAAACACTGTCTGTAGGCACAGTCTGATTCACTGATAGGACCTGATTTACAATAGACATGTTAAACAACTTAAATAAATCTAGACCAAACAAGTTCACTGCAGAAGAAGAACGAAGAACGTAAAATGACACAAGTTTTGTTTGTCCCTTGTATGTTGCAAGAAGGCTGCACTGTCCTAACACAGGAATTTTCTGTCCGGAATATGTAGTTAGCTTAACATGTGCGGCACGCAACGGAGGTGCGCCCAGTTGTTTGTATGTGTCATGATTGAGCAATGAAACTGCAGCTCCGGTATCGAGCTGGAATGGTATCACGTGGCCTTCAAAGTCTAAGTCCACAAAAAGTTTATTGTCCTGCTGACGACAAGAGCGACTGTTTTGTGCAATTGGAACAGACACTGGTACAGAATCACTTGCTAATTGACGTGATTTCCGGCGACGTCGACGCACAGTTTTTGTGGGACGAACACAGTTACTGTTAGAGAAAGTGTCACTGGACGAAGTGGAATTAACGACATGAATGTCCATAGGCGAAGGTCCACGAGCCTGAGTGTCCTTGGTTCGATTCCGGCGCGAAGCAAAGGGCCTGGAATGATTGTGATTGTCTGATCTGAGCTTTTTCTGGCAAACACTTTGAACATGTCCTTTCTTATTGCAGAAAAAGCAAATAGCTTGGCGTGACGGGCAATGTTCACGCGAATGTCTAGTAGCACACCGCGGGCATGATTTCACTGCATTTGTGGGCTGGCGCGGCACACCTGGCGTAGCACGCGGCGGTCGCTGTGTGTCCGTGCGCGAGGCCCGGTTACCGGGCCGCGGAGCGCGTCCAGCGGGCCGGTTAATGTTACACACGGCTGGCGAAGTTTCAAAAGATTCCTGAGCACAGTCCAGTGTGTCCTGTCTATCCAATATGTCTATCACTTGTTGAAGGGAGGGATTAACTAGTTTCAAAATTTGCTCCCGTATGCGAACATCAGAAACGTTCTGTGCAATTGCATCACGCACCATTGTATCTGAATAAGAAAGACCACAGTCACATTCAAAGGCACAGTCCCTAGTAAGTCCTTGCAATGTTGCTACCCACTCCCTATTAGTTTGACCGGCCGTACGTTTTGTACGAAAGAACGTATACCGTTTTGCAACCACATTAACTGTTTCTTTGAAATAGGCATCTAATGCAGACAAAATTTCCTCGTAGGACAGAGTTGCTACGTCGCGCCGGGGAAACAATTTCACTATCACACGGTATGTGGACACACCGACACAAGAAAGCAAAAACGGCCGCCGCTCATTACCTTGAATTCTGTAGGCAGCCATGTGAAAGGCGAACTGACGAGACCACTCTTGCCAGGACTCGTGGTTCGGGTCGTAGTGCCTAAAAGGCGGTGCAACGGCAGGTTGTGGCTGCGGTAGCGGTGAAGCGGCTGCGGCCGCATCGGTGTGCAGCGCACGTTGACCCTGGACGAGCTGTCCAAGGGCATCCAGTAACGCCTGCGTCTGCTGATTCTGCAAGCGATAAAATTCGGACAGTACATCTGGAGAATGTGGCGAAGCCATGACACAATTAAATGTAAGCAATCAGAAAGAAGTTTTTACTCGTCGCCAATCTGTAGTGACGTAACAAGACTGTTACGCCACACGGTAGTAGCCAAAAGAAAGGCACGCTAAACTAACGCTGTAGCCGATAGTGCACGCACGGCAATAAGCATACGGGCGTGAAGTCTGGAACATAAAAACTTATGAATGAATAAGAAGAAAAGTATTTAGATGCTTTTTACTTATCTTTTATTTAGTTCGTGGAATACATCTCTCTTGAATACTCGTAAGCTATAGGCACTGATACAAATGGCTCCTTGCTAGTTCGTAGCCATTAACTTCTGATGGCTATTCTGTCTCTCGGCTAATGAGAGAGAAAGGCTTCGTACAACTGGGCGGTAGCTTGGTTCTCGTACAACTGGGGCGATAGCTAGGTTCGCGTACAACTGGGCGGTAGCTTGGTTCTCGTACAACTGGGGTCGAGTCCACTCTCGTATCACGAGACCTGCCTTGGTGGTGGCGCTAGGTATGCGATCACAGTGGCGACACGCGGGTCCGACATGTACTACATGGACCGCGGCCGATTTAAACTACCACCTAGCAAGTGTGGTGTCTGGCGGTGACACCACAGCTTTCTCTGCTAATCCGTTAGCTAAACCAACCGCCACTATCTTATCAATTTCTTCAATAACTGTAACACTGATCAGTCCTTTGTTCACCGCCCAACAGAACACTGAAGGTAAAACCAAATGTGTGGCGAAGTTAGGACTCAACAGTCTTGCAGTTAACAAAGAAGTTAATACGATACTGCAGGTTTGTTTAACTACCGGGTCTGGAGAAAGAAGAACTCGAGATTTGGTGAAAGAGATTTTTAATCTAGCTGAGAAGCTGACAGTTTTACTTAAAGAGCAGGTCGTCCACATTTCCATGTGTTTTAAACATTCCACAACTGCAACCCAAACGTAGGGATATGAACGTTTCTGAAGACGTTAAAATTTTTGCTCAGCATCGTACTACCACAGATAATGAAATCAGTCAACAAGTACCACGTGATAGGCAACGGCTTTTCACCATATTTGACGAACTGCTGGTTTAGTTTCTATTTTACATTTATCACTAGTACAAATGTAATACTTTCTGTTTCTTCTTGACGTACACGTTGTGTCAAATAAAACGAGCATCATTGTAACTACGATTTTATGCGTGGGTTTAATCTTTTTAGTTCTATTTTTTTAATCGTTACAATATGTCTTCAATAGTTTTTGTTTTGCCTATATGTTGGCATGGAATACACACCACGTTGTAACTTGTATGAATATCTGTCCACACTGTAAAATAAATAATACGAAAAAGTAATGTATTGGGAGTCTGGATTGTCACCATTCATACGTCATCTAGCATAAGTGATTTTGCTTAGCCACACATATTTTCATTCGGCTGTTAGCTGTCCATGTTATATAAGTATTTTTTTTCACAAGTGAATACTGTAACTATATGTATGGTAAGTCCAAAGACATCCTTGTCACGTCATTGTACTCATAATGAATTGCGCTAAATATTCCTGGATGGAAATTTTAATTTTGGCTACAGATCATTGCACCAGTGATGCAATCTCATATAGCGAGCGGAAAGAATGAACACCTATATCTTTCCATACGAGTTCTGATTTCCCTTATATTATCGTGGTGATCGTTCCTTCGTATGTAGGTCAGTGTCAACAAAACATTTTCACATTTGGAGGAGAAAGTTGGTGATTTGTGAAGTAAAAATGTATTACTAATTTAGCAGATCATGTGGTGATGGAACACACCCAACACACATTAACATCTGGTGACTACGTTCCGTGATCCATCAGCTTTTTCAGAATCATAAGACAAGTCTTTTAAAATTGCTATATGCCTCACTTGTACCTTCCGAGCGTATTTGAAATACGTAGGTCGTCTTGTGACTTCCTGAACAGTGATTACCCAGCCAAAAGTCTACGCTGGCCTGGCCACATCGTCGCAAAAAAACTTGGGTGGGGTGGTTTTAATTGGTGGGGGGGGGGGGAGGGTATAACATAAAAATGGCTCTGAGCACTATGGGACTCTACTGCTAACTAACCTAAGGACATCACAGACATCCATGCCCGAGGCAGGATTCGACCCTGCGACCATAGCGGTCTTGCGGTTCCAGACTGCAGCGCCTTTAACCGCATGGCCAATTCGGCCGGCAGGTTATAACATAGCAACTGGATTGTATTGATAGTTAACACACAATTTTACATATATAATTAAGTGTAGGTTGTTACTTCTTAGAACTGTAAATCATTTTGTTGTGTGTTAGATTAAGTACTTTTTTCCAATCTATTTATTTAAGTGTGATAAATCCTAAGTTATATCCATTATTTCACTGCTTGTAATTATTAGATACTAGTTAGATGGGTAGATCACATAACTAATGAGGAGGTATTGAATAGAATTGGGGAGAAGAGGAGTTTGTGGCACAACTTGACAAGACGAAGGGACCGGTTGGTACGACATGTTCTGAGGCATCAAGGATCACAAATTTAGCATTGGAGGGCAGCGTGGAGGGTAAAAATCGTAGAGAGAGTCCAAGAGATCAATACACTAACCAGATTCAGAAGGATGTAGGTTGCAGTAAGTACTGGGAGATGAAGAAGCTTGCACAGGATAGAGCAGCATGGAGAGCTGCATCAAACCAGTCTCAGAACTGAAGACCACAACAACAACAACATAGTTAGGATAAGTAGATGCATCCACAGTGGTACGATAATCATATATGGGCCTATAAATGCAGTTATGCAACATAAGTAGACGTACAAAATAAGTTTATATAACTACTGCTATGTAACATCAGAGTTTCAGATATTTACGAGTATATTACTATTGTGGTGGGCGAATCATTTGTTAATTATGTCTCATATACATTTCTAATGTGTAACTCGTTATTTTTATCTTTTTTATATTATGCAGAAGTTGTATTATCATATTAATGATGAAACATTTTGTGGAATGACGAACAACAAGTGCTGCATCAGAAATGTGCAGGCAGTGACCAGATAGGCGTGGAGGCATACACATGGCAAACCAGTTTCTGAAGGACAAGGACAGGAGGCAAGACAGCTGCAGACAGGGGGTGAGCAAACATCAGCCCAGCTGACATTAGCAGTGGCCAACCCACATTCCAGGGGGGCTTACATACATGTGGCAGAGGGATTCCCACATGGTTAGGGCGACTGTCACCTACCTTGGCACAATAATGGAGAAACTGGGAGTTGGGAACAACGCATTACAGTGAACAGCCTCTTGGTAAACATGGATGTGGCAGACAGCCTAATATCCTGGCAGACAATGATCCAAGACACAGTCCTGCACACAAACAACAAGCACAATCTCATGAAGTTCTTCCCTGGCCAGAGGATACACTTAGCTCTACGGTAACACTATCTGACGAGTCATTCTGAAAACATGAACACTGCCATAACATTCCTTGGGTCTTTCCACTTAACCCACCAGCAAGACAGCAAACTAAAGGCGGTTCTCTGCCAAGCAGTAGGCAACACAGAACTGTAGTTTTTCTTCTTGTGCGACTGATCCCAGCAATCGTCCGTGGTGCTTGAACAGGTGAGGTAACCAAGGTAGTTAGTCAGTGCATGACTCCTTTCTTTTGCTCACACCAGAGAGACATGTGTCTCACTGTCACCTCACTGTTGACGACTGCTTCTGATGCAGAGTCACTGGCAGTGGCGTCCACAGTGAGAACAACACCTTTGTCACGTCTCACTGCAAGAAAGTCGATATCCTGAGCACCTATTACTGTCAAAGAGGGTGTCTGAAGATGCCCTGCTGTCCATTTCTACCATACCACAACAAGGGCCACCTGGTTCTGTTGTCAGCACAACTAACATGATAGGCAGATGACTGCTCTGTGTTGTCTTTCCCTGTACCATTTTCAGAGGTACACCTCATGATGGCCCTCACCACTGATTGCATGCTCCACAATCTATCAATGCCCACCAACACTGATCTGCTTCCCCAGCCAGCATTCACTATTTGGGAAGTCCTGAGTGCTGTGGGTTAGCATGGTCTCTGTGCTAGTTTGTGACTCTTTTTTTCTGGCACTATCACTGACAAGTCTTGTGTATTATGTATTAGTCCATGTCACAACAATACCTTTGAGTCCCATAAACACGTGATTCATCTCTTGTGTATCACGTATTGCCTTCTTTACGTGGCTGTAGTAGTCACTTTGTTAATATTGTTTTGGATATGTTATTAAAATCAAGTATAGATTTAAGTGTCAGGGAGTCGTTTCTGAAAGTATTTTTATGGGGTGTAGCCACGTATGGCAGTGAAACATGGACGATAAATAGTTTGGACAAGAAGAGAACAGAAGATTTCGAAATGTGGTGCCACAGAATAATGCTGAAGATTAGATGGGTAGATCACATAACTAATCAGGAGATATTGAATAGAATTGGAGAGAAGAGGGTTTTGTGGCACAACTTGACAGTAAGATGGGACCGGCTGGTAGAACATGTTCTGAGGCATCAAGGGATCACAAATTTAGCGTTGGAGGGCAGCGTGGAGGGTAAAAATCGTAGAGGGAGACCAAGAGATGAATACACTAAGCAGATTGAGAAGGATGTACGTTGCAGTAAGTACTGGGAGATGAAGAAGCTAGCACAGGATAGGGTAGCATGGAGAGCTGCAACAAACCAGTCTCAGGACTGAAGACCACAACAAGAACATGATTTAGTATGATGGATGTCATCTGACACGTATGAGGTTTATGACACTCTTGTGTTCCCACAATGCAATAATAATATTTTTTTTGTTTTTCTTTTGCTATCACTGCAGAATATCTTATGACTGTGTTACATTTCTCACTGTCACACTTTGTTACAATTTTAATGCATTAGGTATCAAATTTGTCAGAAAAACACATTATGTATGACATGCATTTCATCTTTGTTATTACAGGACTAATTCATTATTATGTTACACCTCATTCAAAATTGAATATTTATGGCCTTGACATTCTGACAGATGATATAACTAATGAGTATTGTTTTTCTATGTTGTTGATTAATACTTTAGCATACGTTTAAACACATGTCACAGTCACAACATAGAGGATTTGTTGTCTGCATTTTGAATATTGTTGCAATATCCACACATACAGTACCATATATTTACAATGATTAGAGATTATCTGTATATGACAACCACATAAGATTTTATCTTGCTGTCCCAAGAAGATCATACTGCAGTTTAAATACTGAAACTCATTTCCTGTCTTACACAGCTGTGAGTAAAGAAAGAATGTTGCGTTTATCACGTTTTTCTACCAATTCAGTCATTATATTGGATCTTAGCTTTTCGAATAAGGATACAGTATTTGTGAAGTTTACAAACTTCATTTGCTTAGAGAATATTATAATAGAAAAACTTCATTGGAATCGCGGATGTGGTGGCATTGGGCACATGTTAGTGTATTCTCATCCTTTAAATTCTGTCTGAGAAGACTGCAGAGACCAAGAAGTTGAACATAGAATAACAGCCACCTTCGATATATTGGTCAGGGTCGTGCTCAGGTATCTTGTCAGTGTGAGAGTGTGAGGGTGACTGTGGGTGTCCCTGAAAATGTTTCTGTGTTGGATGGAGACTTTTAGCTTTAGTTCAGATAGGAGTTTGGCCACGTGGAAGCCCCTCCCTTTTCATTCAATATTTTTATATTATATCTACATCATGGGCTTCTTCATGTTAATGACACATTACCTCAACTCTAAGTTAGTCATACGCTATGCAAAATAAATCTATTGCGAGTGGGGATTTTTGGAAGATGTCAAGCCCTTTTGTATTGTTCTCCTTCATTTATGTTGGATATATGAGGCTGATTCTGTGAGAGTGGGCAGGTTAGTGATATGTAACAACAGTGACTGGGTACCGAGAGCTTCGACGACTTGTTGCCCTGGCGACTTTAGGTGATGGAACATAGCTCCATATTTTTGTACTTTCTTGGATCTGTTTCGCTATCACTTCATGTGCCTGAAGCACGCTACAGAGGATTCGCCAGCTGGCGATAACACCTGGCTCTTTAGGCGAATGCTTAGAAGGACGCAGCCCTGTAACAATGGGTGCTGCTGATGCAAGCTTAAGCACCGGTGAAATATTGACGGCAGACCGACCACCTGCTGAGGCTAACGCCAGGCTGCAGCTATTGTCCTACGAGACACAAGGGACAGCATCGATTTTCAGGGTCGGCCCTGCGTGTCGGGCCAGTGCCACGGTAATCGGTTTTTGGCAATGGGGGTGCGATGTGGCAGACTCTCGATGTTTGCTAGTGGAAATGGCTAGGTGCCTACCTCTGAGTCCACCGGTATTATCTGTATTGCTCTTCCCACAATTTCGTATTCGGAACAGCAGGAAGGGCAACACAATGGCGCTCACATAGGCGGCTTATTCCGTTAGGGTGTTCTCACGCCTGCGCCCTCACGTGTGTGCTAAATGTGAGCAAATTGATTGGAGGACGTCGATGTGAGCAAACTGATTGGGGGACGCTCTTCGATGTCACCCTCGACTTGGGGAAAGAGGGGGGGGGGAATATGAAGTACTGTGGATTGCTGGTAGTTGTACAGTGATTCTACCTACACGTTTGGCTCGCGTAGAGGCTACCGCCATACTACTCTTGAGGCTCATGCGATCGGGTTGCATTGACATGAGCTAAATTTCGAGTGTAGCTGTGCAGAACGCAATGCAGCGATTGTGTTCCACAGTGCTCGACTTGTTCCTCTGTCTCTGACACCTGGACAGACATGTCAGGTTTCCGATCCAAACAGACGGACGAATATTTTGTGTTTACTAACACAAATCCGTGTATGCAATCCCACCGGATTCTGTAGCTGAAGACTGAGGTCAGCCGCCCTGATCATCAGCTTTCAGAACAATGCAGCCCCGATCGGAGACTACTCACACGACAGCATCTGTATGTGTTGCCAGCTCAGGCACGTTAGGATATGTTGAACTGTTTTGTCGCCTTCAGCAGCGTTCACACCTGCATAGTGGCACTAGCAGACGCCATTTTCCCGTACCTAAATTAAATCAATAAGATACAGGAATTCTATCGCTAAAATAGAAAGGACTCATGCTGCATGGTGCATGAAAAATGAATCAATAAAATCTGAACAACACGCTCCTCAAAGTTTCAAGGCTACCGTAAAAACAATAAGCAATTACATTACTCCGTAGTGCCAAATTGAATTACATCAAGTCAGCACAAGAAATTATAAATTATAAATTAATTCCGATAAACAAAACTGAGTTCAACATGAAACACACAGAAATCTTAAGCAATATAGCTAACCGAAAATACATGATACAGTGATTTATACTACACAGAGGTTAATTCCTATTGTTGATAGGATGTAAACATTGCACTCACCAAGCCTATTCAGCTGGTGCCATTGACTTTGCTTCAATAACTCTAGGCTGCCCCTGCATTCTCTTGCCATCGCAGATTACGTTGGAGGGCCATCACCCAATAAATCCGAGCGATGTGCTTCTCAGGCACATAAACTGATAGAATAGCACTAATCATGCAACAGCAATAATGTTCAGTTCGAGCAATTTGCTCACAGAGTAGGTGTTTCACATTGCTGCCAGCACTTACCCATTAATGGCCAACCTCCAGTTGCCGGTGTTAAACGAGAGACGGCGCGCGGATGCCCCTACTGAGATGCGACATATGGAGTTGCAAAGATGTCATACATATACCAGTGCGTTGAAGGCACATAGCATGTATGCACTGGAGTTTTGGTCTGTAATTGGAAAAGAGTCATGTTGATCCCTCCTTTGGAAAAAGATTACATATCGAAAGAGCACTGTATTCAATCGGTTATTATAACAAACTACTGTCACATCGTCTTTATTGTTGACAACTATCTGCTTCTTTGTTTCTACGCAGATGTCACTTAAATAAACGTACTGTCAACGGAGATCGTTACCATTCTAGCATAAGAAGTCACCCTCATTCTGCCAACAGCCTTCTCTAAAAGGGCCGAGGAGCGGACAGAGTCCTAAGCCACTCTGTCCTCTGGCTGAAAACTGCCCCTAAAAGCGGAAGAATCAGCAATGATCAATGGCATGAGGATATTGTAGGTATTGAAAACCACTACGTTAAAGGCACATAGTGTGTATGCACGGGACATTTGGTCTGTAATTGGAAAAGGGTCATGTTGATCTCTCCTTTGGCAAAAGATTTCGGATCAGTTCCCCTTCGGATTTCTGGGAGGAACTGGCAAATTGGTGAAGACCGTGAGAAATGTACTCAATAACTAATGAAAGGGTAACTTTCTACGAGACTGGGCTTGAAATGTCAGAAGTTTGAACGTGGTAGGGAAGCCAGAAAATCTGAAAAGGGAAATGCGAACGCTCAGTCTACACGTAGTGGGTGTCAGTGAAGGGAAACGGAAAGAAGATAAGGATTTGTAGTCAGACGAATATAGGGCAATATCAACAGCAACAGAGAAAGGCGTAAGGAGAGTACGATTCAACATGAATGGGAAAATATGGCAGGGAGTGAACTATTATAAACAGTTCAATTCAGTGACAAGGTTGTTACCATTAGACTCGACAGCAAACCATCGTCGACCACAGTAGTTTACGTATACTTACCGACACCGTATGCAAAAGATGATAAGACAGAGAAACTATTTGAGGATAGTGAACGGCTGTTTCAATATGTAAAGAGAGATGAAAGTCTAAGAAACGCGAGGGACTGACACCGTTTAAAAAGGGGGGAATAGAAGAAAAGATTACGGGTGAATATGAAGTTAGTAATGGGAATGAGAAGTCACAAAGGCTAACTGGGCTCTGCGATAAATTTCAGTTGGTAATAACTTATACTCTACTCCAGAATCACACGACAAGCAGCAATATCTGGAAAAGATTCGAAGACACGGAAAGATTCCACGTAGATTATGTGAAGGTCAGGCACAGATTCCGAAATCAAATATTGGATTGTATTCTTACGAATGTGTAGGTAAAGACACAGATCAGAATTTATTAATGATGAAGAGTAGACTGTAGTTGAAGAGAACAGTACAAAAGAATCATTGTGGATTTAAGTGGGACGATGAAGTACTAAAGAGTGATGAGTAGTGTTGAGGTCCGCTAAGGATGTGGATACTGTTAAGAGAAATTCCAGAGTAGGCATTTCTAGTAAAGAGGACATCTCTAAAATGGACAACCACAAATGTGGGACTGCCAAACAAACGTACAAGGATGGTAACTACGAAAAACTTTGTTTAACAGCAAAATTACTTCAGCTGTTCGACGAAGGAAGGAAGGACAAAAATAATCGCGGGAAGACAAAATAAAGTCAATATAAATCCCTTAGGAATAAAATAAACTGTCAGATAAGGCGAAATGAATACAGGAAGGAAGTTAATAAGTAGAAAAATAAATGATAGTCGAAAAGACTTATTCAGCATGCAGAAAAGACGAAATAATCTTCTATTAAATTAGAAAGAAAATTTGTAACATTAAAAGTACAGTGGGAATTCCACCTTCAAACATAGATGGGACGTGATCGAATAGCTGGAAGGAGTGGATTGTAAACCTCTGTCCGGGAGATGATGCATCCGATGTTATGACAGCAGAAGCAATAAGAATCGATGTGGGGAGTAAAAATTTAAAAGTGCTCTAGAAGACTTGCCAGTATATAAGACAGAAGGGAAATTCCATACGAATATCTAAAGCCATTTGGGAATGTGGCAACGGAATAACTGTTCATGTTGATGTGTAGAGTATATAAGACTGCTGGCGACATACGTTGAGACTTTTTAATAAAATCATCCACACAATTCCGATGACACCAAGAGCCAATAAGAGCGGGCACTACCGCACTATCAATTTAACAGTAATGTAACCAAGCTGCTCATAAGCACAATATACAGAATAATGTGAGAGGAAACTGATGATCTGTTAGATGACGATCAGTTTGGCTTTAGGAAAGGTGAGGGCGCCAGAGAGCAGATCTGACGTTGCGATTAATAATGGTAGCAAGACTGAAAAAAAATCAATGCTAGTTCGTTGGCTATATCGATCTAGAAAAAGCGTTAGACAACGTAAAGTGGTCCAAGTTGCTGGAAATTCTCAAAAGAGTATGAGTTATCGATAGGGAAAAACGGGTAATATATAATATGTGCAAGAGCCAAGGGGAAACAAGACGACTGGAAGATCAAGAAACAAATGCTTGGATTAAAAAGGGCGTAAGGAAAGGAATCATTTTCCCATACTATTCAATCTGTAAATCTAAGAAGCAGTGACGGAAAGGTTCAAGAATGGGAATAAAATTTCCTTTATCAGTGTAGTACTTGCCTTACACTGTCCAACAACTGCAGACCATATTCAGTATCGTAAGTACGGAAACGCCTTCTTTTCAGAATCGATAGCCTACCGGCTGGCTGGCAAAAGATAAGAGTTTTCTTGAAAGTAAAGGGCAGGATCAAATAGGTTTTAAACCTAAACTGAGTTTCTGCATCAGGTAACCAAAACAGAGTTCACATCTCCCAATGTACACACTCCGGACAGTTAACGTGGTCAGCTGTCTGCCATAGCGGAGACGCTTCCGCTTGCGCGACACTGTCGTTTCCTTTAAATTTATTTGCACGATTTTCGGGGTGCTTTCTGCTTCTGTACTTCACCAGATATCTGATTATAGCATCTAGGCGTACGCTAAACAATACAATCCTCTGTGAAAGTGAAGAAGAATTACACAGTATGTTGAATGGAATGAACAATCTAATGAGTACTGGTTACTGACTGAAAATAAATTGGTAAAAGACAAAAGTAATCAAGAGTAGCATGAATGAGAATAGCGAGAGGCTTAACATCAAAATATGTGATCACGAAGCATTTGAGGTAAAGGAAGTATCCAACCCACTCAGCAAAACAACCCACGGCGGAGGAAATAAGGAGGACATGAGAAGTAGGCTAGCACAGAAAAAAAGGCACACCTGGTCAATAGAAGTTTACTGGTATCAAACATAGACCTTTGCTGAAAAAGAAATCTCTGACGATGCACATTTGGAGCACAGTGTTTCATGGTCGTGAATCATGAATAGAGGAAAAACCGAAACAGAGGAGAATTTTAAGCGTTGAAGATGAGGTGCTGCATAAGAATGTTGAAAATTGGGTACAGTGCAAAGATAAGGAGGTTGTCCGCAAAATCCGCGAAGAAAGGAACACATGTAAGACATTGAAAAGAAGAGGGAACAGGGCGACAGAGCCTGTGTGAAGCTGTCAGGGAATAACGTCCATGATACTAAATGGAGCTGTGGAGTGTGAACACTGTAACTCATCCAACAAACAATTGAGGACGCAGGTTGCAAGTGATACACTAAGATGAAGAAATTAGCGCCGGAGAGGAATTCTTGGTGGATAGCATAAAACCTACGAGAAAACTGATGACAAAAAAAAAAAAAAAAAAAAAAACGGCCTTGAATTAGCACAGACTCGTACACACACTTAGGAGGCTAACTGATCATTAACTTTTCATTAGTTTAATCACTGTCAAGTTTACTGTTGTAGGATTATCGATGCTAATGTTGGGTTGGTTGCTGACTGTTAGGATGTACCTGCAGGTCTACTGTGGCATGATTATTGACGCTGATGTTTGGTTAGTTGCAGACCATTAAGCTGTGCCTCCACGCTTAGATTTTACGCCGCACTCGATTAAATGAATTTAATTTAATTACAAATATCATCTGAAACCGGAGTTACAAATATCATCTGAAACCAGTGTAAAATCTCGAGGCACAGCTACAGGGCATTTAACTAGACGACTTTGTACCAAAATGTAGGTTATCTTACTACGAGAGAGAAAAGCGTCTGGTTTATACTGTATCACGCAAATGTCTTTACTACCGATAATTGATCACTATGTTCAAAGTACAGCCTATCGGAAAGATGACTTGCTTTATTGTATTATTAATATCATCTCACAAGTTAAATTTACAACCCGTAACTGCCTTTGAAAGTTTTATTACGTCGATACAATTGGCTGGCAACAGTTACTGTTCATTTTGATTGGGTGACCAGCGATGTAATATCAAGGAGACCTTCCTCGCAATGTAGAGCTTTAGTTATTTTGATTTGCTGGCGAAAAGATCGCTTGACCACACTTAAACAGCGGTCTCTCCTTCTGAAATTAAATATGACAGAAAATTTATTTGCCCACAAAATACTGCTCCGTAAATCTCCTTGAGTACGTGATATGTTCTCTTCAGTCCAGGAATGATTTATGGACAGGATTCAGACCCAGACAACGTCCACAACGTGGCACGCAAGTTTAACAACCAGCACTCCCACAGTTAATAGATTTAATATAGGAGTGACATAGTCTCAAAAAATAACCTCAATACTTCACATTACCGTAAAAAATTTCCTTTAAGACACTTGTTGACATATTATTTTAAGGATTTCGGTTCCATAACCTTAATGCGTTCTATGAGCTCACAAAAATTAGTTATTATTTGTCAGGTGGAGGTATGATTCAGTCTGCCTGACATGGAAGTCTACATGACATTCACTTTTTTGTAGGGATCACTTATTCGTATGCCACAGCTGACCTACACATCTGTCTTCTTTTATGAATAAATAGACTGTTATTTCACTTCCATTACCTGTTATTTCATTCCGTCCATCCGTACCTCCTTAATGTGACGACAAAGAATTCTAGTTCTTCCTGTGTCTCCTTTTCTTCGTTATTATTTGATAACCTTCTGCAACAATTTTTAAGCTCGATCTTTATCCTCCTGGTCTTATCATCTTCTCTCTTCTCCCTCGAATAACAAAAAAGTTAATGTTCAGCCGCAATGTTAAATGATTCGTCACAGCATGACTCAATAACACATTCCTCGATAACCTCTTCGATTCGTAGTTACAGTCTCTACAAACGTCACTTCTTCACTTTCTTTCAACAATATTTCTTCAGGACTGACAGTCTCCAGAAACAACATAAGTACTTCGCTTTCCAGTAACAATATTCCTTTAGGACTCTTCCCGTCCATATATTGTCTCACAATACTCCTTCTTTTTCTTTCACTTAAACTGTTACTCCGGGACTATGGTTCTATGACATACACCATCCTTCCAACTTCAGCTTCAACTGTATTCTTGTTTGTTTTTATTTACACAATTATAAATTTTCTGCAAATTGGCACAACACTCTTCTCACGTAGGGCAGAAAATTTCCATGAGCATTATGGAAAAGTAAATCTAAAAAACAAAAATTTACAGATATGATTACACATACATTTAAATTTAAGTTCCTTTTCTAGAATTTTTGTAGGGAAAACTCAGACACATTTACGTAATGCCAGGTTTACAGCCATAGAAAGGAGACATCTGACATGTCGTTATTTGTGGTCAGGACCATCCTATAAGTTGAAACTCATCTACGTATTGACGCGTACCTAAAAAGTCACTTCAAAATTCTCTGTATAAACGGTACTGGCTGATAGTTTGATACAATCATGACTTAATTCAGTGACTTCAGTACTTTGTGGAACGATGTTCTCATACCATTGAAGTAAACTGCATTATTGATTTTGCTTTGCATTTTTTCCAACATCCTTCGTTATTTTCAGATAAAGTAAATTTTGTTCACCCGAAATATCTTTCGTGAAGAACTTAATGTGCAGACTCATATTTCATTTGCACATTGTGCGTATTTTAAGTTACCTGTAGATACAGAACACCTGAAAATGCACACAGAAACAGAAATAAATTGTATGTGTATGACATACTGAAATTTGGCTAGACACAGAGAAGTAACGAAAAAATGACCTGACTCACTAATTTTGTACAGGCTATGGACACTAATACGAATTAATCGTTAAAAAATGGAGACGTGGTGCCCTGTCTGTAATCTCATTATTTAAAATTTCAGTTTAGCTGCTCATTCTTCATTGTGCCGCAGCCGATTTCGGGCCTACAAGTCTATTTTAGAGTCGACATAAATTTTTCTGGCTGTGGAACCACGTCATAATGTATAGAACTACTGCTGCTGGTTATTCAGTAGCAGCAGTATTTTTATAGATTATGACGCGGTTCCATATCCAGATAAGTTTTTATGTCGACTGACTCTGACCGCGGAAGCTTACACAGTTACACAATTTTAAAATGATATGCTTTGAAACAAGCTGCCAACTAACACTATTAGAAATGTAAAACTGTTTATGTCGGCAAACATCACGCTATATTTTGCGTTGATTGATTCATGTTATTTGATGAAAAGCTCGTAAACAGCGACTCTTGAAAAAATTCGCCAAACATGAAAACTCACAATAGTTTTGTAACAGCGATTATCTGAAAACGACGATGAGGAAGATACAAACTGCAGACAAACCGTAGCACTATATCACTTGCAAGATATTATGATTTAAGTAACATCACATTTTTTCACTCTCCCCGAAAGTCTAGTAGTACTGAACGACTACAAGAAAGAAATTGTAGTAATTGAAACATCCGATATTCCGTTAAGTCTCGGAAGGAGACGATTATTTGGTACTGAAAAACAGATAATTGTATTAGAGGGTTCACAGGTAATGGGCCCTTAGGCGAATCAAGACCACGTTAGAGGAATTCTTAGGTCCAACGCACATGTTTATGCAGTTTGTGTAACGTGAAACAGCCCGAAACCGTATTTACGAATACAAAGCAAACTTCCGTGTGAGCATTTGGTTAGATCTGATGTGTAGCATTTGCTGCCTGTGCTAATGCATTTCCATCTGTCTGCTGAATGCTTACCCGCATACAAATTCTCCACACTCACATAACATACTATTATGTTTCAGTTGTGTAAGGTGCAAGTTATGTGTGGGCTGCATTTCAATTAAACATGGCATGGCTTTGTAGTGTGGCTTCACAAAAGGCACGTGGTTACGAGGGAATGTAGAGAAGGTTCTGAAATACACGAACATAGAGATCAGATTTATTAATAACTAGCTGTTGCCCACAGGTGCGTTAGCGTATAATTTTTTATGTAGTGTTGAGTAATGGTCAGTAAGTAAGCTACTGTATGTACCGTAACATCAGCTACGCTCGTGTGCATGCCTGTTCGGGTAAGCATAGCTCATGATGTGCGACTCTCTCTGCCACTTCCAATCTGTTCCAACGCCCAATGCGTAGTCATACGCAGCGTCACTGCCGAGCAGTGTGTAGATCTGGACATCGGCAGGAGCGCGCATCTATGCATCGTGCTGTTGAAGTAGTTACACATTACACAACACGTACATTATGAAACAAATAGTGCGGAAGTATGGACCAAACACATGGAAGGTTGGTGAAACATTGGATTCATTATTCTGAACCATATCACGTGGCGCATACAAACCAATAAAAGCTGTTTCACAAATATGACATGGTTCAAAAGTCGGAGAGTATATAGTTTTTTGAAACAGTAAGTAATTCTCAACAATTCGCCAAATATAATTCAAATCAATAAGGCTCTTGAACCACGTTCCAATGTATCCTGTGTTCTCCTTCAAGAATCAAACTATCTCCTCACCAAATTTCATCGATATCGGTTCACCGGGTTAGTCGTAAAAACGTAAGAACAGAGGTACTTTCGCATCTACAGCTAATATTACTATGCAAAAAGCTTTCACTTACGATATCTTTTTTTTATTCTGTGATCTGATTTTGATGAAATAAAGGCTACACAATTGACGTAGCTATTTTCTAGTTACCTGTGTAAACACCATGAAAGAGATTAGCGTGTTTCAACGGACAAATAGACAGAAACGACAGTTTTAGATAAAATTTTAAATCACGATATCTATTTTTTTTAGTATTCGGTTTTGATGAAATATAGCCTGTATTGTCCCCAAGCTATGCACAAGTTAACAGTGAAACCCTCACACCAATTGCTTTGGTACTTTCGTAGATTATGGTGTTCAAACAGACGTATAAGACGGTTTTACTAAAAATTTTAACCTGTGATCCAACTTTGATCAACTAAACAGTCTATTGTACCCAAAGCTGTGCTCAAATTGCCTGCGAAAACCCGACGAAAATGCGTCTACTACTTTTTTAGAAGCGTGTTTATACAAACAAAGAGACGGACACGATACCTTTATAGATTCACTAGTAATATAGATTTTCTGTATTAGAAAATGAGCCCGTCTACCGAATAAGCCGCTGTACACCGCATCTTATAAGTCAGCATAAAAATTCGAATGAATGACAAAAAATAGATCAATTTACACGAGAAAGAAAGTAATTATGCCTGGGAGCTGATAACCTCATCGTTGAGCACCTCTAAACCATAAAAAATAAAACACACACACACACAAAATAGTTGTATCATAGAACAGAACTGACTCGATATTAAATGGTAGGGGATTAGTACGCAGTATGACCATGGATGGTGTAAAATGCATGAATATTCTGGTCTAAGTAGGCTCATGATTCAATCGTGTCACAAAGTACTAAATTCTCTTGTCAGTCAGAATGTCATGGAAAAGTTAAGGATTTATTGCTCGTAACCACACTCGGAAAAATATGCTCGCCCTACTTGACTACTGTCGATTATAATTGTGAAGTATTCCTTAAGACAAAAAGCATGTCGTGAAATTATCACTGTTCTTGCACTAACGTGATGTGAAACAGCATCTGAAGACTGCATGGCCGACAACACATAAACAGGTGCCAGAAACCTGGGTTAACATCTAGGGTTTCCAGGTGACCGGCTTTCTGCGGTCATGTCCGGCCAAATATATACAAGTCTCCTCGGTCCGCATTTTGCTAGGCGTTTTAGGGACGAAGGAGAGAACGCGCGACTAAGGCTCGTTCCACGTTAATGATGTAAGTGCAGGGGACAAGCACGAGTAGGAATCAGGAAATATAGCGCAAGGCTATACAGATATTCAATAAATGCTGTTCTTATGACTGTGTCCTACGTTTTAGTTCCTAGGCTAACAAACAATTTCACAACCGCGCTACGCTGAGAGCGAGCGAGGCAAAGTACACTGTGCCAATAAACATGTGGCAACCAGTAACACGTCCCCACACTCGCAGTGTCGCTCCTATAGTGTTGTAAGTGTTGTAAAACGCAAATGCTAACGAGAGTCCTTTCGGAAGAATACTGAACAATCAAAAAGACCGAGCGCTTAGCCACTATCATAACTGGCAGCTTATAAGTCTATTCATTATCTTTCCTTTTGTTTTTAACACATTTGCGTTCGATCTCACAAAAAATTACTGTAATATATTATTCAGTAAACACTGAAAATACCGAACTGACTCTACTTCTATTTAAAATAGGCAGGCCCGCTTTTAAGGCAAAATGTCCAGCTTGTCTAGATTTGAACTTATCATCTGCACTCACTCAACGCTGAGATCAAGGCGAACCCTCGCAGTAAGTGTCCGATGTACCGCAGCGAAAGAATGAGCGATCCCCCATGAAACCTGTCACGCGTCCGGCGATCTCCAAGATAAAAGCGCTACGCAAGAGTGTGCATAATCGATATGTGAATGCGTGTTTGTATGAAACAAAACAGCGTCATGTTGTTGTATCAGTGACACGTGTCACTGCAGATGCATTTCATGCATTTTCCATATGTTAGTTCATACGCTGAATACATCCTTTCCATTCTGCAATACTCATCTCTAACATTTAAACTGTGTGTAGCAAACTTGCCAGTCACAATAAATGGATTTTATGACGTATCTCTCGGACAGTGCTTCTGACGTCGGGGTTGCGGAAGGAGTCCCAGGGGAGTGCTGAAATTGCCTTTCCGTTGAGCCTGTGGCCTCTTCGGCGTTTATCGGATTCGTGCCGTGCTTTGGGGCCACAGCATTGGAGGACCCTTCCACAATGCTTCTGGGGTGGGTATGCGTACTGCTAAACAGGTGAATGCTCTTCCCACATACATGAAACCCACGTTGGTGAGCGATGACCCTTCTTACACTATGGATAAAAAATAATCTTTTACACTTTCATTTATAAAACTTATGTAGCATCTATTTGAAAAATAAAAGGTAAAAACTTATCCTCCTCTGTGATAAGTATTACACATTCATCACGATAAAAGCTGACCGGCTTTGAAAATCAATGAAATGAAATACATTTGTCCCACTAACCTACGTAGAACCATGCTTTCATGTGAACCTAGCATTTTTGGAGTTAGATTTTGATTTTTAGAACTTTGGCAGGATGACGATTATGGAGAAAGTATACGAAATCAGTACCTCAACACATTTATTCACTTGACAATGAAAAGCATAAAATGCCGTAACGTTGAAAGATTGCTTTGGCATATTACAGACCTATATTTCCTACATTCTGTGAAGTTTCCTCGAAAATATGTGTCTCATTACATAAAAATTATGTACAAACCAACAGAAGAACTGAGATGTGTAGTAATGTTTCAAATCAATAGGAATGATGTATAATAAAACACAATTAGTTACTTCAGATATTCTTGGAATGGAGAAGATGGCGATTTGATCTGATTTTCGTGAAACAGACACACTACAAACACACGTCGTCCCAATTGACTTCTCACGGCCTCCGATATAACCAGCCCGTTGTCAGCAGTATTTTTCTCCCAGTTCCAAAAGCATCTGGCTACAGGTTAGCACTAGGCAGATACGAGATTAGACGCCCCGATGGTGAAAACTGCCTGTTACCTTTGTGGAGCGTATATAACCCAAAAAACACGAAGGATTACTTTGTGCCGCATTTACTTTCAGATGGTTTTAATTTTTTTATTAATTAATGAAAGCTTTCTCTGGTATGACTTCTCTCGGAGGTCGTGATGTATCATCTTTTTTACAACTCTTTGATCTTCAAGATGTAACTATCATTCGTACACACTTACTGAAAGAGGATATTTCATGTAGACTGCGGATGGTTCTGTATACTCCTGAGGGAATCGTAATTAAAATTGGTTCATGGCTCAATTTGCTTTATTATAGTTAACATGTTACAAAGATTAATCCTCCATCTCCAGGTAATTCGTGCTACAACACACGTACAAAGAATGGTCTCAGCATGCCCTTATATGTGCCACAGTCATTAGAAGCTGGGAACCCACTCAATCTCATGTGGCTAAAATTATTCTCGTTCGAATGCTTAAGACAAGTCGGTTTTAATAAAGGAACGTCTGGCTGAGGTTAATTTTTTATCGCTGGGGAAAATAGCTGCCTCGGATAGGCAGTGGACAGGATTGGAAATGTTCACGGACTTGAATGACTTTCTCTCGCAAATTGAGCATCGGAAATACTTTTTTCCATCGCCTTACGTTTATTTTTTATGCATCGCCATGTATTCTACAATTTTCATCCCATCTTCTTCAGTTTGACTTATTTGTTCTCCTCTTGGGCTGGATACTGACAGGCTACTTCTCCTACCGTTACTCACGTCATCGTGTTTAGTACTTATCTTAGCGTTCTAACAGTCAACACATCAACAGTTCGGATGAAAGAAAACAGCGTCGTATCGATGTATCAGTGACGCGAGATCAAGAGAGAAGCAGACGCATTTCATACTTCGGAATTTTCCATATGTTAGTTCATATACAGCGTACACACTTTCCATTCTGTTATACTTATCTCTAACCTTACAACAACAGTTCTCCCCTTGTTTTTCTAAACACCCGACGGTCTCAGTGGTCGTGATTTCTGTTACAATAATTACATGCTGGATTATACAGATAGCTCTCCGAAAATAATACCTTGCAATTGTTTTTCTTGGAGTACCGTGTCACGGTGTCGATTTTGTTACAGGACACACAGCTCGAGGCCAGATGGGACACGGAATTTAGGCCGTTTGGAGTGATGGCAGAGCACTAACAGTCACTGTAAATGGATGAACCAGAACGTGGTGGCTGCTTTACACTGCTGTACTAATGCGTCCTAATGGCGTTGCGAGCACGTGGAGGTATAAAGAAGAATGTAATCGGAGAACAGACAGACGAGGATTTTTTTCCCAACGATACGGCTTACAGATGGAAGTACAGCCATAAGCGAAGTCACAAAGAGCCGACTGTGATGGCACAGCGCCTGGGATAGGGCATCTCGGATACTACGAGGCGAAATGACTGTTCGCATGCCGATATCGTGACCATTAGTCGAGGGCATTTAAAGGACGTTCCAACGACGAACAGGCAACAAGGTGTTGGAGGTCCACGCTTCATCACACAACGTGGTGTTCGGAGGTTTTCCCGCCCTGCCACATATGACAGCAAATTTTGTGGCACTAACCACTTTTTTGGGCACAACCGTTCTCTACCAGTCGACTCCTATGCGTTCCATTCTAGTTGAGCAGTATCCTTCCACATAACGTTAATGCAAAATGATAGGAATGTATCATATTTTATAAGGTTTAACACTGATACCAACAATGACTTATGAGAAGGCACAACAAACGAAGAAGACCAACAGCCCATTTCTATGTAATCTATTGTTTCGTTAGACTCTACGAGTGTATTTTCTAGAGTTCTGCACACTGTTATACAGAACTGAAGAAAATATTGTTATTATTATTTTGTGGAATAGCTTTATAGGCATTCAGTATAATATCCATTTCTGCTGTTGACAGCATCCTACGTTCTGGCAAATTCCATATTCCGGACAGGGCACCTTTATTGGTATCTGTCAGATTACTTGCGACGCCTAACTAAAATCTTCATTAGCTGAACCACACGTTTCCCACGAAGTTGCTCCTTCAGTTTGGGAAACAAATCCAAGTCTGGTGGTCTCATATCAGGACTGTATGGTTGGTGGGGAAGTGTTTCCAACCCATATTTGTCGAGCGTTTCTCTGGTGTGACATTATGAGGAGCTTATTTCAATAGTGGTACAAGTCCATTACCTACATTTTTCTGCCTACAATACTTCTGAAATTAATGATCTAAACAAACACAAAGAAAGGTTCATCTCTAGCAAGAAGCCATATGCTTGAATATTTCTGGTATCTCAACAGCAGATTTTTCTGGACTCATTTAACTTTATGACTCTGTATCTCAATATGAACAAAAATGGACTTGTACCAATATTGGAATAAGCCCTTCATATGTGGTCTTGCATTATCGTCCAAATGAGGACGCCAGCTGCAAGATTGTCAGGCCTTCTTCGACGAATTTTCTGGAGCAAATCGTTTTGCAGAAACAGCTTTTATTTCGCACCTGTTACAGACGTCCTGTTGGGCGCTCCGTTTGTAGATGTGATTCCATTCAGTTCATATGCAAATATCATCATTAAATTCACCTTTGATTTTGGTGGCGGAATTTTTTCGGGTATGAAAAGGAAGAACGTTTCCAATGCTCAATATCTGACAGCAACGTATCATCAAGTGCACCGGTCTTTTGCAGAAACTATTCTCCGTACGTTCACTAACGGTGAAAAAATTCTTCTGCGATTCCTTTGAGACCTTTCAGCTCTTCACTCTGAAAATGAGGACCTCACCTGGTGTCAAATTTTATCTCCTTTAACTTTTCAGTTATGATTCTGTAAACTGAAGGGACAGAAATTCTGGACTCATAGGCAATTTCCGCAAATATTATTCGTCAACCGTATCACAAAATGGTATTAACAACAACCAGAGAAGTGTAGCCAGTTGCAGTTGATGGCCTTCCACTTCTTGGGTTGTCCTCACGGAAACGAGAAGACCACCGTGATAGTGTGTTACAGTACACTGCACTATTTTAGAACTTGATAGCGATACGTTGTCGGTCACGTATGTGCAATTAGCTGAACGTTTCAAATGATCCTTGTATAGTAGTACAGGTAGAGTGTATTCGTGGCACACTCTAACACTTAGAGTGTAGTTTTACATACGTGGAAACGGAAATTGTATTCTTCATCAATAAATAATGTTTGAATTAAAATTCTGTTTCATCAAATTGACCTAGGCTTGGGTCAATCCCAAAGTAGTTCATTAAAGAGCAATACACCGCCTTACAGCAGGATTTGTAACTTTAAAATGAGGAGGTGCGCTTACATACGGCGACAGCTGCTCCATAAAACTGAATTCAACGCTGTTTCTCTGTGAGTCCGAGAAATGATCGTAGCAATTGGTAAGCTCAACACTAACTTATAGCAGCAGCACTTCGAATAGAACTGACTGCAATGTTCTTTAGTAATCAATACGAGACAATTAGTGAGTGTTGTCATACCTTTTTTAATTAATGACGGAAAGTTTACATCACATATAGGCGTGAGTTGTAACGGATGTGTATAGCGATAATTATCATTACTATATTGCTCTTCTAATCGATAGCGATTCATTGTAATTGCTGATATAGAGTAAAACTACAGCAAGTAACTAATGGCATCAGTAAGAGTGACAAAATTTCCATTAATATGAAACTATAAACATTGTATCTACTATGTAGCTTTTATCAAACATTTGAAACCTGAATTTCCGAAATATCACTCAGAACAGAACGTGCATGAGCCACATGAAAGGGGGACCGCATGGCTGGGGTATGGGTCTATCGGAAAATTATTGACGTGGGAAGAACTTGAACCAGCATCCTCAAATAATTTTTGATCTTGAAAAAACACATGGGACAAACGTCAAAATTCTCACCACGGTAAACGACGCAAGACAATACGGTACTAGGCGACATTACATGCTGAAATACCGGAATGAGAATGCGCTAGTACGATCCGTTTGAAGAGAAAAAATTAATGTTAATTCTAAAACCTAAGTTACCACTCATGTGACGTGAAAAGTTGATACTCACACCGCATTTGAGTATAGAGCAGGTCTGTTTAATGAAAGATCGAACTGAACACAGCGACATGAACAGAAACGATATAATGACGAACCTAAAACAATTTTCATGTGTTCTTCAGTCTCAGTTGCACACTTGAATTGCGTGATAAGTCACTTTGGATTATCTTCAGATCTAAATAGTTGCGTCAGCAACCCGCCTTGTCTGTTCAATACGATGATATTAGGTACTCAACAGGCAAGGGTGCGCTGCTGACGCTACTACTTAGAAGTGAAGATTATTCAGAGTGTTGTAAACATGTCATGTAACTAAAAGTGTGCAAATAAGTCTGAAGAACCAATGGGAATTGTTATTAAATAACCGAATAACTTTGCAAACAAGAGTGGTCAAAAACTTGTAAAGGTCTGCAGAGAGTACAGTCTTATATCTAAACTAAAATACTTCAAGAGGAAACCGAATAAACTTAAACCACGGAATCTTCCAGGCAGGGGGAAAGGGAAGTGGCAGCTAGGCCGTGTCTGTGTAGACAAAATTTTTATAAACAAGTACTCAATATTGAAGTATTGAGAGGAGTAGATACAGGCTCGGAGAACCACTTGCTTAAAATTAAATTTAGATTAAAGAAAAACAATGAAAAACTAATTAAACAAGAAGGAGGTACGTTCCACACTAGTTAATTAACAATGACATATACCGTCAAATAACACAAACCACTGAAGTAACAGATAATCTGGAAGAACTGGTACAAAGTCTCAAGAAACAAGCTGGGAATTTGGCTCCCTTCAGCCCACGAAGAAAACATGCATGGTGGGATCCAAAATGTGACAAAGGCTCCAAGCATGGTTCAAGTTTCAGACACACAAAAGAGAAGAAAATACCATCAACCTCGAACATGAAAGATAAAATCACACAAAACATTAGGAGAACTAAGAAACTAAGACAGGATTCCATAAAGTCAAAGAAGTCTCTATAGAAAATAATTACCACAAAACCAATTCCAGGAACTACTGTAAAATTCCTGGGAAACCACTACAATAGTATGAGCCTCCGACGCTAATACCAAATGATGAAGGTGGAAGAATGGCACACAATAACAAAGAAATTGCTGAAATCATGGCAAAAGCATTTAATAAACACTGAACGGTGAAGAATCCAAAGATCTCTTACGACATAAATACCCTAATTAAAACCCAACCTAACAAATCAGACTTCCAAACTTTCGAAGAAGTAGAAAGAGTCCTCAAGGGGAAAGGAATTGTAGGCCATATGGTAAAGATCAGATTTTTGTTGAACTGTGGGAATATTCAAGTGACACAGTCAAGACCTCCTTACGGAAGGCTCTAACAAAAATTTGCGTAACGGACTTATTCCCTTAACACTGGGCTATGGCCATCATACACCCATTACGCAAGAAGGGAGTTTAGAGCAATACAGATAACTACAGAGGATTTCCTCTACTAGACTGCCCATACAAGATTTTATCCAACGTCCTATATGGAAGAAGCAAGGAACAACTAGAAAATGATTAGGAGAACAGATTATTAGTTTAAAATTCATTATGGTCTTCTACATGAAAAGAAATAAAGCTCTTACAATAACATTTGTAGATTTTAAGAAGGCACGTTGCTGCCTCCATAGACCTTCAGTACTAAAATTTTTAGAGACTCAGAGACTCCGCCCAAAACTATTTAAATCACTAGGACTTACTCTCACCAAGACCAAATCGAAGATTGATGTTACTGGAGAAATTTTTACACCATTCCATATGAAAACAGCTTTAAGGCTAGGTGACTGTCTATCACCGTTATTGTTCAACTGTGGCACGGAATACATAGTGAGAGAATCGCAAAAGGATAACTGAAAGAACATGAGAATTCGAAGTGCTAAAAATAAGATAAGTTTGAATTGCTTCGTATTTGCTGATGATCTTGATCTGCTACCCAATAATGTTGAAAAAACCAGCCAACAACTTAAATCACTACGAGATACAGCACAGAAAACTGCCTCATAACAACATTATTAGGCTAACTGATACCCTACTCACAAACAAAATTATAATACGAGAACAAGAAATCAAAACTGTTGATATATAAATGTTTAGGTGAAATCGCAGTTTACAATCTAAATGAGAAACCATTATGGCAAGAAATAAATAAAAAACTGAACAAAGCAAATTATATTATCAAAAACACCTACAACAAATAAAACCCTCCCATAGATGCGAAATTATGACGTTCTAAATCAGCAGAAATTGACAAAATACTAAAGACGAAAACTAGAAAATAAACACGTAAGCAATATCAAGTAAATGAGCATTGAAGATGTCGTCAGATGAAACGATGTACAAGAAAATAGAACCAGCAATGAGCACGATCAGGATGAAAGTGAAATACTCAGACCAACACTGAATGAATCACTGATATTAAGGACGATGTAAGAGAGCTCCAAATTGCGGTAGACGAGTAAAAAAAAACAAAAAAAAAACAAAAAAAACCCAGAGAAAAGCAGAATAGTGCAAGACACACAGACACCCAAACCAGACTACAAACGAAGGTCAGTAAGAGTGCTACAGGAAGAACGATCTCAGATGAAGAAAAACACAAAATATCTGAAACAATGAAGAAGTATTGGGCAGACAAAAGAACAAAATATCCTTCGTATATTAAGATGTTATAGCACTCCCTGTATAACTACAGCACTACTAAATTTCTTAGTGAATTACTTTTGAACTGTGTTGTACTACTGAATAACAACAACCTGTATAAATCTTTGTATAACTGACTAGAGTATCTAATAAAGGCCATAAAATAAAAACAAATAATGATGAATGTCATTGTAGATGCTGATTCTCTCAGGATGAATATTTCAACTAAGTGATAATGTCGAACGTCAAAATGACAACACTGCCCCACAAGGAAGAGGAAATTCATAACTGCAGTAGACCAGTAGATTCTTCTTACTGGATATCAGCATGTAAAGTGGGACCGAAACGCACTGAATTAGCCGGCCGCGGTGGCCGATCGGTTCTAGGCGTTTCAGTCCGGAACCGCGAGACTGCTACGGCCGCAGGTTCGTATCCTGCGCCGGGCATGGATGTGTGTGTTGTCCTTAGGTTAGTTAGGATTAAGTAGTTCTAAGTTCTAGGGGACTAATGACCTCAGATGTCAAGTCCCATATTGCTCAGAGGCATTCGAACTATTCGCACTGAATTAGATTTAATCTTAATCCAGTTTTCTCATTGGTTTGGTGCGGTCCTCCACGATTGCTCTCCTGTATCTACCTTTTCATCACAGGGTAGCAATTGCAACCTAGGTCCTCAGTTATTTGCTGAATTAATTCCAATCTCTGTCTGCGTCCACAGTTTTTAGCCTCTACAGCTGCCTCTAGTACCATGGAAGCTATTTCCTGATGTCTTAACATGTGTCCTATCTTTCTTTTCCTTCTTCTTGTCAGTGTTTCTAACATACATTCATGTCCTTGCCAGTTCTGCGGAGAACCTCCTCATTGCCTTCGTTACCAATGAATCAAATTAAATTGTCTTCTGTAGCACTACATTTTCCCACAGTCCATGTTTCATTAATATACAATGTTGTGCTCCAGAGGTACATTCTCAGAAACGTCTTCCTCAAATAGAGGCACATGCTTCACACTAGTAGATTGCTCTTGGCCACATATGACCTTTTTAACAGCGTTATTCCTTTTTATGTCCTCTTTACTCCATTCGTCATTGATTATTTTGATGCCTTGGCAGCATAATTCCTAAACATTTTCAACTCCGGGTTACCGAGTTCAGATGTTAAGTTTATCTGCATTCTCTATTCTGCTACTTCATGATGCTTTCATATTTTTTAATTTACTCTTAACTCATACTCTGTATTCATTTGTTTAGTCCATTCAGTAACTCCCGTAATTCTTCAATTTCACTGAGGACAATAGTGTCAAAACGAATCTTATCATTGATATCTTATACCCTGGATTTTAGTCCCACTCGTGAAAGCTTCTTTTATTTCCACGATTGCTTCTACGATGTATTGGTTAAACATTAACGGCGAAAGACTACACACATTACACACCCATT
Source organism: Schistocerca piceifrons (assembly GCF_021461385.2). Taxonomy (NCBI): domain Eukaryota; kingdom Metazoa; phylum Arthropoda; class Insecta; order Orthoptera; family Acrididae; genus Schistocerca; species Schistocerca piceifrons. The sequence goes on along the minus strand of NC_060144.1, from coordinate 162,808,083 downwards.
ACACATCCTTCTCAATCCAAGCACTTCATTCTTGGTCTTCCGGTCATATTATTCGCTCTTGTTTCTTGTACATATTGTATATAGCCCATTTTTACGATAGCTTACATCCATTTTTCTCATACTTCCGAACATCTTGCCCCATTTTTCGTTATCGAAAGCTTTTTCCAGGTCGACATAAGCTATGAATCTGCCCTGCTTCTCTGGCACCATTGCATTTCTAAAACCAAACTTACCATCATCCAACTAAGCCTCAATTGTCGTTCCCATTCATCCGTATATTACTCTTTCAACAACCTGGACCGAGCGAGGTGACGCAATGGTTAGCACACTGGGCTCATATTCTGGAATACTACGATTTAAACACCAATCCGGCCATCCTGATTTAGGTTTCTCGTAGTTTCCCTAAAACGCTTCAAGCAAATGCCTGGATGATCCTTTTGAAAGGTGACGGCCGTCTTCCTTTATGATCCTTCCCTAATCGGATGGGATCATTGATCTCGCTGTTCGGTCCTCTCCCCCAAATCAACCAATCAACCATCTCCTCCCCCACCACACCGGTGTTACACGGTACAGTTAGGATGCATCAGCTGCTAAGATGATTGTGCCAAAATTTTCGCACTATTCGGCTCTTGCTATCTTCGAAATTGTGTGACGTTTTTTCCGAAAGTCTGATATTGTGAGAGGCCCTCTTTCATTTGGAGTCCGATTTGGTAATATAGCTCACGAAAAATTAAGGACTTAGGGAAAGCAGGAAAGTTGAGGACGTGGCCTAATCTGTTACCGTTGGTTGCACAGAAACACATACACATGTTTTTTTAAAAAAAACTCTTAACAATCATTTTAAAGATTTTACTACAATGGCGGCTGAACGCCTTATTAGAAGAATTGTAAGTTACTGCCGGCTGAAGACCACAAGCAACGTTACCTACAGTCAACGGCTGGTTGCACAAAAACACATACACATGTTTTTTTAAAAAAAACTCTTAACAATCATTTTAAAGATTTTACTACAATGGCGGCTGAACGCCTTATTAGAAGAATTGTAAGTTACTGCCGGCTGAAGACCACAAGCAACGTTACCTACAGTCAACGGCTGAAAGCCTGATTAAGACGGTTTGAAATTGTTCGGCTGCTGAAGCCCAGAAGGAATTTCAAAAATAAACAATGGCTGAAGGCCTGAATCAGCAATAGGTGGACAATTTCACATTAAAAATACGCAAACACTTTTAACAATCATGTTGTTGTGGTCTTCAGTCCTGAGACTGGTTTGATGCAGCTCTCCATGCTACTCTATCCTGTGCAAGCTTCTTCATCTCCCAGTACCTACTGCTGCCTACATCCTTCTGAATCTGCTTAGTGTATTCATATCTTGGTCTCCCTCTACGATTTTTACCCTCCACGCTGCCCTCCAATACTAAATTGAAGATCCCTCGATGTCTCAGAATATGTCCTACCAACCGATCCATTCTTCTGGTCAAGTTGTGTAACAATCATAATATCTGTAATAAGTTATAGTGACGGCTGAAGAACTTATCAACAGAACTGAAACAATTTGTCGGCTGAAAGCCACAAACAATGTTGCAAACAATTAACAGCTGAAAGTCAGTAACAATTTCAGAAAACACAACTGCTTAAGGCCTGAATTACAAGTGAGGAAGGGAGTTACATGTTGAAACATCATGGTATATTTTTAAAAGTTTTGACAACTTGTCCAAATAACACAGGGTGATCCACAGACAGCGCTCCCTGGATTGACAAGGGGAAGGTGACAACAGCTGTGTAAGCGGTGAGACAGGCAGACAAGAGTTGTGCTCACATAACAGGAAGGCAACTCACACTAGGGGTAGCTTAAGCACCGACCGACCGACTAGCCAATCCACCTGACGTCCCACCACCGGTACAACGATGGAATATTTTTAGGCAAGGGCGAAGAGACGGACAGCACTACATCTTCAGAAAAACACCCAAGACCGAAGGAAACACTGGAACCAAGGTAGACCTTCCAAAAGCATATGCACAGTACAGTTCAAGAGGAAGTCGAACTACACACCGTGTAGGACAGCATCAACATGACGAGGAAAAGTACACTGCCGAAAAAGTATTTCCTCCAACTTGACAGACTCCACATGTTGTGGTTGGTCTCAGCGACCCTGGGCGCAGCAACATGCAAACAACAGTGAGATCTCAAACAGTGGAGGTTTCAGTACTGGATATAGTTCACCCAACCTCAAACATCCTGAGTTCGGTCGTCAGCTACAGCCCCTCGATACGACAGTGCCTGCACGCCGCCAGCAGTCGTGGCCTGCCCACACGCTGCAGACCTCCGACGCCACGAACTGATCTCCGTTCGCCACCTCCTCACCAAATCCAGTATGCAGACCGCATTAAAGTAACTGCTCATTCAAAACCACAAGAGACAAACACGGATCCGGGAAAACAATTCCATCAACAACTCACACTACAAAAAATAGTCACTGTGCAACAACATTGACTAATTATAAGTCGGCACAAACACAGAGAAGCCAGAAGCGGTCGGAAGACCAAATGCACGTTGTCCACAGCGACGACCGACCGAACGACCAACAACGGTCGTCCCCACTCAAGTCAGGTATGGGAAAGAACCCAGTATAAATCGTCGACTGACAACTTATTGCTATGAGGACACTTTGATTGGACTCACACACACACACACACACACACACACACACACACACACAGGTGAAAGTTGCGCTACTCGAATATTACAGTCCATTCAACTGAAACTCTCTAAATCCGGTCCTTGACGTGACGTGGTCGTGAACTCTCGCGACCACATCCTTCCGTCGACAGTGCATGCGTGTCGCCAGCAATCAGACGAGTACCGGCTCTCCGGCCCTCACTGCTGCTCCCTCCCAACTCAACTCGCTCAACGCACGACGATCCGGAAATACTAGAGGCCGCTCCAAAGATGGCACCACAGTACGCGTTATCGATAAGCACTGCTGCTGCCACTCATGGACAGACAAGGTGAGCAAACCCAGTGGCGCCAGTGAACACAGTACGAAAACAAGACGCCACTATCGCTATTACAAGATTACGAGCTATGAATGGCATCAACACGAGCCGCACATGGCTCAAATAACCCGAAACGATTGCCATATGTAGAACAGATTGTAGTTTTGACACCACTGGACCAAAGGTGTTGCCTGAGTGTCAGAATCGGTTGTAAGTAGGGGCGCGCGGAGCGCAGTAGCAGTGGCTGTAGCACTCTGTTATAGGTAGGATGTAAGACTTGAAGCTAGTGGCTAGCTGCGAGAGTTTAGCTTTTGGCCTATGGCTACGGCCTAATACAGGTTTGTAAGGTATTGAACTTTTCTATATTTAGTTTTAAGTATGCTGCAACGCAATGCGGATCTTGCTAATTTTACAGTACTGACCCTTGAATGTAGGAACCAAGCATTTGCTATCAGATTTAATGTATAGGTTGATTAGGTATGTCCGATTATTATAATTTGTGTGTTTCGTAATCCTGATGCAGATAAGTTAACTTTTGGAATCTGTTTTGTTAAACGATGTTAGACTTCTTCATGTAACAAACCAAGTGTGTTTAATTACATCAGTAAGTGGGAATTGTTGAACAACTGAGAAGTTTCCTGACTTTGAAGTTAATGTAAAATCTGTCTTATTAGATTTTGTGATGGACAAACTTTATTTTGAATACCATTTTAGTACTGAAGCATTCGGTCTTAACATATCCCGTTAACAGTACCTCATCCACTTCCACGTCATGTTTCTTTAAATCCAATGAGTACTTTTTAAAAAGAAAAAAAATTTCAATCAAAGAAGTGATATTTCAATCAGAGTCAGAAAAGTATTAATGTGCCAGAACCAGAAAAATTTTAATGTTTGTCGCAGTACAGGTGACACGAAAAATTAGTCTAATCTAAAGGGCGTAACTTCAACTGAATACCTAGGTATTACAATTACGAACAAATTAAATTGGAAGGAACACATAGAAAATGTTGTGAAAAAGGTACTTAAATGCTTGATTCTGAAATGAGTAAATCAGCGTTCGTCAGTTCTCTCACCACTGTTGCAAATACTACATCCATGGCCGCAGCTTCGCCCACGTACGCACACGTCAAAAATATTTCACACGTGTATAAACATTTTACATATTTCACACAGATTTCTACACATTCACCGACGAAAACGGATTGTGACACCAAGGAGATGTACGGTATAAAAAAAAATTGGTAGACGTGTTTCTACATCTGAAAGATGATGTCTATTCAAATTTAGCGCCAGTCACATAACATGGCGCTTGTAGGTGCAAATCACGTTTGCTTTAAATACGCACTTTAACGGTTCGTGAGCATTAGTTGCTTTTGGGATTAGACGTAATGAGTTGCCTGTCAGATGTCAAAGACAGTCACCTCACTGAGTTTGAACGTGGTCGTGTAATATCGCTACGAGGAGCTGGATGTTCTTCTGTGATATTTCAGAAAGATTTAGCAGGAATGTAGTCACTGTAAATGGTTGTTGGCAGCGGTGGTCACGAGAATGTAAAGTTGCAAGACGACTAGTCTCTAGACGATCATGTGCGACTAACGAGAAGGAACACCATCGTGTTCGGCGTATGGGTCTGGCAAATCGTACTGCAGTTGCAGCAGCAGTCTGAGCAGCAGTTTGTATCACAGTGACACAACGAACTGTTCTGAACGGGCTGCTTCAAGAACAGCTTCGAGCCAGACGTGTTATAGCGTGCATTGCGATGACGCAAAACTACCGCCATCTGCGATTCCAGTGGTGTCAAGGCATTGGTGGGCAGGGTGGAGGTATGTTGTGATTTCGATGAAAGGACATTCTGTGTGAGTGCCAGTGATGGCCGTGTGATGGGTAGAAGGAGGCAAGTTGGGGGCCTGGAAACAACGTACCTGCGGGCTAGACACACTGGTTCTTCACCTGGAGCTGTGGTCTAGGGTACGATTTCTTAAGACAGCAGGAGCACTTTCGTGATTATCCCACGTACCCTGACTGAAAATTTGTACGTCAGCCTGGTAAATCGACCTATTGTGCAGCCTTTGATGAAAATCTTTCCAGGAGGTATTTTCCAACAGAATAACGCTCGCTCTTAAATTACTGCAGTGTCGAAACGTCGGCCTGATCGATCACTACATCTGTCTCCAATGGAGAATGTGTCGGACGGCGACTCCTGCGTCATTCACAAAAAGCATTAACCACCCTTGCACTGACCGACCAAGTGCAGTTGGCTTGGAACTACATCCCACAAAGTGACATCCGGCAGCTGCACAGCACAGTGCATGCCTGCATTTCGCAGTTCTTAATGTACCAGCATTTCATATTTGCAATAGCTCATCTCACGCTTACATTAACCTGTGATTCTGCAATATTAATCACTTATATATGTTACCTGTACCAATGTACTCCCAAAAATTCATTGCTTTACATTAACTAATTTTAGGTGTTGCAATTGTTTTCGTAAGTGTATTTCATCTACAGTTACATCGAGTCTCGCACCGCAGTTTTATCTGGATTCTGAGGAATTGGCCAATAACTGCCACTTCGAGGAAATTGACTGCCTCCGGCAACTGTCCAACTTTCCGCTTCGTTAATGGTTACTTCCTTTGCACGCTGTGTGGAGCAGATGCCGTTCGTAATCATATAATTCAGATATTAATTTATCCAGCATCTAACATTAAATAGCAATACTTCATTTTGTTGCTGTATTTTGCAGCGTCCGTTTCTAACAGTAGATTTGAATGTAGAAATACCTATATACAGACAGAGTTTACAAATTTGTCACAGTCCAATACAACGTCTATTCAGAGGGGGGCGAGCCCTGAGCACTGTGAAAGTCTGTAAATGTAATTGAGCTGGTAGACATACATCATGGGCACAGTGCATGAATGTTCGAACTTGAGTACAGCCGCAGCTGGAGCTCCGGAGAGAGGATGCTTGCATCTCATTGGCAGCAGCGTAATTGTCCGTGGCAGCGCCCTCGTGCCGCGGTGGTGGCTGTAGGAGAGGTGGCGGCGAACTGGCAGCGCATGTGTGTGGAAGTGAGGCCGAATCGATAACGCCTGATACCGCAGTAACAATGTCTTTCTTTATGCTGTCTTTACATTCACGATAAAATATCCTTCAGACATGCGCATATGCGAAGCACATCCGTAAATGTCCGAAGGAGCAGACATTATTGCTGATGATTGCATCTGTCGTAAACACTACGAATTAGAATAGCGTTGTGAGACTTCGTATTGATGTTAGCTGTTTGCGGCACATGAAAATTTTGGGCCACTCGCGATAAGCGGGTTCGGAGCCCAGTCTGGCACAAATTTTCGTTTGTCTCCAACATCTGACCCAACGTATATTCATAAAGATTCTCCTCTGTTCTCCACCATACGGCTGCAGTGTGGATGCTAAATGTATGTTTTGTATTGAGTCATGTGACATGATCTTTGGCCCCGAATCATGCAGGCAAAATTACTGGCTCGCTGCTCACAATGTTGATGCACTGAACAATGCAAAATAGGGAACACATTTCTCTTCATTCTTATCAATTAATTCACGGCAACTAATTACAGGACAGAAACCGCAACAGCTTGTGACTGGACGATTCAATATTTCACCCTCTCATACGGATTCCATTGTCGCCTCTACCCCCAACATAAGGGTATAGCAATCCCACAGTACTTGTATGCAAATAAGGAGTAATGTACGTACCAAATTTGGTTGAAATCTCTACAGGCGTTGGTGTGTCACCACTTATCACTCCAAACCTTGAGCCACTGGCTTGATGGAAAATATCTTTCTTTGTCAGTGCATTTTGCCAGAAAGCAGGTGTGATAATTTCGGTAGAAATTGCTTCAGGCGTAGTGGAGATGGGCTGTTGGGTCACCGTCCTTTTAAGTAATCGTGACTGTTACTAATAATGCTAGTGTAACCAACAATTAAACATGGGATACTAAAACCCATCGTCATCGAAAATCTTTACATATGACGTCTTCTCACCCAGCTCCCATCCATAGGGATAGTTGTGATACATTATTTCCACAATAATTTTTGCTACTATTATCCACTTACTGTGTCAGTATGTGCAATATTTGATTGAAGTAGTTCCAGGCGTTTGTGACTTAAGCTTATACGTCAGTGGCATCGGCAGATACCTTGCTCCCATTTGGACAGAGAACTCAGCACTCTGGCTGCTGCAAATGGCTCTGAGCACTATGCGACTTAACTTCTGAGGTCATCAGTCGCCTAGAACTTAGAACTACTGAAACCTAACTAACCTAAGGACATCACACACATCCATGCCCGAGGCAGGATTCGAACCTGCGACCGTAGGTCAGCACTCTGCCAAAGCTAAATTCCGTCACCTCTCGTTTAACAATTGCTTAGTGCAGTTTTAATATCTCACCTGATAATTGGTTTGGTGGCTTTGTTTTCTCTAGTCCGATTACGCTTATCAATTTGGAAGGCTTCATTTTGGTGACGGTATTCAAAGGTAATCACGCTTAAAACTCAAAAATGTTTTGGCTTCAAGTTAATCTGAACGTCACTGAAAAAATAGTATGGAGTCATTGGAGAAGCAGCACAAGCGAGGATTAGAGAGAATGGGAAAAAAACAGCTGTGGAAGTACTACAGCTGTGAGTATTCTGATGCACACTGTCAAAAATATTCAATTGTGACATCGCAAAAAAAAAAAAGAATAAATCATGTGCTCCGGAAATGACCTGGCGCACATTAAGTATTCATGTCCGCCTTTCCACCTCCTCAACTCCTCTTTTCCGCCCTTTCCCACCCCTCCTCACTCCTCCAATCAAAGGCTAGAAATACAGTAGTTTTTCGAATGAAAGTCCCAGTCACTATGTAGCCCCATAGCGCCCAAAAGACTGTGCTCGAAAGTATCTGAACTGTCTGAATTTTTCTTCCACGTTCTAAAGTATTCATCAGAATATTTGTACAACGTGTAATCCCTAGTATTTCCAACTCTAAGGTACGTCAGCAACACACGCGCACGTGCACACACCCACACACTCACACATACACACATACATACACGCACATTCACACCAGTGAAATTTATGTCTAAAACACAATGTGGAGCCTCAAAGTAACTGCCCGAAAGCTGTTTCCAAGTCTAAATTGTTACAAAACACACATGGCTAGATTAGATTAGATTAATACTAGTTCCATGGATCATGAATATGATATTTTGTAATGATGTGGAACGAGTCAAATATTCCAATACATGACACAATTAAGTTAATTTAACAACATACTTAAGTTAATATAACAACTTTTTTATTTTTTGTGTTTTTATTTTATTTTATTTTAGTAAATTTTTTAATTTTTTAAATATTTTTTTGGTTTTTTTCTTTTTTCTTAATTTATATCTAAAAATTCCTCTATGGAGTAGAAGGAGTTGTCATTCAGAAATTCTTTTAATTTTTTCTTAAATACTTGTTGGATATCTGTCAGAATTTTGATACTATTTGGTAAGTGACCAAAGACTTTAGTGCCAGTATAATTCACCCCTCTCTGTGCCAAAGTTAGATTTAATCTTGAATAGTGAAGATCATCCTTTCTCCTAGTATTGTAGTTATGCACACTGCTATTACTTTTGAATTAGGTTTGGTTGTTAATAACAAATTTCATAAGAGAGTATATATACTGAGAAGCTACTGTGAATATCCCTAGATCCTTAAATAAATGTCTGCAGGATGATCTTCGGTGGACTCCAGCTATTATTCTGATTACACGCTTTTGTGCAATAAATACTTTATTCCTTAGTGATGAATTACCCCAAAACATGATGCCATATGAAAGCAATGAGTGAAGATAGGCGTAGTAAGCTAGTTTACTAAGATGTTTATCACCAAAATTTGCAATGACCCTTATTGCATAAGTAGCTGAACTCAAACGTTTCAGCAGATCATCAATGTGTTTCTTCCAGTTTAATCGCTCATCAATGGAGACACCAAAAATTTGGAATATTCTACCTTAGCAATACGCTTCTGATTAAGGTCTATATTTATTAATGGTGTCATACCATTCACCATACAGAACTGTGTGTACTGTGTCTTATCAAAATTCAGTGAGAGTCCATTTACAAGGAACCACTTATTAATTTTATGAAAGACAGTATTGACAATTTCATGAGTTAATTCTTGTTTGTCAGGTGTGATTCCTATACTTGTATCATCAGCAAAGAGAACGAACTATGCCTCTTCATGAATATAGAATGGCAAGTCTTTAATATATATTAAGAACAACAAAGTACCGAAGACTGACCCTTGTGGAACCCCATTCTTGATAGTTCCCCAGTTTGAGGAATGTGCTGATCTTTGCATATTATGAGAACTACTTATTTCAACTTTCTGCACTCTTCCAGAGAGGTACAAATTAAACCATTTGTGCACTGTCCCACTCATGCCACAATACTTGAGCTTGTCTAGCAGAATATCATGATTTACACAATCAAAAGCCTTTGAGAGATCACAAAATATCCCAATGGGTGGTGTTTGGTTATTCAGATCATTCAAAATTGGATTGGTGAAAGCATATATGGCATTTTCTGTTGAAAAACCTTTCTGGAAACCAAACTGACATTTTGTTAGTACTTCATTTTTACAGATATGTGATGCTACTTTTGAATACATTACTTTCTCAAAAATTTTGGATAAAGCTGTTAGAAGGGAGATTGGACGGTAATTGTTGACATCAGATCTATCCCTCTTTTTATGCAAAGGTATAACAATAGCATATTTCAGTCTATCAGGGAAAATGCCCTGTTGCAGAGAGCTATTACACAGGTGGCTGAGAATCTTACTTATCTGTTGGGAACAAGCTTTTAGTATTTTGCTGGAAATGCCATCAATTCCATGTGAGTATTTGCTTTTAAGCAAGTTAGCACCCTGACAAAATACCCAACATTCAAGTTTTTTAACTGAAATCCTATAACTACACACAGCACTCTTGGCTAAAATTCTATGCTAGACAGGTAAGTGCACAAACATATTTGCAGTCTACATTACTGACAGCTAATGAAAAATGGAATTAATTTAATTTTTAAACCCAGATTTGTTGAAAGACACAATGAAGCTTCAAATGAAGATTTGCTGACATATACAGTTCTACGAAACAAATATCTGCCAAAATTCACCAGCAACCCAATCTATATGTCAACGTTAGTTCTGTATTGTGCCACAAAAAGAAAAGGAAACCTGCATCGTTTAAGTCAAGTGATTCAATAGTATCGCCATGTCTAAAATTCGTAAAGTATGTCAGAATTTCGCTCTGATGGTATGTTATCTTTGATTCATACACAGAACTGTCATCACCCGAAGTGTGTACGAGTTTATTAGTAATATTTCATCTAAGTAAACAATCATAAAAATCATCGAAGATAGTGTGAGTCGAATAGTAATTTTTATTACAAATGAATTGCGCATTCTCGAAGGTATGGACGAAATCAGCTTTTCAGGAAAGCTACAACATTTACTAAACTGCACTAAGGCGCCAAGTCTCTCTATACCTCTTACAGAATGTATTTCCACAATCAGCTTCTACATAACACCAAAATTCGAATCATCATATTCCAGGATATGTAGTGTATTATTTTTAAAAACATAGCCAAAAGACAAAGTAACTGACCAACCCAATTTTAGAACGGGAAGAAGGTCTTTAGAAGATACCACTTTTGTAATTCATCACCTATATTGTGTATTTTCACAGAACATTTTTTTATGACATGGCTTGTAACTCAGGCGCCTTATGCTTCTTGAGTCGCTGTTTCAGCACTTTCTTTAAAATTCTCCCAACCCTAAATGAATAGATACTGCTTATTTTCATTTTGCTCTTTGCATCTCATTTTTCTTCACTACTACATATTTTTCTTTCTCTGCTAACAGTTTTTGATAAAATACTTTCCTATATTTCTTCCATAGTGACTCTATAATTCACTTTTTCTATTTAAAGATAGGTTATTTTGCATTCAGTTACATTCCTACATGCAATCTCACTTTTCCCTTGAGTAGTTGTGGTTACTGCATATGCGGGCTGACTGAAGATGGAAGTTCCTGTCTGTAACAACGTCATCTAGTGTAGATTTATGGCTCCTTGTAAATCTGAAAAGTACATCTGTATTACTGTATGTGGTTAAGGAACATATAATTTATTATGAGTTCATTGCCTGAACGTGAGTTAATCATAAATACACCCTTATCATTTAGAAAGTCTTCATTGAATCGTTTGATTCCAGTGATTGCAGTAATTCCAGTCCGCCTATTGCACTAAAAGATTCCGCGAAATTAAATCACTCAAACTAAAACAAATGAAAATAAGACATATTTCCCAGTCTAATGAAAAAGCGCAAATCAAATCAATTGAAAAAAATGAGGAATAGATAACGTAAAATCCAAATAAGTTATGGATACGTAACTAAAATATTGGGGATATTAAGTGAATAATGAGGAAGTCAAACAATAGTTCAATGAAGACTTTCTAAATGATAATGGTCTAATTATGATTAACCTACGCTCAGGCAATGAACTCATAATAAATTATATCTTCAATTATCACATACAGTAATACAGATGTACTTTTCTTATTACAAGGAGCCATAAATCTACACTAGATGACGTTGTTACAAACGATAGAATGAAAAGTGAGATCGTTTGGGTCGTATGACAGTGTCCCTACGTAAGATACATACTGGCGAGTCGTTCTTAAATTATTAGTCAAAGGTCAAGTTTGGCATAGTAGATTCCTCCAGGGGTCATCGACTGAGGACACCACTCCATGAGAGGATGGAAACAATATGTTATTGACTGGAAGACATAAAAGTGCAGTTACAGATGAAGAGATGTTAACCCACTTTTAAAGGGTAGAGAAAAATGTGAAATAGGAGTATGTTTATTAATAGGACCCTTTGTGTGTGAACAACGCCATGCGGAATCCATAAGACGCTCAGAGTGATTTTCAAAACATACAGACCGATGGGCCTTAAAACTGCATCACCACGAATGGTGGCATGCAGCATATCTGAATTTGGCATCAAACGCACTTGAATATTGAAATCAGCATCAGTTCAGTGTAGTCGCACAGCGTAGGCCGCAGTAACATCATCCCATACTTTGTATGTAAGGTACATTAACGCCTTTGGTTTCTCATCGTGAAATCGCAGTTTTAATACTATTTGTTTGTTGTAGCTTCCAAATGTTCGAATGTGTGAATTCCTAAGGGACCAAAGTGCTCAGGTCATCGGTCTCTAGACTTTCGCACTACTGAAACTAACTTATGCTAAGCACAATACACACACCCATGCCCGAGGGAAGACTGGCACCTCCGGCGGGAGGGGCCGCGCAATCCGTGGCATATCACCTCAAACCGCGCGGCCACTCGGCGCGGCGTCGCATTTTTCCTCGACGTGATACAGAGGCGATTCTATTGGCAGTGAGTTCATGAAAACATTGAATACAGCAATAAGGAACATTCAGGGTGTCCATAAAGTCCCTTTACAACTTCAAAATTTTGTAACAACGGTAGTGGTTGAAATATTTTAACAACATTTCTTTTATTGTAATTGGTGATTGTAAAAGTATTTTGACAGTGTTTAATACATCTCTATACGAGCGCCTTAGGTGGCCTTTAGTTGTACGAAGCACATCAAGACGGTACTCGATTTCTTGCCATGTTCGCTGTAGCATAGCGTCATCAATGATGGTAATGACATTACGAATCCTTTGCTTCAAGTCAGCAATGTCCCTTATCTGTGTTTGATACACGATATCTTTTACATACCCCCATAAAAAAGGCCAAGGGAGTGATATCTGGCAAACGCGGTGGGTAAGGAATTGGTCCATCCATCCCAATCCATCTGACTGGAAATGTTTCGTCGAGGAACCGACGAACATGTAGTCCCCAATGTGGTGGACCAATTATTCGGTTGCACATGATTCCACACCGCACATTCACTTTTTGACTATCCCGATGAAGCTCCCTAGTCACATGGGGGTTTTCAGAACCCAGATTCTCACATTGTGTCTGCTTAATGTCCCAGAATCATGAAAAGTTTCCTCGTCACTGAAACAGAGCCGCTTGAGGAATAGTCATAAAGGCGTTTCAGCATGTTGAGTGAAAAATTTGTCCGTTTTGGCTTATCATTTGGCTCAAGTGTCTGCAACTGTGGCACTTTGTAAGCGTACAACCGTATGTTCTTGTGGAGGACCTCATGCGCAGTTGAACGTGGTAGTTGCAACTGCCCCGCAGCAGTGCAGATGGACTTCGTAGGTCAACGACTGAAAATGTTTAAAATGCGATCGGTGGTTTCCTCGAATGTTCTTGGTTGCCCGCTCCTCCCTTTACTGAACAGTGTCCCTTGTCTCCATAAATTTTTGTGTCATTCACTGACTGAAAGGCACTGTAGCGGATCTCTTCCATACTTGGTTGTGAAGTTTCGTTGAATCTCAACAGCCGATTTCGTCTGAATGAACCAGGACACACATTGGGCCTTCTCTTGAGGAAATGCCATTTTATAGTGTTTCACTTCCTTCCATCAACAGAGTATCTGAAACACAAAATTTTATTATATATAAAAACTTAAGTAAATACTGGTTACAATAAAAGAAATTTTGTTAGAATATTTCAACAACTGCCGTTGTAATAAAATTTAAAAGTTGTCAAGGGACTTTATGGATACCTTGTATTTCCACACGAATCTCGGTTCCGCGTGCAGCATCACAGTGGGCGTTTCCATGTGAGAATGCTGAGAGGAGAACGAACGTTGTCAGACGGCGTTCGTCGCCGTAGAGCATGCCTAACGTCTGCTGTCATAGTGTGGAGTGCGGCTGGGTACATTTCGCTATCACCTCGTCAGTCAGTACGAATGACTAACTGAGCCACAGGTTGAGGCTGAATTGATTGGCTTATGTGTAGCTGTCGCAGAAGCTTAGTTCAACCAGACGACAAGCTCAGTTAGAGCCATTATTGCGGCCGGCAGTGTGCACGTACATTAACCAAAGTTTATATCTTTGCTTTATACCTACATGTGGTTGTTTTAATCGCCAGCAGTGGAAAATATGTATCCCACACGCAGAAAAGACTTCGTTGGAAAGAGAGATTTCTGATATAACAGGCAATAACCTACTAGTATAGCTACAAGTAACTAAGCGGACAAGTACGTTTTACTACTTCAGTGACGAAGCGTGTCAGGTCTTATTATAGAGCAACAATATAAAGGAAGTATAATAACCGAAATCTACAATTTTCAAACGAAGAAATTAGATGTTGAACCCCACACGACATCTAGATCAGTGTAATCTGGGTTTAACACCTTAAGAACCTACTGAACTGTTTACGTTAGAGGCTTTCAGAAAAGTAATGGATGTTCTGTATATGCGTCCATCCAGAGGCAAACACGAGACGGAATTAAGAAACATCAATTTATGAAAATTTGGATAAATAGGAAAGCACTCATCTGAATCCTTCGCGGGAGAAGAAAGAAAAGAAAAATGATGTTGCCTACAAATCAAGCGAGTTTGAATGTGGATCGAGAACATATTACGAGCAGAATCTGTGTTTAAATATTTAGCTCTTAGCGAACAGCGGCACTCTTCCTCATTCCGAAGCTATTATTGCTACAGTCTGGAGCCGCGCGACCGCTACGGTCGCAGGTTCGAATCCTGCCTCTGGCATGGATATGTGTGATGTCCTTATGTTAGTTAGGTTTAAGTAGTTCTAAGTTCTAAGGGACTGATGACCTCAGAAGCTAAATCCCATAATGCTCAGAGGCATTTGAACCATTTTTTAAGCCATTATTTCGTTTAATATTTTATATTGGCATCAATTACTCCTAAAAAGTTAATGCACAAACTGATTCAAACACAGTTTTATTAGTTCCTGATTTTTCACTCATGTACAGATGTATCAGGATGTAGAGAATGTTTGAGAATACCATAATATATAGATTTCTTAACAATGTTAAGTCTGCATTTGCCATGGATTTAAGCAATAGCAAAAGACTACGTCTTCTTTAAGATTTGCTGCTTCGTAGTGATAGTACCAGAATGCCTTTAAATTAGTATTATCGAAACATCTGATGCTTGTACTTCCATAAGTTATTCTTCGAATTACAGTCCGTGACCAGTGCTATCAACTAACAAATCTAACAGCATCTGGAGGCTAGAAGTGACTTCACCCCAGCTGTTGCTTGGCTCAGACTTGCTTCTTCTGCACGAAAAGACTTCCTAACTGGCCTGTCGTTCTGCTCCATCACCATTTGTTCCAGCTAAACTCCACGAGGTTCTCCAACTTCCAGAGACATTTTACAGTGTTCACAGTAAAACTTCAACTCAGCGAAGCACTGAACCTGATATAATCTCCGTCTTCCTTCGATGCTAACGCCCGTGCCCGCACTTGCTAGCTTGTGACGGTCGCTTCCAAAGATATACCTTCTAGCTCAACACGAAATTTTCCATTAGTAATGAAATCCGGTCTCTTCACTACACTACCGAAATGAAGAAGCAAAGCGCCACAGTTTGTATGACATTTGCAACGTTACGAAGCTGAGGGATTCTTGTTTAGTCTGTGTTGATGTTATACAAGGAAGTTTGAAAGGTGCGAAAAGATTTACAAAGCGGTTATATGGTAGCAGTGATTTTTGTACAACGTAGCACTATCCACACCCAACGAAACACATAAACATTATTTCAGCCTATGGAGTACCCTTTGGTAGAGTGAATTGGAAAGGACAATACCGCAACAAAAGGGAGGGCGGGTAGGTCAGTGTAACTATTCCTCTGGTGTTGTAAACTTCGACTGGTAGGCTTATTGTTAGATAACCATGGATATTACATTATTTTTGGCGACTAATCACTTCGAATTAAATAGTAATAAAAATTTAATTACGTGTTTTTCACGAATGATTACATATTACTTTTTTGCGTTGATTAAAATTCTTGTACGATAAACGTTATTGCAAAGACGAAGTCTGTCTTGACAGGATTCTTACAGCTGTGTAGTATGTAATTAATTGGCACTTCCTTTCCTGATGCAAGGTTAGACACTAACAAATACCTGTGGATGGGTTAACTACTGTCTTCGTACCGAACAGAAGGCACTTCGTGTTTGTACGACAGTTGCCGCTTTAGTAGCTTTGAGGCACTAGAAAAAGCCTAGGCGTTTTATCGCACTGGAAACACTGTCAGATTAAATTTTGACTGTGAGCAGCTCTTGAGGTATTATTAAAATGTTTTTATTTTGACGTATTGTCTACAGTAAGAACAGTTTGAGAGTACAATTTCGCTTCAGTAAAGAAACCAGTTGGGTCCCTG
Organism: Schistocerca piceifrons; assembly: GCF_021461385.2. Taxonomy (NCBI): domain Eukaryota; kingdom Metazoa; phylum Arthropoda; class Insecta; order Orthoptera; family Acrididae; genus Schistocerca; species Schistocerca piceifrons. Next base: position 162,791,745 of record NC_060144.1, on the reverse strand, counting down.
ACAACTGTAATAAGCTCTGATAACACTAAGACAGCAATTCAAGCGTTGCTATAGAGCAGCAAGAACAACATCCGAAATAATGAGTATGTGGCAGGCTTGCACTTACATCACGCCAACGTCAGAGAATCTCGTAACAAAATTTAAATTTTCATCCGCACGACGTGAATTCAGTAGCCTTGAACAAAGCAATCGCAGTGCACTTCTTGAGGATTTCCTAAATGTATCATTAGAAGTCGCAGTCACTACAATGTGTCGATGCCCTTGTGTAAAAGTCGGTCAGTAATTACAACGTATGATTTGTCGGATTGTAATCTTCAGTTCCAGCGCTTAAGTACCTATAGTCGGCTCTTTGTCTTTGCCACGCGAAAGTTAATAACTGGGTTTATTTGAAGAAAATGGGATACACGTCGATACAAGGAAATGTTACAGATCTACCTCACTTCATAGCAACATCGCACTGAAATCTCTCACTGAAGCTTATGGTTTTCAAAAGCCACTCATGGCAGAAGAAACTACTTACAGAAATTTTGGTTTCAAAAAATTTGGACGTTTCGTGGTCTGCACATTTCCTGGAAGACTGACATTAGCCTGTCAATTAATCCTACAATGGACAAAAGGGTGTTCTCGGAGGTGTGCTATTTGCCTTTTAGGCCCCCGGTGGTGTCGCCAAACTCATTGAACACATTTTGAAAATGTAGTTTTACGTTTTGACACCTAAATTAACGAAAATGGTTACAAAATTCCCATCTCCTGCCTAAATGCCGGTCTTGACACTGCAGTTTTATCTTAATTTGTTTGAATACGCTGAGCTTTGAGTGCCTCAACAAAACATAACTTTAAACAGGAATAACTGTTACATTACCAAAGTATTTTGTATTCTCAGAATCTGAAGCTGTTGAAATGCATGATGTTAAGAAGAACTCAGCTGACAGCTCGTAAAATCCTTTTTATTGATACACGTTCTGTTTCGCAGCCTAAGACTCAATAATCATGTGATCAGACATGGTAAAGAGTAATATGCGGTGCCTCAACATCGTGGATATAAAATTATTGAAGCTAGTATCTAAAATGTGCTCACTATGTTTGAAGGTCATAGGTGTAACCATCATTCCTAATTAAGATGTAGTATTCAGTGGAATGTTGACGGTGACAAAGATGTGCTGCATTAATTTCGGGAAGATTTCTGGTGGTAAACCATATTTTAAAATGCATTATTTTAAGGTGAGTAGTCAGTACACAATATAAATTACTTTGTGGGATGATATAACTAAGACGGCCTAATAGGCTAGTGAAAGTGAGACGCCTTGATGTCATCTAGTCATGACTAGCAGCACTAGGTCAATCCCTTTGAAAACCAGAATAATACTGTATTATATTACATGCGAATACTTAATCATGTGAACAATCGAAACTAGCCAAAATGCTGTAGTGCTTTAATTCTAATCGATTATCCAACAGAAGCTCGAAATTTGGCACAACGAAACTGTGTCTCGAAATCTGGCGAACAACCCAAAGAGATTCTAGCCGTACGAAAAATACACCAGTGTTAGACGCAATCAGTAGCGTCACTGCGCTATAAGCACCCAGATTTTATTGATGACAGCGCCACTACAGCAGAGTTACTAACACGATTTTACGAATATTCTTCACAAAAGATGACGAAGAAAATATTTCATAATTCCAAACGAAACAGGTCTACTGCGAGTTTGTTATTTGCATTTCTGAAATCTGTACATACATTGGACGTCTCAGACGCTAAGCGAAAGTTCTGAATCGCTTATTATTCGCACACAATCTTTGGTCAGAGTAGGTGCATTCCTGAAAGAGGTGTTTGTCTTGTCATTGCTGCTTGGCAGCGAGGAGCGCAGGAGTTCTATCGTTAAGCAGTAGTGAGACAGGCGCAGAGCAGGGGTTCGTGACAACGTAGACGTAAAGTTAAGTGCGTCTGTGTTTAAGTAAAATCATTTGTGTTTGAATATTGTGAAACAGAGGAGAAGGATTTGACGAGTGATTTAGAAGGAAACGAGTATGAAGAAGAATGACGATAATATATTTTTATTTATAGAATAATTTTATTTGTGAGATTAAGAGTTGGTATCAATGTTGACCTTTCCCAGTGTTAATGTGTGTTGTAACAGGAATTGCATACAGATAAAAATATACCAGATAGTTTAAAAACAGTTTGTGAATGAAATATTTCACCTAAGAGCATTGTCCACATCCTAGATCCAACTGATTTTTAGTAAAAGTATGTCTCACCCAATGATGTGTGTAAAATAGTTTACTTGGTGCCTGGTACATTGCACTAAGTTCTCAGCTACTGTAGTTAGAAAAATGCAGCTAGCGCACGGAGAGCAGCAAACACCACGTTTTCAAGCAATTACATTATGAAACAAGATATTTTCACTTCAAGGTCAGTCCGCTACGAAAATTATCATCGCACAGGGATCATTTCATAAATAGCATTATTAGACAGATCATTAACCACAGGGACCACTTTGTCTAATTATATAAATTAATCGTAAAGTTCAGGATTTAATCACTTTGCACACTTTTAGAAATATTATAAGACAGAGCCGAATTCATGTTGTATTCTCGCAGGCAGGTATATTTGGTTTCTCTCGCAGTTCAAAATGCGCAGTCACCAAAAGCTAAACAAGAGCAAAGTTACAATCATCTAAGCCTGTAGGAGATCCACATAAATCTAAAATAAATGTTAAAAGGAAACTTTCACTTCACTAAAACTAATTGAGTAACCTAGAAGCAGATATCCTGGGTGCTGCGGAGCAACTTAAAGCAATTAAGATGTAAGGTCGAGATTCTACACTATCCAGGTTCCTGTCAGAGTACGCTAATACAATAGCACCATAATTAGCAATTATATACAACCGCTCGCTCGTAGAAAGAACTGTACGCAGAGATTGGAATGTTGCACAAATCACACCTGTACGAAAGACAGAAAATTGAAATAATCCGCTGCATTACCGACCCATGTCACTAATGTCGATTCTCAGTAGGATTCTGGAACAATACTGTGCTCTAATATTATGAACAACCTCGAATAAAACGATTTATTGACAAATAGCAACACGGATCTAGAAGATATCGTTCTTATGAAACACTACTTTCTCTTAATTCACACGAAGTAATGGGAGCTATGGACAGGGTACATCAAATTGACTTCTTATTTTCAAATTTCCAGAAGGCTTTCGGCACTGTTGTTCACAAGTGACTAATAATTAAATTCAGTGCCTCTGTAGTATCATCTTAATTGTATGGCTGTCAGAAAAATCACAGTTCATTATAAAATATGGAAAGTCATCGAGTAAAATGGAAGTAATACCTGATGTTCCCCAAGGAAATACTGTAGGCCCTCTGTGGATCCTCATATATATATAAACTATTTAGGAGACAATTTGAGGAGCCCTCTCAGGCGGTTTGCGGATGACTCTGTCATTTACCGCCATTTAGACAAGATATCGGTAGGGTGCCAAAAGCGGCAGTCGATTCTAAATCATGAAAAATATGAAGTCATGCAAGTGGACTATATAAGAGTCCGCTAAACTTCAGAGACACGATAAATCACACGAATCTAAACGCTGTAAACTCAAGTAAATATTCAGGGATTCCAGTTACGAACAACATAAATTGGAACATCACAAAGATAATGTTTTGTGGAAAGCAGACCAAAGAGTGCATTTATTTGCAGAACACTTAAAGTAACAGATTTTCTAAAGAGACTGGTTACATTATGATTGTCCTCCATCTTCTGGAGTATCGCCGTGCAGTGTGCCACCCGCATCATGTAGATTTGATCAGGAGCATCACGGGGACGTCGAAATAGTTCAAAGAAGTGCTGCTCGTTTTGTATTATTTAGAAACTGGGTAGAGATGGTCACGGTTATGATACAAAAAAAGGGGTTGCATTCATTAAAACTCAGACGTTTTTCATTGCGGCAGGACCTTCTCACGAAATTTCAATCACAATCTTCTCTACAGTGTGTGGAAATATTTTGTTGGCACCCACTGCCATAGGAAGAAGTGGTCATAAAGTTTAAGATGGCTGGAAATGCCGTGGATTTATTTTGATTGGGTGACATGACTGTCTATGTATAACAAGATATGTCGTGGTTGGCTTTCGGTAAATATCGAAGCCAATATTTCTATATTTTATGATGAATTGCAAGTCCAAAAATGGTAAAGTGTCACTCTGTGGTGATTTCCGTGTGAGCTGTATCATTTGGTTGAAACTGTTACTTCCCGGACCAATTGATCAATTTCAACATTATTGCCATCGTAAAATATGAAAATATCATTGACATGCCTGTTCCACAAAAGTAATTTTCTAGCATACCAAGTTCTGTCATAAATTCTAACTCCGAGTCGGTGCTCTTCACATGCACACAATACATACATGTACCGTTTCAAATAAGCAAAGAAATAAGCAGAAAAGGGCAAGTGGCTATCCCATAGCTAAATCTTTTTGTTGTGTGTAAAAATCATACCTGAGTTTAAAACAAAAAATAAAACCCTATATAATAAAGAGAACTTTTCTTCCACCTTCTCAGATCGTCTTTCTGAAAAGATATACAGATTCATTGTGATAACACTTTGCACCTGATTATTAGGTATATTAGCGTATATATTTTTGACTCCTCATGGAATCATATGAATGATTGGAGGTATAAATACATAATGCAAATTGGTAATAAGCTATTTCCTATTTTTATACTGAAATTGGTGGCATGTCGGAAACGTTTATTCAGACACTCCAGCGAGTAGCATTTTCTCCCCTTTTCGTGCGCAGATATCAGATGAATTACATTCACTGCGACTTCATTGCAGTCTGAAGTTGACAGTCGTGTTCCAACCCAAAGCGGCCACCGTATGAGCGTCTATGCTGCTTGTTTGCCCCCGAGACCAAATTGCTTGTACATTGTAGGATAACCCCTTTTGTAATAACTTCTCCTTTTTTCGTTGAGTGTAATATTCGCCAGGTTACATAATGTAGGTCCCAAACTGAAAATTTTGAGGGTTCCAAAGTTCTTACTAGCCTGTGTTCTCGACATAGCACTTCCAATTTCCAAAGATGTGGGGAAAATAACTTCAGTCGCCACTGAAATGTGTGATAAACCGTTTGCTCGTAGGGTATGTCAAATTGAATATAAGCGACCTTCTTGGCTGAAGCCAGTCGTGCCAAACGTAGTTCCATTTCTTGGCATATATGGTCCGTTCTTAGTATAAACATTACATTTTGGTCACAACAAGGAAAATTGTTGTCTATTAACCCACAACCAGTTTCGCGGCCTAAGCCACTTCATCACGTGCAAACCACGTGGTTAAGAGAGGTATACAGTAACTCAACTTTCTTTACCAATCGGAAGTAGACATTATTTACTGAATAATACATCTTCACTAGGAGGAATTGATAGACATACAATTTTTTAACAGTGTGAATATATTTTTGATATCACCTTAACTAATTTTATATCCACAAAGTTTAGACACTGCATGTACACAATCAGCAAAGTCGTACTTTGACAACCATGAGTTGGACTGTATGAAAGACAAGAAAATGTGTTCAATTGTCTGTAAAGGTGTACAGTAAATAATGCAACACTTTCTTCTCAAAGAAGAATGGCATAATTCATGATTTAAATATACAATGTTCTTCCATAGTTCTTTGGTTACAAAACCCTATTTTCATTTTAATCTTCGTTTAATTATGTATCCTTACGCCACCTTAAAGAGAGACCCTTTATGCCGTTTAGGTACCACTCTATTGGTCTGCGTCTAAGGCAAGTTGTTGCTGATAAACTACATCAACTGTTTCACATCACTGAGAGTTATATAAGAAACAGATTTTATGTTATTATTAAAATGTTTTTATTTATTATTATTAGTTATTCACGTGTAGAAATACGATTACCAACTTCCTTTCATGTCGTACAACCTCTTCTTGGTGTTGCAGTTTTTGTTTACATCAGTGTATATGAGATGTCGGGGAAATATTTAAGAACGCCGCAGAAAAAAAAATTCCAATGCCAGGAAGCTAAACTGTGTGAGATAAAGTTGTGTTACATCACTTATTTCAGGCCCTCATTGTACAAGGCATCTTACGTCAAACTCAGCTGAGAGGTTAAACAGGTCGGGGAATTGGGATTTGAGGCATACCAGAAGTACGCAGAAGCTATAATAACCTGGAACAGAGAAATTACAAAGAACATTAGAAAATTAGGGAAATCTTTGAACTACTGTAAACTAAAACGAGCGTTTCGTTAGGATCAAATGTTGTGAATGGGCCTTAGAAATTACGTCAAAGAGAGGAAAACGATTAATAATTTTTTAACTATGATAAAGTGAAGATGTTATTCTGATTTGGTAGATATGGCTTTTATTTATAAAAATTTAATGTTGTTTCGTTGGTAAATTTGTAAAAGGTATTATCTGATATAAAACACTTAGCGGTAAATTGAAAGTGCCACCGCAGTATGATCAGGTCATTGTCCAATGGCTCAAGGAAGAGGTTTTCTCGTTGTGCTGTTTATATGGTACTAATCTTTTGTAATACTGTGACCTAACAGTGAAACCCGCTACTGTGTAGCAGTTATGGACAAGTTATTGTGCCAGCAATAACACAATGACTTCTTAATCAAGAAACAGAACTTTCAGTAGTCTGCCGTTTCAAAAAAGTATCATCAGACAGCACAGGCTACAATTGTAAGCAAAAGCTTCCTGTTACGTTAGGCAAAAGTCGTCTGAATGGAGGAAATTAGACTACTATCTGAACGTTGAATGAATTCTCAGTATAGTACATAAGAAAAAGCAGTTGCTAAGAATGTATGAACAGCAGCTAGCAGGTATGTGAGTGTCCTGTGCCACTTTAAGTTTCAGCATTCGTAAGACGCAACTCAACATATTTTTTTGAGTGTCAGTCTGATCTCTTTGATGCTGTTTCTTTCCCATTGGAAAAGTTTTTCATCGCCCTTTAATTTCGAAATTCATGACAGAGGAAAAAATTGGTGCTGAAGTATGCATATACAGGGTGAGTCACCTAACTTTACCGCTGGATATATTTCATTAACCACATCAAATACTGATGAACCGATTCCACAGACCAAACGTGAGGAGAAGGGCTAGTGTAATTATTTAATGCAAACCATACAAAAGTGCACGGAAGTATGTTTTTTAACACAAACCTACGTTTTTTAAAGGAACCACGTTAGTTTTGATAGCACATCTGAACATATAAACAAATACGTAATCAGTGCCGTTTGTTGCATTGTAAAATGTTATTTACATCCGGAGATATTGTAACCTAAAATTGACGCTTGAAACCTCCGGCGTTCAGTTGCGTGTTGTAACAAACACGGCCACGGTCGGCGAGCAGCATCGGCAGGGACATGTTTACGATGACGACCGTGTTTACGAGTGTGGCTGTAGTGCACTGTTGTGGTTTGGTCTAGTTGTCGCAGTGTCCGCATGTAGCGCTTGCTGCTATTGTTATTCTGCTTTCGTCTCCGCACGCAGACCAACTGTAGTACACCGTGTTACCAGACGTCTGTGATAGTGTAGTGTTGTAGGAACTGTGACCATGGTGTATTCGAACTCTGAAAAGGCGGAGATGATACTAATCTATGGCGAGTGTCGACGAAAAGCAGCTGAAGCCTGCAGGGTGTATGCAGAACGGTACCCGGACAGAGGGCATCCAACGTGCTGCACACTGCAAAACATTTACCGCCAACTGTATGCAACAGGTATGGTCGTAGCACGCAGACGGGTCCGTAACAGGCCCGTCACAGGAGAAGCGGGTGCAGTTGGTGTGCTAGCTGCTGTTGCCATGAACTCACACATGAGTACACAGGACATTGCGAGAGCCGGTGGACTGAGTCAAAGTAGTGTCATGCGCATACTGCATCGTCACCGCTTTCACCCGTTTCATGTGTCGCTACATCAGCAATTACATGGTGATGACTTTAATCATCGAGTGCAATTCTGCCAATGGGCATTAACAGAGAATGCGTTGCAGTTCTACCTGTTTACCGATGAAGCGGGTTTCACAAACCACGGGGCAGTGAATCTACGGAACATGCATTACTGGTCCGTGGACAATCCTCGCTGGCTCAGACAGGTAGAGCGACAGCGATCGTGGACTGTAAATGTATGGTGCGGAATCATTGGCGACCACCTCATTGGTCCTCACTTCATTGCAGGGGCCCAAACAGCTGCAACATACATCACGATTCTACAGAATGATGTGCCAACCTTGCTCGAAAATGTCCCACTGGAAACGCGTCGACGTATGTGGTATCAGCATGATGGTGCACCTGCACATTCCGCAATTAAACGAGGCTGACACTTGACAGGGTGTTCGACGGACGTTTCATAGGACGTGGAGGACACATAAATTGGCCAGCCCGTTCTCCTGATCTTACACCTCTGGACTTCTTTCTGTGGGGTACGTTAAAGGAGAATGTGTACCGTGGTGTGCCTACAACCCCAGAGGATATGCAACACCGTATTGTGGCAGCCTGCGGCGACATTACACCAGATGTGCTGCGGCGTGTACGACATTCATTACGCCAGAGATTGCCATTGTGTGCAGCAAATGATGCCCACCTCATTGAACATCTATTGGCCTGACACGTCGGGACACACTCTATTCCACTCCGTAATTGAAAACGGAAACCACGTGTGTACGTGTACCTCACCCCTCATGGTAATGTACATGTGCGTCAGTGAAAAAGACCAATAAAAAGGTGTTAGCATGTGGACGTAATGTGCTGTTCGAGTCTCTTCTGTACCTAAGGTCCATCACCGTTCCCTTTGGATCCCTACGTAATTCGGTGCTCTCCGATACACACGATCGAACAGCGGAGGAGTGGTACTCAAGCGTCAACTTTAGGTTGCAATATCGCAGGATGTAATTAACATTTTACATTGCAACAAACGGCACTGATTACGTATTTGTTGACATGTTCAGATGTGCTAGCAAAACTAACGGGGTTCCATTTAAAAAAACGTAGGTTTGTCTTAAAAAACATACTTCCGTGCATTTTTTTATGGTTTGTATTAACCAATTACACTAGCCCCTCTCCTCACGTTCGGTCTGTGGAATCGATTCGTCAGTATTTGATGTGGTTTACGAAATATATCCAGCTGTAATGTTAGGTGACTTACCCTGTATATCCATTTGAAACATGTGCAGTTCACCATATCCCATGGGGGGTTTCTCACAGCACTCGAGAACATCAGTGCGGAATTTTCTCGGATGAAGATTTCGGTCCGTCGTGACATACCACCAATGAGATCGTCACTTAAGAATAGGCTCTGGCTCTAATTTTTTCACACTTCAGTGCCACTTGTGCGTGATTCGCGCAGGGATCGTGGTAGTTGCTAACGTCGAAACACAGCCCGTTAAATCGATCACTCACACATTCGGTTGGCTTTATGCCCGGGGAAAAGCAGGGCACTTCTTTCTCTAGATACTATACTGCTGAACGATGAAAAACACGATGAGAACGGGACTTATTATTCACAAAGTGAGATTGTCACAAAAATCTTGACCACAAGCTCCCAGTACCGGCTGCAGAATCTCAACCCTGTACAGCACAGCAGAGACATTGCCTACATCAACAACAAGACATATACGGTGGTTCCATAAAATGCTATTCCAGAGCATCACTCAGGCTCCACGTTGCTGCACATGGGGGGCAGTTTAGCAGGTTTCGATATTGCCCGATTGTCTCCAAACACGACGTCTGCGGTTATCGGGTTACAATCACACCCATCAACAACACCGGACGCCAATCCCGGAGTGTCCATTCCTTCCTCATCTGTAACTGAGTCAACGGTATTTTTGTGTACCATATGGTGATGTCCATGGGCGTCGGGAATGGAGATTCGCATCATGCAATCGGCGCCTAAGAGGTTGCTGCGATTTGTGATGTACTGCAGACTCTTCGATCACCAAATTTCTTTCTGAAGCACTCAGCCAACGTTGCCTTTGAGTGAAAAGTCGTAGATATCTATCATCCTGTGCTCCTTTGGAACGTGAACGATCCTTTCGGTTAAGACCACTACTCTACCTGTCAAATCGAACCAATTTCACATCTGAATCATATAACTTCGACTACGGAGCAAATATCGAGCAACTTCGTTTCTTGACAGCCTTTTGCGTGTAACCTGTTGACGCGGACGCGATCACTGGCGGCAACTGTCATTTGTGGAGTGATAGACGTTCACACTATAGTTCCACAGACGTTTGTAATGCGCTAGTACTGGTGCTCTCCTTCAACTGAAATGCTGCAGTTCATTCGAGTGTGGCCCGTTACTTACAGGTAGCGTCAATCGTAGCTTTGTCTGTGTTTATAAATGTCGAATGTTGCCTTTCGATCAGTGCACGAACGGTCATCAGAGCACGCATCTGCACGACGTACCGGGGTTATGCAAAACTTTTGTTGAGGTGGGTATAACTATCAATATGTCCGCTGGTGACGCAATGCAACCATACAGTGGTTAAATTTCTTGGTAAGGTCAGAATGCAGACAACCTTGTAGGTAGGGCAGCCAAGGTTATGAGTAGTCGTTTCGAGTATTAAAAATCACTTCTGCTGTATTTAGCCTTCTATTGTTGGATCACAAAAAAATTTTTGTCCTCCTCGCCATTCGTGTATCCCCCAAATGACCACCTATCCTACTGATATTCTACGGATGGTTAGTAAGAAAATACTTTAGAACTTTTCCTCCCAGTATACCGTGTTCTCATTCACCATTCGCTTATCCCCCAAAAGACCACCAATGAATGGGTCGAGACCGTGCATCATCAGAGCATGCTCGAGGCGTCCACAGGCAAGCAATTCACTTTCTTGCCGTCAGTATGACAGAGCTCGCGGCCGCATTTCCTACTCTCGATTCCGTATAGAGTGGAGAAGCGGTAACTGCGGTTTTCAGGTTCTGCTTTTTCGTCAGTAGCTATTTACTTGACGATATAGTCCAGGCATAACGTCCCTCCATTTTTGCTAACCACTTCTTGACTATTTTCTGTCCCAAAATTGGGTCCTAATAGTTTTCATTTATTTTCACCTTATCAATGGATCACTATGGTACGATTTGTTTAGGATCCGTTCACTATATCGAAATCCAGCTATGAGATACCGCCTTTAAGTGGTGTTTTGTTCCGACGCACAACGAATGTAGGGAAAAATGTTCCGAGCTTTTTAGTTCTAATATTTTAGTCGTGTGAGTACTAACATTTTGATATTCCATTGTAAAGGTTTTAGTATTTTTTAAAAAACTTTTAAAATCCTAAAATAATATGCCATACCAATGTATATCTCAGGGTTATTATTCCTTCTGGAGTTATGATTATGCAGATGTTCACCTGAATATGGGGCTTTTAATGCCACGAAACCGGTAGTGATCCAATAATAAAATACTAAATACAGTTGAAGCGGTTATAAATACGCAAGATCACAATGGTTAAGATATTTTGATACAGCACGTCGTGTAGGAAGATAAATTCAAGTTTTCCCGTAAAGACTTCGGGAACAAGGGTAGATCGGAGTCACAATATGAGCATACCGTATCTACTTAAAATCATCTCTTCCTAAATTATCTACAAGATTCCTTGTCTCAGTGGCATGGTGCAGATGTGTACGGGCTCCCCAGCCGTGGAAAAGGGGTTCAGACCAGAGTCGGCCAGTCACTCCTTAGATGGGGTCTCTTTCTGACGGATACCGCATTTGGGAAGAGCTGGCGATAGAATAGCTGGCGCCAGACCAATCTCATCTCCCGGCGGTAGCGCGTAATGTGATTGGCTGCCAACGGGCCGGAACGCACGCATGTCGCCAGGTCTCGCGCGTGTTCCACCGACCGCGACATCACCTGTGTGGCACCGGAGGTGACCCAGCCATTAGGACAATCGAACCGCTTTCACGAGAAGCAGTATTGCATTGTTCGTATGCAAAGTACATCAACGGCAACACACAATCAATGTCTTCAGTGTGCGATAGCAGTGGTAAGGTTACTGATGATAGTGCCACTAAAACAGAGTTACTAAACACGGTCTTCGTTTATTCCTCCACCGAAGACGAAGTAATAATTGCAAAATTCGAATCAAGAGTGGATGCCAACACAGAAACTCATAAATAGCTATCCTCGGTGTAGTGAAGTAGCTTAAATCGCGTAACAGAGGCAAGTTCTCCCCACCAAATTGTATGCAAGTTTCGTTCCATTTCGAGTATGCTTATATAATTGCTCCTTACATAGTAATCATACACAATTACTCACTCGTCGAAAGATACCTACTCGAAGACAGCAAAACTGCAAAAGCCACACCAATACTGAAGATAGGAAACTGAAGTAATCCCCTGAATTATAGATCAATATCAAAAACGTCGATTGTCAGCGGGAATTTGGAACCTCTGCTGTGTTCAAACGCTATGAGCTACTTTTTACAACTCGTTGCGGGAATGGTATAGCGACCGTTAATATACCATGAAGAAACAGTCTTGGCAGCAGCGGCATAATTATTACTTATTTGCGAACAACGCGTTTCCCTGATTCAGGTGTCTTCAGTTTGGCTAATATTAGATAGCATTAGGCATATGGGATACCCAGCATACAAAACGTCCTACGGATTCGTGAAATCTCGTTCTTGCGAAAGACAACTATCTGTTTATTTACACGAGAGTGCTGTCGACAGGGGATCTCGAACTGATTCCATATTAGTAGTTGCCCTCGTCAAATATTCTGAAACCTTGCACTGTGTCCATGTTGAGGCATGCAACGTAATGCAGTGAATACAAAAAATGGTGAGGCCTACATAGACCGGTTACCCCATAAACATGTTGTCCGTACTGTTTGCATGCAGGAGTAAGTACACCTCCAACTTGTTTATATGGTGACAGATAGCTATAGGCTTGATTATATTTGGTATTTGCTGGATAACGTTGCATGCCTCAACAAGGATACCTCGCAATGTTTCCGAATATTGGGTTAGGGCATTTATTTGGTGAGAAGTTTTGTATGCTCGTTATCCTATGCGCCTAGCACCGTCTAATTTCACCCAGTCTCAAGATGCCTGAATTAGGCGAAACACGTCGTTGGCAAGCAAATAATATTTACAATCCTACAACCAAAGTTGTTTGTTTGTTCACATTATGAATTACCTTGCGGAAAACCCTGTATTAACAAATAATCAGCACGTATTCATAAAACATCGTTCGTGTGAAAGACAACTGCCTCTTTGTGCACATGAAGTAATGAGTGCGGTCGACATGGGAACTCGCACTGATTCCATATTTCTAAATTTCCAGAATGACTTTGACATCGTTCCTCACTAGTGATGTATCAACAGACTGCGTGCTAATGAAGTATCGCTTCAGATGCCTGTCCGGATTCGTGATTCCCTCTCAGAAATGTTACAGCTCGTGCTGACAGAAAGTCATGAACCAAAACAGAAGTATCTGACATTCTCCAGTGAAGTGTTATGGTCTCAATCCTGCTCCTAACAGACATAAAATATTTTGTCGACAATCTGAACATCCCTCCTGGATTGTTTGCAGATGACACCGTCATTTAACGTGTCGTAATGTCACTAGACGATGAAAACCAACAGCAAAATCCTTTAGACCAGACATCTGTATGGTTCGAAAAGTGGCGGTTGGCACTGAATAATGAAAAGGTTGAGTTATCCACATGAATTCTAAAAGAAATCGATTAAATTTTCCTTACTCGGTAAGTCAAGTAAAGCAGTCAGTGCCACCAAATACCTAGGGTTATCAAATGTGAACAGCTTAAACTGGATCGATCGCATACGTAATGTCGTGTGGAAGGCGGACCAGAACACTTAGAGGGTGCAGCGAGACTACTAGAGAGACTGCCTACACTACGCTTGACCGTCCCATCCTGGAGTATTGTTGTGCGGTGTGGGATCCGCCTCAGACAGCACTGACGGAGGAAATCAAAGAAGTTCAACGAAGGGTAGCTCGCTTTGATCTATTGCGAAAAAGAGAGACAGCGATGTGATACGTGAGTTGTGTGTCACTCGCTAAAACAAAGGCGTTTTTCACTACGGCAAGGTATTCTTAATAAGTTTCAAGCACCAGCGTTCTCCTCAGGGTGTGAAAATATTTTGCTGGGGCCCACTTACATGGAAAGAAACGATAATCATAACAAAATAAGAAAAACCAGAGTTCGCACGGAAAGATATAAGTGTTCGTTTCTCTCGCGCACTGTTTGATAGTGCAGCGGTATAAAATAAGCTTGAAAGATTGTAACCTCCCCACAAAAAAATAAAATAAATATTATGAATAATGATTCTGATTTTGTGTAACCTCAAAACCAAATTCTTTTCACATTAACCTCCATACAAAATTCATTTACATTTATAACCTCCCTGCAATATTCTTTCTGATTAAATCTAAGCTCAAAATTCATGCACATATAGCGTAACCTCAAAACAGAAAAATTCCTAAACCTCTCAACATAAATATTATAATTATGTCGTTCACATTCAGTGTAACGTCCCAATAAAAAAATAAATTCACTAACCTGGTAATTAAACAATGTAACTAACCTCTCAATTAAATTGTCGCTCACTTATGGCTTTTCAATAATTCACTGTGAATTTAACCTGGTAAATTTTGGACGACAGCAGTGCTGCGTCATGGCCCTGAAAGATCATTCTCAATAAAAAAAGGAAAAATTATTACCTCAATGAAGTCGCCGGATATATCTGCTCTTACAATAAATTTTTCCGGCACAGCTCTGTTCAATGCTGGCCGGCCTATCTGTCATTTATGAAAGGGAGCAACTGATTTTTCTACTGCAATAATCGGGATGATCATGGATGGGAGAAATCAGTAAATTCTTTAAATTGAAATGCATGGTTGTTAAAAGTTACTTTTTATGAGGAAGATTATTATTACGAGAGTTTTAAAACAATTACATGCGACTTGAGATAACATTACTACATATGCGCGAGGCTACTTTTTACCTTATACAATAATACTCAGGCTCTGGCATCGCTGCACCGCGACCAGGCCAGCCAACACGATACCCCAGACCAGACCAGAGCAGGCTCCAGACTAGCAACAACTTACTGCTACAGCTACACAGTTCCTACTGCAGTCAACACTGCTCTCTGGTCAGAGACCTTGCATATCGCAGGCAGCGCATGAGCAAGACATCGAAATTACATCTGCTCGGACCTCTTACATAACCCTGCACTGGGGGGGCAAAAATTTGGCAGCGATGGTGAGTCAATTGGACTTGCCATGAGCAACAAATTTTTTCTAAAATCTACTTAATTAACTAAGTTTACAGACACAGAGTATATACATATATATAAGTGCAGAACATGAAATGAAATAGAGTGCGCATGAACTGAGTACAGAACATATCAAGAAATGACAAAATGTATATGCAATGAGTACAAAACGTATTAACAAATGACATAAAGTACACACACACTGTATCTATTTTTTACCATTTTACAAGTACTAGGATACGCAATGAGTACAAAACATACTAATAAATGACATAAAGTGCACATGCACTGTATATATCTCTACCATTTGAAAAGAACTAAGATACGCAATGAGTACAAAACATATTAATAAATGACATGAAGTGCACACGCACTGTATATATCTCTAACATTTTACAAGAACTAGGAAAGGAAAGGGAAGGATTGCATCATGGTTGTAGAACAGTAGGTTGCACGTAGCTGCACTGAAAGTCCATATCTTTCTACAGAAGCACAACACCAAGTGAGACAATCTGAAGTTCTCTTCCCTGAAGTATTAATCAGTGTAGACAAGACACTGAAATGTCGTACTAATATCTAATGTTATCATTTTGGTAGTACATTAGGTACACCAAACAGTGGGACCATATTAACATCTCCATCGTTCAAGGTGGTGGACAGCATGATGTGTCAACACCACACTCCTGCAGAATTGATACTTTTTCACCAATGTAGAATTAGTGCAAAATCGAAATATAGTGCTCCATGATCGTGAGGATGGACAGGACAAGCGGATATTGCAGTAATTTCTGGTAATTAGGTCAGAAGGTGAAGGACATTAAGTCTTATGCTAGTCATAATTGAGAATTACATTAGTCTCTCAACCGATTTGAGTAATTGTTGGCACTCATTGCCTAGTTACTAAACAATTCTGTACTATGTATGGAGTATTACAGAACATTATTCATAAGTCATCTGATTACTCTAAATATTGGCACTCATTGGCCAGTTACAAACCATATTTATGCATTGTTCAGAAGTCATCATTCAAAACAAGAGTTAATTAATGGCATAGTATTTACATAATTCATCTAATTATAGTAATCATTTGCACTCATGGGCCAGTTACAAACAATTTTTATGCATTGTTCAGAAGTCCTTATTCAAAACAAGAGTAAATGAGTGTAGCATCAAGCTACAGGTATTCATATATAATAGCATGTAAGTGACATAAGACAAATTTAAAATATAAGAAAGAGTGGCATTCATTGACCAGTTACAAAGTATTCATATAGTTTTATAAAACATTATTCAGTATTATTCAGAAGTCATCCTTCAAAATGAGAGTTAATTATTGGCATAGCATTTATAGAGTATAAAATAAATAACAAAAATATTATTTACAGAAATTATTGGTTATAAAACATTATTCAGTATTATTCAGAAGTAATCATTCAAAATGAGAGTTAATTATCGGCATAGCATTTATAGAGTATAACAAAAATATTATTTATAGAAATTATTGGCATAGCATTTATGCATTATTACAAAACATCATTCAGTATTACTCAGAACTCATCATTCAAGTGACATAGGACATATTTAAATGTAACACAGTATAACTATTACTCAAGGTCTGTGGTCCAATAATACATAGATATAATGGATTAAATACATCTGACAAATCTGCATTATATGTAGTACTATAAATATCTCTTAAACTAGTAGCATTATTTGGGACTGGTAATACATTTTTTTTGTGCCAGCAATGCATTGCGTTGGTATCGATAATTAATTGCTGGGGCATGAAAATATTTGCTTTTGACTCATTGCTGCAAATAAGGATTAGTAACATCATTCGTCATGAGTCAGCTGTAGCAAGGTTATGAAACAAGTAGAGTATATGTGATCACATTCATGAATGACATACACAAATGGGTAAAAAAATGCAAGTACTTGAACAGGTTTAATGACTAACTGCTTATGGCACATAAATTTCATGAATAGCTTCTCTTGGAAAAAATACAAAATGGATTATTGAGCTGAAAGAAGAAACGCATATTATGCTGAAAAGTAGTGAACTTCGAATTAGCAGGTAATGGAACGTGTACTCAATATGTATGTACTCTAGTTGTCCTTTCCAAAACATTCAGTCATTATACCATGCGACATAAGACATACTGTCAAAACGAACTGCAACAAATACTTACATAACTACATAGCATTTCTTAACTAACAGTAAATATATAAACTTCATCATTATCCTCATCTGCAAAGAAAAACTTCATTATTCATATTAACATAACTTCATCACTATCATCAGCTGCAAAGAAAAATCTCATTATTCATATTAGCATATTCTTCATATAACTATTCATCATCTTTCATTATCATCTGCAAGAAAGACACTTCATTATTCATTATTCATATAACCATTTACTTCATACAACTAATCATAGTACAGAGTTTCTTATTTCTAGCATATGTCATCACTAAAACTAAGATGTGTAGTTCTGTCTCACAGCCTGCATCAATCGCCTCGTATTCTGAAAGAAAAATAATTAGTTAAGACTGCTATCATACGATGTGTATAGTTTATTCTTGTTAATGCTTGTTAATTACGATCCATTTACTCTTCATGATATGGTATTGCATCTTCTATCGTTCATTCCGAAGGTGAAATACCCATTTCATAGTAATCCACTGTGGTTTGTTTAAGTTATTTGTTTTACACGTTATTGCTTTCTGAAAATGATGAATAAGGATTAATATCTTGCATTTAAATCTTGTACTCATTAAATAAAATATGGTTTCTAGTGATATAATGAAGCATACAGCATAGCATGACGGAAAACGTATTATGTCGAAAACATAGACAGTTTTCAAGTGCAAAAAATGTACACAGAGTATCATAATGCAGTAGCCAAAAGTGCAGAATAGTCAAGATATTGAGATAAGGAAAAATGTTAAAGTCAACAGGTGTTTGTTATATCTTAAAGATTTCGTAGTACATACAAACAAAACAGGAAAACAATCATACATACACGAAAAACGGAAAATGTGCACTGTCTGATATATAACTACAAGAAATGACTTTCTTTGTGATCAGCTTGTATGTTGTGTAGTTGATAGAGGCGAGATTTGAAGACTTTAATGGAGAAAGGATTTGATAAAATTAATATTTCACTAGATAGAATTGCATAATTGGTCATATAATATGCAAGTTTATCTGGAAAAATGTGCACAGTCTGATGTGTAACGAAAAGAAAGGCGACCTGATAACCTTACCTTGCTGGGCAATTTCCAAGAAAAAAATGATAATCATCAGTAATGGTTCATATAAATATAATTGCATACGTGGTCATATAGAAATCTGGAAATGGCATTACAGTGTGATAAATCATAAAGTATGTTCATTCAATAAAGTGTTTAATATTGGAGACATGGTGATTGCCCCTGCTTTTTCTGATTCTCAAAGTTTCGACGTGTACTACATTGGGGTGAGGAATGCTGCGAATTTGATATGGACCTGAGTATAGAAGCTCAAATTTACTGCATCTACTCTTTCCTCTGTTGGATAAATAATGTGTGCGTGCTAATATCTTCTGTCCAATGTGAAAGTCACGGCGTGTACAAACCTGTTTTTGCTGTCTTCTCCGGCGCTCTGCGGCACGTTTGATGTTGTTCAGTGCAATGTCAATTATTTCATGGTGTCGTAGTCGACGAGATGTAGGAAAGGATACTAATTCTTTAGTTTTGTTAGGTCGTTCAACATTTTTCAGTATAACAGTCGGAGATAGCATAGTAGATTCATTTAGTATTGAGTTAATTACATCCTGGAATGACAGTATGTGTGTATCCCAATCAATATGTTTTTAATGGCAGTATATTCTACATAGTTTGCCAATTTCTTTCATTAGTCGTTCACAAGGGTTCGAAGATGCGTGATACTTGGATATATAGATCGCAGAAATGTTTCTTGCTCATTAACATACGTGTCCATATAGCAGATCGAAATTGTGATCCATTGTCGGAAATTACTTTCAATACATGCCCTACATGAAATAGAAAATGTTTTACAAATGCTTTCGAAACAGATTTAGCAGTAGCTTTGCGTAACGGAGTGAAGGTAACAAATTTTGAAGTGAGTTCAACAGCGACTAAGATGTAGCAAAAACCTTTATTAGATCTGGGAATCTGACCAAAAATGTCTACAGCGACCATGTGTCTTAATTTAACAGGTACAATGGGATGTAACGGAGGAATTTGTGAAGTCATGTCTGACTTAGCTTTCTGGCAGATTTTAGATGACCCTAAAACTTGTCGTATACGTTTCTCCATGTTGGCAAAATAACAGTTCTGTCTCAGTATAAGCAAACATTTTCTGGCTCCATAATGTGCGTAACTTAAATGAGTATACCAAATTAATTTGTTAACAAGCTCATCAGGAATACATAGTAACCAATTGTTGCTGTCAGGGTGAGAGCGGCGAAACAGAATATTATTGCGTACAGTGTAATGGTTTCAAATGGTAACATTATTCCTATCTTGCCAAAGGTGTTTAATTTCTTTCCATACGTTGTCTTTACTCTGCGCTATGTCTCGTAATGACGACGAAATGAAATTTTCAAATGCAACATGTTGAATATACATGACGCTGAAATTTGCTTTGCAGAAGTTGGTAGCGATGTCTTGCTGATTGTTGCTGAGAGAACGGGATAGTGCGTCTGCTACAATATTTTGTGTACCGGGAATGTGAACAATAGTAAAAATAAAATTCCTGTAAATACAGTTTCCATCTGCTTAATCGGTCATGTGAAAATTTTGCGGATAGTAAAAACTGTATCGCTCTATGATCTGTGTAAACGGTTGTATGTCTTCCATAATGAAAATGCCGAAATCTCGTGAATGCCCATACAACACATAATGTTTCAAATTCTGTAACAGAATAATTGCGCTCAGCAGGTGACAGAATGCGACTCGCAAAGGCGATGGTTTTATCACTGTAGAACTATCTTCTTCAATTTCCTGAAAAATGTGTACGCCTAAAGCAGTGTTAGAACTGTCGGTGGCAATGGAAAAAGTTCTAGTTATATCTGGGTGTGATAAAAGAGGTGCATTCAACAAGGCATGTTTCAAATAATATTTTCGTGAACAAGATTCTGTGTATCGGAAGTATTGCTTACGTTGCTGGAAGATTCATTATGCACTGTATCTAGTCAAATTCTATCTGACGTGCTATTATTTGCGGGAGGATGCTGTGGCATTTCCACCATTTGTACTGTTCTGTTATTTCGTTCTGACGCATTAGGTTCGGGATGATACCGACTGTCTGGTTCATTCATGATAATCTGTTGTTGCGGATGATTTTGCTGCTGGTACGACCGACTGTTATTAAACGCACGCTTAAAATTGTGCTCATTACTTTTACGTCTGTCATGATAGTCATTTCTCTAAGGTGCACTGCAATATGAGTTAAAATGGTGTGTTTTCTGTACGTACTGATTTCCTTGTTGCTGTGCGTTACTATTTGGCGGAGCCGACACTATACGTGTAGGCGGCGAAACATTAAAGCTTAGTTGACCTTGCACATTACATTGTTGGTTACGTATGCTAACCAGCTGGTTTTGATACTGTTACGGAGAAAAGCCTCTATTGTTACTAAAATGCTGTTGCTGATGATTTTGACGATTGCTGATAATGTTGTACATACTGATGATTACAATTTTATCTGTTATTAAAATTATGCTGGTATTTCTTGTCATTTCGCTAGTGTCTAACAAAAACTGTCACTTTCGGTAAAACTTGTCATATTGGGTTTTCTTTACTCATTTCTAATCCTAGATAGATCGATAGCTGAAGAGCTGTTTTAATAGATATAAAGGATAGTAGAAGAGAAGGCAGCAGTGCAGAAAACTAAAGATGAAATAGCACTACTACGGCTCGGGGCCCTGTGCACGCTACGGCGCATATTGATCGAAGCGTAATGAATCCCCTGAGGTCTATTACGCGCTGCAAATAAATTTTAGTTTCTGCGTTACAGGCAATACTGGTGAAAATTCAAAAGCAAATTGTTGTATCCAGTCCAATTCTAGTTTGTGCGTTACAGGCCAAGCTGGAGAAAATACAAAAGCAAATTTTTGTATCCAATCCAAAGCGTGAATCTGTGTTCTGTCAATCTTAAATACCTTAAATTTTCTCATCAATAGAAAGTGCTCATTATCAAAATTATCGTCTCTACATGACTGAGCAGGTTCAGGTTTGTGGAACAATCTGTTTGTCTGTGACTGTTCTGAATCTAAGACACGTACGCTCTCTGAATTACGTAAGTTACACTGGCTGTGTGAGTGTGACAAATGTTCGGAATGTGGCGTATGCTGTGACGTGTTAGTGACTGAAACATTTTTCATTTCTGTCACTTTAAAACGTTCGTCAATTTGGCTGTTCTGTTGTTCAAATTTCTTATCGACTTCCACATCCAGCATGTGTGAAAGTTCTGCTGACATTAATTTAAACTCGTCGCGTAACTGTGTTGCCTTTTCAGAACATTGTTCAGTGACTGCACTACTTTCATCTCTAAGTAATTTCGTTGTGGCTACACGTGTATTACATAATTCTTGTGCAACAGATCTAATTTCTTCAGTACTGTTACTAGCACAAGCCTTAATTTCCTCACATAATTGTTCTTTAGTATCATGGCGTTGCACGGTATTGGTTGTAATCTGTTCACTAAGTTGTTTGTTCTGTTCGTTAAGGTTGTCGTGTTTTTCATTCGACTGTTTGAAACTTTCATTAAATTGTTTGCACGATTCAGTAAGTTGTTTATAATTTTTGTCTAGTTTTTCATTAAGTTGTTTGTACGATTCTTTACTTTGCAGCAATACTGCCATAACTTGATCCCAGCCAGTATTACCTACTCTATTCTCTGTGCTATTTGATGACGTATCCGTAATTGTCACGTTTTGTGTAACCATTTGGTCATTCTGTAATTCTTGAAAAGGTTTACCAATAGAATGTGCACTGTTGGTCACTACACCGGAATCAAATAAATCTGACGTACTTTGAGTACTTTGTTCACCTTCATTAGAAATAATTATCTGTTCGCTACGTTAATTTTGCAAATTAGGTGTGTCAAACTGAGCAGCGTTCATTGTAACGGAATGTGGCGCGTCATCATTTGCCGTTAGATTAAGTGTGGACGTAAATGAATGTGTTTGCTCATCATTAGGATTAAAGTCTTTACTAGTGGTCGGTACGCACTGATTGTCTGTAAATGGAGGATTATCATTATAACACTGAGTGTCGCAAGTATTATCGGTAAAATTATTCGAGTCCGCTATTTCACTCATTGCACATCGCGATGTACTGTTAACAGTTTTTCGCGGCATTTTTCACTAATCAAAATTAAGCACAAAATGAGACAAAGACAAAGCAAAAATGGAACAAACACAATTACAACAAAGAGCAATAAATTGCCGATGATCTGTGAAAGAAAGAGTGACAAATTAGTAAATGCGTTGCGCCAGATGCGAACTACATTTAAGTAAATAAGAGCAGATATATGACTACTTCGCAGAAATTCACAAAGAAAATACGATCCTGGCCGGTTGTCGCCAAGTGTAACCTCCCCACAAAATAAAATAAATAATATAATTATGATTCTAATTTAGTGTAACTTCAAAAACAAAATTCATTTACATTTAATCTAAGCTCAAAATTCATTCACATTTGGCGTAACCTCAAAACAGAAAAATTCCTAAACCTCTCAACAGTTAAGATCATAATTATGTCGTTCACATTCAGTGTAACGTCTCAATAAAAAAATAAATTCAGTAACCTGGTAATAAAACAATGTAACTAACCTCTCAATGAAATGGTCACTCACTTATGACTTTTCAATAATTCACTGTGAATTTAACCTGGTAAATTTTGGACGACAGCAGTGCTGCGTCATGGCCCTGAAAGATCATTCTCAATAAAAAAAGGAAAAATTCTTACCTCAATGAAGTCGCCGATATGTGTGCTCTTACAAAAAAATTTTCCAGCACAGCTCTGTGCAATGCTGGCCGACCTATCTGTCAATTATGAAAGGGAGCAACTGATTTTTCTATTGCATTAATCGGGATGATCATGGATGGGAGAAATTAATAAATTCTATTAATTGAAATGAATGGTTTTTAAAAGGTACTTTTTATGAGGAAGATTATTATTACGAGAGTTTTAATACATTTACATGCGACTTGAGATAACATTACTACATATGCGCGAGGCTGCTTTTTACCTTATACAATAATACTCAGGCTCCGGCATCGCTGCACCGCGACCGGGTTAGCCAATACGATACACCAGACCAGACCAGAGCAGACTCCAGACTAGCAACAACTTAACTGCTACAGCTACACAGTTCCTACTGCAGTCAACACTGCTCCCTGATCAGAGACTTTGTATATCGCAGGCAGCGCATGAGCAATACATCGAAATTACAT
The DNA here is from genome assembly GCF_021461385.2 of Schistocerca piceifrons. Classification (NCBI taxonomy): domain Eukaryota; kingdom Metazoa; phylum Arthropoda; class Insecta; order Orthoptera; family Acrididae; genus Schistocerca; species Schistocerca piceifrons. Next base: position 162,768,007 of record NC_060144.1, on the reverse strand, counting down.
CTGCTCGGACCTCTTACAAGAGATTCGATGAACCCTCTGCCAGCCATTTAAATGTGAATTGCTGAGTAGTCATGTAGATGGAGACGCCCCCGTCGTTCTCCTATGATTCATTTATAACAATTCATAAAGAGAAATGAATACACACACACACACACACATGAAGTAGAACACAACTACTTTCTGAAGGAGCAGGCCATTATATCCAATAATGAAAATGGCTTTGTAAGAACAGATTAGTCGCAAAATAACACTGGCTTTTTTAGACCCATTTATTATTCATTACGCGTCTCTAACACTGGCCTTCTTCAGATACATATTTAGTTCATAATAAGACTACAACTCCGACAAGAATTTCAGTTTACGTCGAAAGAAACATAAAGCTTACTAGTCCACTCATCAAATAACTAAATGACCCATTATGTGTTCTCAGTCGAGTGATTCAGCCTGCAAAAACTGACCAAATAATCGAACATTCAGGTAACAAATCTAGCAGCACGCCGCTGAAATGTTTCAATGTCTTCCATCAATCCTGACCTGTAAAAGACCCCAGACACTCGAGCTGCACTCCAGAATGAGTCGTACAAGTGTTCTATGCGTGGTCACTTTTACATATGAGCTGCACCTTCCCACGACTCTGCCAATAAACTGAAGTCGACCGTTAGGCGTCCCTACTATCTAACCTACGCGCTCGACGCAATTCATGCTTCTTTGCGACATTAGTCGCAGCTATTTAATCTCAGTGACGGTGTCAAGCAGCGTACCGCTAATAGTGAATTCCAACACTACGAGGTAAGTATTCCCACTCTTCTCCATCACCTTACATTTTTCTACATTTAGAGTAAGCTGCCGTTCGTCACAATAAAAAGAATTTGTATTTAAGTCATCCTGTGTTCAACAAGGACACTTTCCGGTACACTACAGCGACATTAGCAAGAAGTCATAGACTACTTCTTACACCATCCGTCAGGTCGTTTATCTATACAGAGGGCTGTTCTGCGATGCTCACCATAGCCTTGCGTCGCCCTCCAGGAGAAGGTATTATGTTCTATTACTCAAGAAGTGTTTGAGCCACTCACTCTGAGAAACTACTCCATATGCTCGGACCCTCGTTAACAGTATGCATTGGGTTGGGTGTTGTGAGGAACGCTCTCCGGAATTCTAGGAATGGGATCTGCCAGCTGCCCTTTATCTGTAGTTCTCATGATACTGAGCGAGAAAAGTGTGCGGTGAGTTTTGCAAGAGAGGTACTTTTTAAAGTGAACAAAAGCTTTATGGTCTCATGTAAACTTACTGTATTCAAACATAAAATATTGTGCAGTATCCTGCGGCAAACCGATGTTAAGAATATTGGTAGTAATTTCGGAGATTCGTTCATTTGCTCTTTCCATATACAAGAGGCGCCTGCGCTTCTGCCTTTACGTGGGACTTTGAACAGGATGAGAGATTAGCGATAAATGCAAGCTAAGTAAGGGTCTGCTGCAATTGACTATTTTCTATAAAACCTAACTTGGAATCCATTAATTGCCGACGACGTATTGTATCAACTCTTTCGGTCGTGTCTTAGTGTTAGGGATACTTATTTCTACACTACTGGCCATTAAAATTGCTACACCAAGAAGAAATGCTAATGATAAACGGGTATTCTTTGGACAAATATATTATACCAGAACGGACATGTGATTACATTTTCACACAATCTGGGTGCATAGATCCTGAGAAATCAGTACCCAGAAAAACATCCTCTGGCCTTAATAACGGCCTTGATACGCCTGAGCATTGAGTCAAACATAGATTGGAAGGCGTATACATGTACAGCTGCCCATGCAGCTTCAACACGATACCACAGTACATCAAGAGTAGTGACTGGCGTATCGTGAAGAGCCAGTTATCGGCCACCATTGACCGGACGTCTTCAATTGGTGACAGATCTGGAGAATGTGCTGTCCAGGGTAGCATTCGAACATTTTCTGTATCCAGAAAGGCCCGTACAGGACCTGAAACATGCGGTCGTGCATTATCCTGCTGAAATGTAGGGTTTCGGAGGGATGGAATGGAGGGTAGACCCGCCCGAGATTAGCCGAGCGCTCTACGGCGCTGCAGTCATAGACTGAGCGGCTGGTCCCGGCGGAGGTTCGAGTCCTCCCTCGGGCATGGATGTGTGCGTTTGTCCTTAGGATAATTTAGGTTAAGTAGTGTAAGCTTAGGGACAGATGATCTTTGCAGTTAAGTCCCATAAGATTTCACACACATTTCAACTTCTCCTTTTTTTCCCCTAAGTGCCGTCAATACGAATAACAGGTGACCGAGACGTGTAACCAATAGCACCCCATACCATCACGCCGGGTGACTTGCCAGTATGGCGATGACGAATACGCGCTTCCAATGTGCGTTCACCGCGATGTCGCGAAACACGGATGCAACCATCATGATGCTGTAAACATAACCTGGATTCATCCGCAGAAATGACCTTTTGCCATTCGTGCACCCAAGTTCGTCGTTCAGTGCACCACCGCAGGCGTCTGTGATGCAGCGTCAACGGTAACCGCAGCCATGGTCTCCGACCTGATAGTCCATCCTGCTGCAAACATCGTCGATCTGGTCGTGCAGATGGTTATTGTCTTGCTAACGTCCCCATCTGTTTACCCAGCAATCGAGACGTGGCTTCACGATCCGTTACAGCCATGCGGATAAGATGTCTGTCATCTCGACTGCTAGTGATACGAGGCCGTTGGGATCCAGCACGGCGTATTACTCTCCTGAACCCAACGATTTTATATTCTACTAATAATCATTGGATCTCGACCAAAGCGAGCAGCAATGTCGCGATACGATAAACCGCAATCGCGATAGGCTACAATCCGACCCTTATGAAAGTCGGAAACGTGATGGTACGCATTTTTCCTCCTTACACGAGGCATCACAACAACGTTCCACCAGGCAATGCCGGTCAACTGCTGTTAGTGAATGAGAATTCGGTTGGAAACGTTTCTCATGTCAGCTCGTTGTAGAAGTCGCCACCGGCGCCAAAATTGTGTGAATGCTCTGAAAAGCTAATCATTTGCATATCATAGCTTCTTCTTCCTGTCGGTTAAATTTCGCGTCTGTAGCAATTTTAATGGCCAGTAGTGTATATCCTCCACATAGAGGTCTGTACGACGGTCAAACATTGTTATGACTGCTGGTTTCTCCTTCATAAATGACTTTTTTAAATGCGAATGTTAAAACATCTATATTCTTTTTACAACTTCACCAGGTTGACCAACGAGTGACTGAATAGAAGGCTTAGACCAGTTTAATGGTTTTACTTTGGACGTCATATTTCTCGGGTTCTCTGCGATAAATTTCACTGAGTTATAATGATGGTAGTTGGACGGTTCGCACATCGATCTATTTTTGCACGTTTGACTATATTCTAAAGTTTGTCCTCGACACTTACTCAGTACATACATGCCAAGGGTTTTATTTATAATCAGTTTAAGCTTTGCCCATAATGCCTCTACGTCTAAGTTCAAGAGAGGCATTCTCAAACGTATAAAACTTGTAGATTTGAGTAAATTATTTAACAATATTGATTGGAATATACTTTTTAAAATTCTTAAGCAAGCAGCGTTAAAACTGAGGGCGCAAAATGTTGTGTACAGCTTGCAGAAATCTGAGAGCGGAAGAAAGCGAAAGTGAAGCAGTACATCAGAATGCAGTAAGACAGGTTTGTATCCTATCCATTGTGCACTTTAACCCATCTATAGAGAAATCAGAAAAGGAAATCAAAGGAAAATTTGGAAAAGTAATTAATGCCAAGTGAAGGGAGGTAACTTTGAACATTTTGCCGATGTATTGCAATTCCGTCAGGAACCTCAAGGGACTCGGAGGTTAGTTGAACTACACAAGTAATGTGTTGAAAAGAGATTGTGAGGTGAACATCAACAGCTATCGAAGGGTAATGGAAAGTAGTCGAATTAAATAAGATGCTGTTATTTCATTCTTGTCCTTGAGTGTAGCTGGGTGGTAAATCGCTAAAAATTATAGGGGACCAAAATGTGGCGCCTCCAACGGGGAAGACGAAGAATTCCTAAATCAACATCTACATCAACGCTTCGCAAGCTGGCTGACGCTGGTGGCGTCGGCGCTTCCGGTACAACTACCTTAAACCTAGAAACACCATAGGTAAGCCTCGGTATTAGATCTAATTTCACGAAACGTATGTGGGAGGACGTAATGTCTTGTCCAACTCTTCCAGGAAGGTACCGTCCCTAAATTTCAATAGTAGATCTCTCCGTGGTGCAGGACGCCACTCTTCAAGCGTCTACCACTGGAGTGTTTATAGCATCTGTTAAATTAGGTTTTTTCTGTCTTCTACCAGTCCTGCCTGTTATTGGTCGCAGGTTAATAAACAATACACAAGAATCGATCCAGCAAGCTCCTTGTAAGCAACATCTTTACAGGATAAATTACATTTTCGTAAGATTCTTTCGATAACTCCCACTTTAACATCTGTTTTTCCTACTGTTCTTCTTTATGTATTCGCTGCACTTAAGGTCGTTACAGGTAGATACATTTAGGTGTTATACCGTGGCTGTGTTTCCTGGAATTTGTCATCAATAGCTTAGTTGTGAAGTAGGGCATTCCTTTTCGTACGTGTACACAATATGTTACGTTTATTTACGTTCATGGTCAACTGCTACTCCCTGCACCATTCATCCATCCTCTCTAGGACCTTCTGCAAATCGATACGCCCTTCTGGTAGTGCCACCTTCTAACGCAGCCTTAATGAGCTTTCGACGCATTCCACTACATCTTTTATATACACTACCGAAATAAAATCGCAAAACCAAGAAGGAGTTCTGCGACATAGACAAAAGTTGGTAGGTGTATTTCTACATCTGAAAGATCATATCTGTTCATATTTCGCACCAGTCGCATGAGAGTGGCGTTAGCGAAGCCATTATGAAGATGCAATCAGGTTTGCTTCAAATACACGCAGTAACGATCGTTCGCATTTTTCACCTTTGAAACTGGACGTTGTGAGTCGAAGTTAGTCGAGAATTCCTGTAAGGTGACAAAGCATCATTTTCTGAACCTCACTGAGCCTCAACGAGGTCGTGTAATACGGCTAGGAAAAAAGGAATGTTCGTTCTGCGATATTGCAGGAAGGCGGTCGCCACGGTGTCGTCGAAAGGAAACTGGCTCTGGAGGGCCACTTGGCACTATCGAGACACTATCGTGTTCGTCGTAGGGCTCTGTAGCATCGTAGTGCATCTGCAGCAGCAATCTGAGCAACAGTTGGTACACAGTGGCAAAACGAACTGTTAAAAATCGGTTACTTTAAGGCCAGCTGCGACCCAGACAGCATGTATCGCGCTTTTCACTGGCACCCAACCAGCGACATTTGTGTTTTCAATGGTGCCAAGCAAGAGCTCATTGGAGGGCAAGAGGAGACCTGTTGTGTTTTTTATTGAACTGGATGAACACACTGGATGAGGACCTGGAATTATTGTCTGGGGTGCGAGTTTGTGAGACAGCAGGAGCACTCTCGTGGTTATCCCAGGCACACTGACTGCCAGGTTGTAAGTCAATTTTGTAATGCGACATTTTGTGGTGTGATTCATATACAGCATTCCATGGGATGTTTTCCAACAGGATAACGCTCGTCCACATACAGCTGTTGTAACCCAACATGCTGTACAGAGCGTCAACACGTTATCTTGGCCTGCTCGATCAAAAGATCTGTCTCCAGTCGAGGCTATATGGGACGTCATCGGATGACAACCCCACGTCAGCCACAACCTGCATTAACCGTCCCTGTATTGAATGAGCGAGTGCTGCATTCACGGAAGTCCATCCCACAAACTGTCATCCGCTGCAGTACAACACATTAAATGCACGTATGCGTGCTTTTATTAACATTGTGGCAGTTAAAGCGGTTATTAAGGTGCAAGCATTACAGATTTTCAGTGGCTTATCTCGAGCTTACATTAACCTGTCGACTAACAATTTTAATCACTTAAATATATTACCTACACAAATGGATTTTCGAAATTTCAGTACTCTGCGTTAATTATTTCTTAGTGCTTTGTTCTTTTCCGTCAGTGTATGTTGTGAATAGTATTACCCCAGTCACATTTCATTGGGATAACCTTGAAATCACATTTACGCCGTCGATTTTGTTTCGTTAACAGCGATACCTGGAGTTTTGTCTGCAAGGAAGTCTTTAATCCAGTCGCAAAGTTGGCCCGATACTCGGTAAACTCGTATTTCTTTCTAACCAAATGGCAGTGTGGGACAGTGGGAGATACCTTCCTGAAGACGAGGAATACTACATAAGGTCTGCGCCGACGTCCAAACCACTATGGATCTCATTGAGGAACAGAGCGAGCCGAGTTTCGAAAGATCTGTGTTTTCGAAATCAATGTTGATTGTTAAAGAGGAGATTTTCGTTTTCCAAAAACGTCATATTACATAAGCGTAAAGAGTCTTCCATAATACTACAACAGATTGACGTCCTCGTCGAATTGAAAGTAAGTCGCTCAAGCCGAACAGAGCAGACTCTTGCTGTGAGGTGCATCATGTCGCTATCACCGTCTCACCAACGTGCTACATCGGCTGCGGGAAGCCGGGCAATCGTCGCCTCGACTAGCCGACGTGGAAAACCCGTTGGTGAGGGTGAATACAGCCATAGGATGAGAGACAGGGAACCCACAGATCAGCTGTAAGTGTCATACGCCACGTGGTAACTTACAGTATATGGAACACAACCAAAACTTTCGTTTTCCAGTCTAGTGTACCTTCTCGTTCAACAGGTGAGCTCTGTTTTATGCTTCGGGTATAAATACGTGTACTCTGTTATTCCACCAATGATGAGACTGGTACTACTGTCGTGAGATTTTTACTTCATCGCAATTTGTAGACGACTGTCTTCAACGGGAACAATTCACCTAGTATCGCCCAACGGTCTGAAAAATACAAGAAGGGAAACATAAATACATAAAGTTAGTTCCACTGTTTTCCTGATACTTAGAGTCTTTTATTTCCTCTTGCAGAAAGGAAGACAACGTATAGAATTCAGTTTGAATGTCGTCCTATAACCTCAGATTTTCAAATACATCCTCATACAAAACGCCGTTATAAAAAGATAATGAATAAAGCGGACGTGGATTGGCTCCAGAAAGTTGAGGGAATGTCAGATATCGTGGAAGGGACCTTGGTGGAAGTTGATTTGATGTCAGCTTTGAGCAGGAGAGTTTCATGATTACTGCTCACACAGTAAAGGTACGTGGCTGATATTCAGGAAGTAAAATTTGAGAAACGACTTTGTAGCTGATATTACGAAGGATGTATGTGGAAGGAAAGTAAACTGATATTCTAGAAGAAGGTTGCACACACAAGAAAGTAATTACTTAATAGTTTACAGTACTTTAGTGCTACAGATGTCTCCATTAGAGCAGCTTGTAATAGTGCTACAGAAGTCTTCATTAGAGCAGTTTGTAAATTGTAACAACTGGGAAGCAAAATTTCCATCAGACTATGCAGTTCCTTCTTTCACGGAAAACGAAATTCTCAGTTTCCAAATCCATTGGCATCCCTACCAGGCATGTAAATAATCGGTGATTGTGTCCCAAAAGAATATTAAAAGAGCAAACACGAAATGTTATTCATATTATCAAATAAGTTAACAACTACGAAATGGATATGAATGACAAAAGAAATATACACAATTACAAAACATTTGCATGAAAATACACTCTTATTCGTAGTGTGTAAATATAACTGAGTATCGTTTAATATAAAAAATGGCTGTCACCTAAAGTTCAACAAATGTAACAACCTAATTTTGTGAACTTCGCTGCAGAGATGTACAAATTTGTTTGTAAAATAAAGAGATAACATTTATGACATCAAGATGGATAAAAACGAACCACCCCCAAGACATAGGAATTAACATTAGGACGTACTAACAAACTTTAAAACGTCATATTTCTCGCATTAAAGAAAGGAAAACTAACTTTTGAGGTGTATGAACTAATTGCAAAGTGAATTAATGGGTCATGTTGATGCAACTTTGACTAAACGTATATAACACAAATAAAATTACAAGAGAATAAGCATGATAAGTAAAAGATTGTGTGAAAAGGAACAAATCTGATGAATCCTGCATTGTAAGTACGTTTTGTGGTTCGGTCAGTCTCCAGACAAAGCTAGAAATCTTCTCACACGTGTTCAGGATGCGAAAAAATGATCAACAAAAAATCTCCACATTCGCTATTACTCAAATGCACACGCATACAATAGCTGTTTCCCAACTGTACGTTGAGATGTACGCTGTGAATTACTCTGAATTTCTTTCTCATTTAGCTTCTCATTAGTTGCAACGAAGGGACCTCGAAACACCAATCCCATACCATAACACCACTTCCTCCGTGATTCACTGTTGGAATTACACAAGACAACAGGTTACGTTATCTAGGTATTCGCCAAATACTGACTATCCGCTGGATTGCCAAACACCTCGTTTGCGTCCCTTTGCATTCACTACAGAAATGTGTACGTATTGAGTATCTGGCCTACAATTGCACAACATTCTTCTTCCCTTTCTACACAGGAGACACGTGATTTCCGTGAAGCGTATTAAAGTAAAAATTGAAACGTTCTGGAATTCGGATTCGAGCTCAGTCACTGCTTAATTACAACAAAAAGAAAATTATACATCAGCATTGGTGGCTGAAGACATCCAGCATAAGAAGTCACCCTCGCTCTGCCATCTGCCTCAAAATGGCGTGGGACACTGTCCAAAAAGCGGAGGAATTAGCAATGATCAATGACCAGGGATTGCGAAAGGAAATGGAAACGACGGCATTAAAGATACATAAGGGGTATCAACATACCATTTGGTCTGTAATTGGAAAAGTGTCATGATGATCTCTCCATTAGCAAATATTTCCTATTTTCTTCCCTATTTGAATCTCTGGGAGACAACTGCCAAGTGGAAGGTAACCTGTCGTAAGAAGATGGAATTACAAACGAAAGGCAATGTTCTACTAGTCGGGGCATGGAATTTCAGAAGTTTGAATGTGGTAGGGAAGCTGGAAAATTTGACAGGGCTCAGTAAAGCGATATGTAAAGAAGAAAATAATTTCAGGGTAGACGAAAACAGGGTAATATCAACAGCGGCAGAATGTGAGTAGGATTCGTTATGAATAAGAAAGTAGGGCAGAGATTGAGCTACCGTGATCAGTTCAACGAAAGGTTTCTTCTCATCAGATTCGTTAATAAACGAACACTGCCAAGGACAGTTCCAGTGAACATGCCAAAGTCGCAAGCATAAGAGGAAAAGTTGGAGAAAGTGTATTAGGGTTTGAGTTGGGTAATTCAGTATAACGGAAAAGAAAATATAATAATAATGGGGAAGTGGAATGCAGCTGTACGGGAAGGAACAGAAGAAACTGTTAAGCGCCAGACAGTAAGAATGAGAAAGAGGAGTAAGACCAAATGAATCCTACAATTGATTTCATATGATAATACCGGATACTCTGCTCAGGAATCATGAGAGGAGGCGGTATTCTCAGAAAAGATCCTGAGATCCGAAAAGATTCCAGCTGGATTATATCATTATCAGACAGAGATTCGGAAATCAGATCCTGGATAGTAAATCGTACCCAGGAGAAGATACGTATAATGACCAAAATTTAGGAATGATGAACAGTATACTCAAATTTGGGAGAGTCGCTCGGAAGAATCAGTGTGGAAGAAAGTGGTATACTGGAGCAATGAGGAATGATGAGACACGTTTGAATTTCGCTTAGGAGGTGGGTATTGCGATAAGAAATAACAATATTGCAGTAGAAAATTGTGAAGTGGACCGGACATCTCCAAAAAGCGGAACCACGAATTTAGCACAATCAGATATAAGTACAAGGAAGGTAGCTCCCAAGAAACCTTGGGTAACAGCAGAAATAATTCTACTGTGAGACGAAAGGAGGATGGACAAAGATCTTCAGGGAACGACACGGATGGAGCTATTTAAAAAACTCCGGCATTAAATAAACAGGAAGTGCAGGGCAGCTAAGGCGAAATGACTCTGCATGTTAAATGTGAAGAAATTGAAAAGGGAATTATCTTCGGAAGAACTGACTCACTTTATACCAAAGTCAAAGTAACCTTCGCTTAAATCAAAAGCAGGGGTTCTAACAATAAGAGCAAGTGTAATATTCCTCTAGGAATCGCAGAGTACAGAGCGGCTAGGAAGAAAGAATTCACTTTAGTGACAAGGGAGGGGAAGGAATTTCTGATGACTTGATGGAAAAGAAACCGTAGTCGATAAGGAAGTCTTGTAGGATCCAGCGCCTGGGTCAGAAATTAAGCCGGAAATATTGAGATCAAATAGAGCAGAGATGATGGATACCATTCCATCGAAATTTCTACATCTACAGCTACATGGCTACATTATACACTCTTGGAAATTGAAATAAGAACACCGTGAATTCATTGTCCCAGGAAGGGGTAACTTTATTGACACATTCCTGGGGTCAGATACATCACATGATTACACTGACAGAACCACAGTCACATAGACACAGGCAACAGAGCATGCACAATGTCGGCACTAGTACAGTGTATATCCACCTTTCGCAGCAATGCATGCTGCTATTCTCCCATGGAGACGATCGTAGAGATGCTGGATGTAGTCCTGTGGAACGGCTTGCCATGCCATTTCCACCTGGCGCCTCAGTTGGACCAGCGTTCGTGCTGGACGTGCAGACCGCATGAGACGACGCTTCATCCAGTCCCAAACATGCTCAATGGGGAACAGATCCGGAGATCTTGCTGGCCAGGGTAGTTGACTTACACCTTCTAGAGCACGTTGGGTGGCACGGGATACATGCGGACGTGCATTGTCCTGTTGGAACAGCAAGTTCCCTTGCCGGTCTAGGAATGGTAGAACGATGGGTTCGATGACGGTTTGGATGTACTGTGCACTATTCAGTGTCCCCTCGACGATCACCAGTGGTGTACGGCCAGTGTAGGAGATCGCTCCCCACACCATGATGCCGGGTGTTGGCCCTGTGTGCCTCGGTCGTATGCAGTCCTGATTGTGGCGCTCACCTGCACGGCGCCAAACACGCATACGACCATCATTGGCACCAAGGCAGAAGCGACTCTCATCGCTGAAGACGACACGTCTCCATTCGTCCCTCCATTCACGCCTGTCGCGACAGCACTGGAGGCGGGCTGCACGATGTTGGGGCGTGAGCGGAAGACGGCCTAACGGTGTGCGGGACCGTAGCCCAGCTTCATGGAGACGGTGCGAATGGTCCTCGCCGATACCCCAGGAGCAACAGTGTCCCTTATTTGCTGGGAAGTGGCGGTGCGGTCCCCTACGGCACTGCGTAGGATCCTACGGTCTTGGCGTGCATCCGTGCGTCGCTGCGGTCCGGTCCCAGGTCGACGGGCACGTGCACCTTCCGCCGACCGCTGGCGACAACATCGATGTACTGTGGAGACCCCACGCACCGCGTGTTGAGCAATTCGGCGGTACGTCCACCCGGCCTCCCGCATGCCCACTATACACCCTCGCTCAAAGTCCGTCAACTGCACATACGGTTCACGTCCACGCTGTCGCGGCATGCTACCAGTGTTAAAGACTGCGATGGAGCTCCGTATGCCACGGCAAACTGGCTGACACTGACGGCGGCGGTGCACAAATGCTGCGCAGCTAGCGCCATTCGACGGCCAACACCGCGGTTCCTGGTGTGTCCGCTGTGCCGTGCGTGTGATCATTGCTTGTACAGCCCTCTCGCAGTGTCCGGAGCAAGTATGGTGGGTCTGACACACCGGTGTCAATGTGTTCTTTTTTCCATTTCCAGGAGTGTAATTCACGTTTGAGTATCTGGCAGAAATTTCTTCGCATCACTTTCCCTCTATTTCTCCACCATTCCACTCTTGAACAGTACACGGGATGAACTAACGCACAAATCTTTCTATTCAAGCTCTGATTTCTCTAATTTTGTGGTGATGATGAAGGACGTAGCCAAATGAGGGGAGCAGTGGGTCCGGAGTGTCGGGACTCGCCTACCATCTAAATAGAATCACATACGACCTGGTTTCCATAAGGGAAACTGCTATATGTGACACTATATGGTTGACATACTATGGTTGTAAGCTCACTACTTAACGCAGCCATTTCTTATAGACCGCTTGAATGCATGTATATTGTTCTCAGTTGTTGGTTCAAGCAGCCATAGTAGATAACAGGCAGCTGCTATTTATACACCAGGAATATAACATGTTTCAAAATGTTTTGGATGGGTGAAGTGTGCAGTGAAACAAATTGGACGCAAAAAGTGTGACACTTTTGAAGTATAGGTTTGGATAAGAATCCTGAGGATTTCATGGAAACAAGAAGTAAAAGATAAAATAAAACAGTTATTGCGAAAAATAAAATCCAATCTATCGTTGGAGATCAAAATACTCCAGATAAAATTAAGGTGCAGTAGACCTATCATGACAGCAGAAGACTCACTAGAATAAGCTGTAACGCTAGGATTAATGAAAGGTCACAGACACGTGGGAAAATCAAGGAAATTTTAATAGTACATAAAACAGAAAGCACTGGAATAGACCAAAAACACCCAGGGGAACATGAGAGGACGTCGTTCAAAATATCGCCAGGAGTCTGAGATGGCTTGGAGGATCATAACATAAAAAGTGTTTAAAAGATCTGTTAATGAAATTTATCATAATATTATACATTTTTTCTACAGATTCCTTCTCAATAAACTTTGTAAATACACACTGTACATGGTATAAAATATGTTTCTGACCTGTTAATGTCTAAAATATGATGACAAGTAGGCCAAATGAGTTGAAGGTGTGGAATTCCTGGGATTACAATTTGAAAATAAAATCTGTTGAGAAGAGTATACCACAGAAATGCTGTAGTGCCTAATAAAAATTTTATCGGCAATAAGGATAATTTCAGGCAGGCAAGGTACAAGAAACAAAGAAATTGGCGTACTTGGCTAAGCAATGTCATACAGGATAAATTTTTGTGTTTCAAAAAGCAAAGCTCAAGTTTTCCGATTCCAAAATTAGGTTACAGGAATAACAAATTGTGCTAAATCAAGAAAATCCTAGAGAAGACTGTATAATGACCTAGAGATACTAATTACTACTTCGCTGTGTAATTGTTCCTTAATCAGATACGTTATATATAATGTATCTGTTTCTAAAACCAGCAGTTCAGTTCACAGTGGCAAGGATAGAAATGTGAATAACCTTCTAAATGGTACCAGATTATATTATTTGGTCCAGAAAGGCGTTCGTTATCCACAAACACAATTTCAATTACTTGCCAGTAGCCATAAAAAGCTGAGATTTCGGTTCTAGGGGAACTGAAAGAACTTATCGGTGAGAAACTTCTTTAGCTTAGCTGCAAAATTTATAAATGAACACGCAGTGTGTTTCAAAGTCCTTACGACAAACATCTAAGTATGATAGAGTACATCACGGAGAACAACATTTGTTAGAGTTAACATGTTTTCTTACACTTCCGGGGACTCTAGACCTTATTTAAGACTGCTAATGCCCTCGGACCTGGGAAGGTGGAGGAACTGAGCGGAATTCATAAGCAAAGTGAGTTGCCTGTCATCCAGGCGTACATTCCGCGAGAAAGTGGGCTGAGCGTTCAAAACTTGAGTTCCTGATTCGTTTATAAATCTCCTTCTCCCTTTAGAAATCGCATTGATACACTTTTCTTGCTGAAAATCACTCTATAAGTTTACTATGGTAGGTAGTATGCAGCACATCTGCGTAGTAGGTCTTGTTACTTCTGTGAACTCTCTTCGTCCCTGGGCTGGAAAATACTGAAGTACGCCTGGCGTCGATGGGAAACGCCGGCGGACGTTTTGTTACTAACGGACGTTGTTAACCATGGCGTGATCTACGGACAAGTGACATTCGTCGCTAAAGTTCTTACATATCCTGTGCAAATACGGACTCCACCTACACATTACAAAAAGCGAAATTGCAAATATCAGATGAAGAAACAGAGATATGCGCCTGACGACTCTTATAACGGACACCTGGTCAAATATCAACGTGAACGTGATTGTTACGTACGATTCAGTTAATATGACAATGCACTCATTGGGGAGGAACTGAGGTAAACCTTTGCGATAAAGGCGTCTTCTTGGGTGCCGGCCGAAGTGGCCGTGCGGTTCTAGGCGCTGCAGTCTGGAACCGCGAGACCGCTACGGTCGCCGGTTCGAATCCTGCCTCGGGTATGGATGTGTGTGATATCCTTAGGTTAGTCAGGTTTAACTAGTTCTAAGTTCTAGGGGACTAATGACCTCGGAATTTGAGTCCCAGAGTGCTCAGACCCATTCGAACCATCGTCTTCTTGGGTAAAATATTCCGGAGATAAAATAGTCCCCCATATGGATCTCCAGGCGGTTACCACTCAGGAAGAAGTCATTATAGGCGAAACAAAACTGGCGTTCTACGCATCGGAGCTTGGAAGGTCATATCACTTAATATGGCAGGAAGTTTAGAAAATTTAAAAATGGAAAACATGGGTTAAAGTTAGATATAATAAGAATTAGTGAAGTTTGGTGGAAGGAGGGAAAGGACTTCTGGTCAGGTGGATACAGCTCTATAAATACGAACTCAAACATGGATAATGCAAGAGTAGGTTAAATAATAAATAAGAAAATTGGACCACGGATAAACTACTACGAACTTCGTAGCGAACGCATTATTGTAGCCAAGATAGACACAAAGGCCACGCGTCTCACAGTAGTACAAGTGTATGTGCCAACTAGATCCGCAATGATGAAGAGATTCAAATAATGTATGACGCGATAAAAGAAATTATTGAGATAGCTAAGGAAGACGAAAATTTAATAGTCATGGGGACTGGAATTCGATAGTAGGAAAAGGAAGAGAAGGAAAAGGCGTGGGTGAATACGGACTGTGGGTAAGAAATGAAAGAGGAAGCCCCCTAGTAGAATTATGAGCATAGCGTAACTTAAACATCACTAACAGTTGCTTAAAAATTCATGAAAGATGATTGTATACGTGGAAAAAGCCTGAATACACTGAAAGATTTCAGATAGATTACAGAGTGGTAAGACAGAAATTGAGTAAACAGGTCTTAAACTGTAAGACATTTTCATGGGCAGATGTTGACTATGACCACAATTTATTGCTTATGAACTGTAGACTAAAACTGAAAAAATGGCAAAAAGGTAAGAATTTACGGAGGTGGGACCTGGCTAAACAAATAAACGGTGGTCGTAGAGAGTTTCAGAGAGAGCATTAGACAAATACAGGGGAAAGAAATACAGTACAAGAAGAATATTTAGCTCTGAGCGATGAAATACTGAAGGCAGCAGAGGATCAAGTAGGTAAAAAGACGAGGGTTAGTAGAAATCCTTGGGTAACAGAAGAGATACAGAATTTAACTAACGAAAGGAGAAAATCTAGAAATGCAGTAAATGAAGCAGGCGAAAAGGAATACAAGCGTCTCAAAAATGATATCAACAAGAAGTGCAAAACGGCTAAGCAAGAATTGCTAGAGGACAGATCTAAGGGTGTAGAGGCACAAATTAAGGAGACCTTTGGAGGAAAGATAACCGCCTGTATGAATATCAAGACCGCAGATGGGAGAACCAGTCCTAACCAAAGAAGGGAAAGCAGAAAGGTGAAATGAGTACATAGATGGTCTAAACAAGTGCGATGTACCTGAGGACAATTTTATGGAAATGGAAGAGGACGTAGATGAAGATAAAATGGGAGATATGATACTTAGTGAAGAATTTGACAGAGCATTAAAAGACCTAAGTCAAAAAAAGGCCCAATGAGCGGACAACATTCCAGTAAAACTACTGATGGCCTTGGGAGAGCCAGCCACGACAAAACACTAACATCTGGTGATCAAGATGTTTGAGACAGGTGAAATGCCCTCAGACTTCAAGAAGAATATTATAATTACAATCCCAAAGAAAGCAGGTACCGACAGGTGTGAAGGTTACAATACTACCAGTTTAATAAATCAAGGCTGTGCAATACTAACACGAGTTCTTTACAGACGAAAGGAAAATCTGATGGAGGTCGACCTCGGGGAAGATCAGTTTGGATTCCGTAGAAACGTTGAAACACGCGAGGCAATACTGACCCCACGACTTATCTTGGAAGATAGATTAGGGAATGACAAACCTATATTTCTAGCACTCGTAGACTAAGAGCAATCTTTTGAGAATGTTGACTGGAGTACTGTCTTTCAAATTCTGAAGGTGGCTGGAGTAAAATGCAGCGAGTGAAAGGCTATTTACAATTTGTACAGAAATCAGATGGCAGTTATAAGAGTCGAAGGACACGAAAGGGGAACAATTATAGAAAATGGAGTGGGACAGGGTAGTAGCTTATTCCGAATGATATTCAATCTGTATATTGAGTAAGCAGTAAAGGAAAATTTAGAGTAGGTTAAAATCCATGGAGAAGAAATAAAAACCTTGAGGTTTGCCGAAGACGTAGTTCTGTCAGAGACAGCAAAGAGCCTCGAAGAGCAGTTGAACGGAATTGACATCAACAAAAGCAAAAACGCGGATGATGGAATGTAGCCGAATTAAATCAGGTGTTGCTGAGGGAATTAGTTTAGGATATCAGACACCTGACGTAGTAAATGAGTTCTGCTATTTGAGGAGCAAAATAACTGATGGTGATCGAAGTAGAGAGGATGTAAAATGTTTACTGGCTCTGCCAAGGAAAGCGTTTCTGAAGAAGAAAAATTAGTTAATCTCAAGTATAGATGTAAGTGTCAGGAAGTCCAGTCTGAACGTATATGTATGGAGTGTAGCCCTGTATGGAAGCGAAACATGGGCGATAAATAGTTAAGACCAGAAGAGAATAGAAGCTTTCTAAATGAGGTGCTACAGAAGAATGCTGAAGATTAGATGGGTAGATCAAGTAACTAATGGGATGTACTTAACAGAATTGCGGAGAAGAGGAATTTGTGGCACAATCTGACTAACAGAAGGGATCGGTTGGTATAACTCATTCTGAGGCATTAGGGGATCACCAATTTAGTTTTCGAGTGAAGCGAGTGGGGTAAATGTCGTGGAGGGAGTTCAAATGGTTCAAATGGCTCTGTGCACTATGGGACTTAACATCTGTGGTCATCAGTCCCCTAGAACTTAATACTACTTAAACCTAAGTAACCTAAGGACATCACACACACCATGCCCGAGGCAGGATTCGAACCTGCGACCTTAGCAGTCTCGCGGTTCCAGACTGAAGCGCCTAGAACCGCACGGCCTTACTGTCCGACGTGGAGGGAGTCCAAGAGATGAATACACTAAGCAGACTCAGAAGGGTGGAGGTGTCAGTAGTTACTCCGAGATGAAGAAGCTTGCACAGGATAGAGTAGCATGGAGCTGCATCAAACCAGTCTCTGGACTGAAGACCACAACAACAACAGCATTTAGCCTCTCGCTCAGACACAACTGTCACGACAATGTAACTTACGCGAAAACATGAACTTACGTGTAGGGTGAATCAAAGAACACTTGTACTGCAAATACTTTAGAAATGCAAGCTGCTGTTTATGTGCGGTTTTCATAGAATGGGTTGGTAGGCACGGCCTTTTATTTTTAGACAACCAACAGTTTCTAATAATTCTTAGATGATGTACGTTTTGAGCATGCATACGCTTTTTCAAGTGGAACAATTCCAGTTGGCATCAACACTCTAAGAAGGGTAAATCAGAAATTCAGTGATGTTTGCTGCAGGTTTCTAGTGCGAGTCCTTTACAAGATATTTTTGTAAGCACGCACTCAATAACAGCACGAGTGTATGCACTAATCATGTAGGTTCTGACCCGTAACGAGAGAAATGTCTATCACGGATTATGTTAATACTCACTACCGGCAGAGGCCGTACGTGCTTATAGTCTGGTATGGAACGACTTCTAATTAGATTAGATTAGATTAGATTAGAGTAGCACACGTCTACCATTTCAGCTGAGACATCGGAGCAGGCTGCAGTAATACGTCGTTGCATATCATCGGGTATAGCAGGTACGTCCTTGCAGACAGCGTCTTTTAGCTTTCTCCAGAGAAAAGAAGTCCACAGGAGTCAAATCCAAGGAGCGGGCCGACATAGGTATAGGTCCACTGCGTCCAACTCAACGCTTTGTAAACAATTCGTGAAGATGTGCTGTATTATTTTGTGCACTATGAGCCGGACAGTTGGTGCCACAGGCTCCTCCGTGTCTGCAGAGCAACGTCTTCTAGCATCCATAGGTGGTCTGTTAGGAGGCTACGAAGCTTGTGCGCTTTCAGTGTTCCCTCTACAAAATGCGGGTCTATGATCTCATTTATCACTATCCCACATCGCATGTCTACAACCCATGGACGCTGATGTTCCACCTGATGAAGTGGACGGGCACTTGCAGCAGACTAGTAGTCCATGTTTCGGCGGTTTGCCTGGCCATGATTGATAAATGTGTCTTCATCACTAAACCATACACGTGATACACCCGGAGTATCCCGTGTTAACGCGAATGTATTGTAGTTAACACGATTCTCATAGTCGTTTCCATGCAGTACTTGACGCAGAATGGTTGACAGGAACGGAAACTGTCAATAGAGAATGCTTAGGACACATGCCTGACTCATAACACTTCCCCATGCGATTACATGGGAGATACGGTGCGGATCAATTCAACATCAGCAAGAACATCGATTTCCCCCTCTTCTGTTGTTACTTGCTTCCAACTACAACATTGTCTAGGTGTTGCACTAAAACTTTCACGTAACTAGTTGGAAAGGTTGATAAATAATTGCCGAGATCGTTGACGTCTATTTTGAGACCCTTCCGCTTACACTGTACAACAACAAACTGCATTCTTCCTATACTCACCATACACAATGATCATGTCGTATTGTCTTGCATTGGTATATCACAGCGTCCACTCTCGACCTACAGCTTGGACTGTCACTTACTAACTGACTAGCAATGCAGTGCACTCAAGTAACACACAAGCACACTGTAAGCAAACTTATCATACCTACCATGCAGGGTGAATGACACAAACAGGTGTTGGCGGGAAACTTTTCAAGCTACCTTATCTTGTAAACGTTATCTCTAAAATTCTGCAACAAACACCACTGACATTCTAATTTATCCTGATTGTAGTATGTCAGTATCAACAGGTATTGTTCCATTTTATAAAAGTGTATTTTAGCACAAAATTTATAGTAGCCAAATATTATTACAATCTGTTTATTGGCTAACAATACGAAGTATTGACTACCAGCCCATTCTGAGAAAATCGCATATCAACAGCACCTACCATTTCCTCAATATCTGCGGTGCAAATTTTGACTGGGCGTCCCTCCAAAGAATCGCTGTGCACATTTTTTCTGGAGTTTCAGCACATTTTTACAGTTTGACACACCGTCAAGTGGCTTGCGGAGTATGGCTGTAGATGTAGATGTAGATGTTTAATTTTGCAATGAGTAGACGAATTCAGACTACACTGCTCATCAGTTCTTTCATGCGACGCCCAGGGTTAACGGAAAACTTCATTTTATTTACAGTTTTTATGTGAAAGAACAGGCATTTGACAATTCACAGTTGTACGGAATCACTCAACATTAATTCGATGACTGCCACTTTTTTGACATTAACTGTATTAGGTACAGATATACTTCTGAACAGTGACACGTAAAAATATTTGCTGGACCGCAACTCCAACCCTGAATTAAACTTATCTAGAGCGGACGCAATAACCACTTCGACTATGCAAGCATTCTTCCCTGACTAACCCTAACTTCCATATGTCAGCGTCTCTACTTCCTTATATCGTGTGTCAGTGTGGACTAGTAGATCTATAACTAATTCAGCTGATATCCAGGATGCTCTCCGCCGGCTCCTACTTACAAATGGTTCAAATGGCTCTGAGCACTATGGGACGTAACTTCTGAGGTCATCAGTCCCCTAGAACTTAGAACTACATCTACATCTACATCCATACTCCGTAAGCCACCTGATGGTGTGTGGCGAAGGGTACCTAGTGTACCTCTATCGGTTCTCCCTTCTATTCCAGTATCGTATTGTTCGTGGAAAGAAGAATTGTCGGTATTCCTCTGTGGGGGCTCTAATCTCTCTGATATTATCCTCATGGTCTCTTCGCGAGATATACGTAGGAGGGAGCAAATATACTGCTTGACTCCTCGGTGAAGGTATGTTCTTGAAACTTCAACAAAAGCCCGTACCGAGCTGCGTCTCTTCTGCAGAGTCTTCGCCGGCCGAAGTGGTCGTGCGGTTCTAGGCGTTTCAGTCTGCAACCGCGAGACCACTACGGTCGCAGGTTCGAATCCTGCTTCGGGCAAGGATGTGTATGATGTACTTAGGCTAGTTAGGTTTAACTAGTTCTAAGTTCTAGGGGACTAATGACCTCAGACGTTCAGTCCCATAGTGCTCAGAGCCATTTGAACCATTTGCAGAGTCTTCCACTGGAGTTTATCTATCATTTCCGTAACACTTTCGCCATTACTAAATGATCCTGTACCGAAGCGCGCTTCTGGATCTTCTCTATCTCTTCTATCAAATTTGTCTGGTACAGATCCCACACTGCTGAGCAGTAATCAAGCAGTGGGCGAACAAGCGTACTGCAAGCTACTTCCCCTGTTTTCGGATTGCATTTCCTTAGGATTCTTCCAATGAATCTCAGTCTGGCATCTGCTTTACCGACTATCAGCTTTATATGATCATTCCATTTTGAATCACTCCTAATGCGTACTCCAAGATAATCTATGGAATTAACTGCTTGCAGTTCTGACCTGCTATATTGAAGCTAAATGATAAGGGATCTTCCTTTCTATGTATTCGCAGCACATAACACTTGTCTACATTGAGATTCAATTGCCATTCCCTGCACCATGCGTCAATTCGTTGCAGATCCTCCTGCATTTCAGTGCAATTTTCCATTTTTACAACCTCTAGATATACCACAGCATCATCCGCAAAAAGCCTCAGTGAACTTCCGATGTCATCCACAAGGTCATTTATGTACATTGTGAATAGTAGCGTTCCTACGATACTCACCTGCAGCACACCTGAAATCACTCTTAGTTCGGAAGACTTCTCTCAATTGCGAATGACACGCTGCGTTCTGTGATCTAGGAACTCTTCAATCCAATCACACAATTGGTCTGATAGTCCATATGCTCTTGGTTTGTTCCTTAAACGACTGTGGGGAACTGTATCGAACGCCTTGCAGAAGTCAAGAAACACGGCATCTACCTGGGAAACCGTGTCTATGGCCCTCTGAGTCTCGTGGACGAATAGCGTTAGCTGGGTTTCACACGATCGTCTTTTTCGAAACCCATGCTGATTCCTACAGAGTAGATTTCGAGTCTCCAGAAAAGTCATTATACTCGAACATAATACGTGTTCCAAAATTCTACAACTGATAGCCGTTAGAGATATAGGTCTATAGTTCTGCACATCTGTTCGATGTCGTTAAAAACGAGGATGACCTGTTCCCTTTTCCAATCCTTTGGAAAGCTACGCTTTTATAGAGACCTACGGTGCACCGCTCCAACAAGGGGCAAGTTCCTTCGCATACTCTATGTAAAATCGAACTGGTATCCCATCAGGTCCAGCGGCCTTTCCTCTTTTGAGCGATTTTAATTGTTTCTCTATCCCTCTGTCGTCTATTTCGATATCTACCATTTTGTCATCTGTGCGACAATCTAGAGAAGTAACTACAGTGCAGTCTTCCTTTGTGAAACAGCTTTGGAAAAAGGCATATAGTATTTCGGCCTTTAGTCTGTCATCCTCTGTTTCAGTACCAATTTGGTCACAGAGTGTCTGGACATTTTTTTTGATCCACCTACCGCTTTGACGTAAGACCAAAATTTCTTAGGATATTCTGCCAAGTCAATACACAGATCTTTACTTTCGAATTCATTGAACGCCTCTCGCATAGCCCTCCTCACACTACATTTCGCTTCGAGTAATTTTTGTTTGTTTGCGAGGCTTTGGCTATGTTCATGTTTGCTGTATGTTCCCTTTGCTTCCGCAGCAGTTTTCTAACTCGGTTGTTGCTCCACGGTGGCTCTTTTCCGTCTCTTACGATCTTGATTGGCACACACTCATGTAACACATATTGTACGATGGTTTTGAACTTTGTCCACTGATCCTCCATACTATCTGTACTTGAGACAAAACTTTTGTGTTGAGTCATCAGGTACTCTGAGATCTGCTTTTTGTCACTTTTGCTAAACAGAAAAATCTTCCTACCTTTTTTAATATTTTATTTACGGCTAAAATCATCGATGCAGTAACCGCTTTATGATCGCTGATTCCCTGTTCTGCGTTAACTGTTTCAAATAGTTCGGGTCTGTTTGTCACCAGAAGGTCTAATATGATATCGCCACGAGTCGGTTCTCCGTTTAACTGCTCAAGGTAGTTTTCACATAAAGCACTTTAAAAAATTTCACTGGATTCTTTGACCCTGCCACCCGTTATGAACGTTTGAGTCTCCCAGTCTATATCCGGCAAATTAAAATCTCCACCCAGAAGTATAACATGGTGGGGAAATCTATTCGCAATATTTTCCAAATTATCCTTCAGGTGCTCAGCCACGACAGCTGCTGAGCCTGAGGGCCTATAGAGACATCCAATTACCATGTCTGAGCCTGCTTTAACCGTGACCTCCACCCAAATTACTTCACATTTCGGATATCCGTCAATTTCCTTCCATACTATTGCACTTCTCATCGCTATAAACACGCCTCCCCCTTCACTGTCCAGCCTCGCTCGGCGGTATACATTCCTATCTCAGTTTAGAATTTCATTACTGTTTACATCTGGTTTCAGCCAACTTTCTGTCCCTAGTACTATGTGGGCATTGTGACCATTTATTAATGAGAGCAGATCTGGGACCGTTATATAGACGCTCCTGCAGTTTACTATTAGCAGATTAATATTATTATTCGCTGTTGCATTTTTCTACTCCTACCCTTCCGCGTCTCAGGAGGCGTCTTGTCGGGCCTAGGGAAAGAATTCTCTAATCTAAAAAACCCACATATGCACTCCACACGTACTCCGTTACCCTTGTAGCCGCTTTCTACGTGTAGTGCACGCCTGACCTATTCAGGGGGACCCTACATTTCTCCACCCGATTGCGGAGGTCGAGAAATTTTTACCCCAGATCTCCGCAGAATCGTCTGAGCCTCTGGTTTAAGCCTTCCACTCGGCTGCAAACCAGAGGACCGCGATTGGTTCTGGGAACGATACTACAAATAGTTGGCTCAGATTCCTCCCCGCGAGCGAGGCTTTCCGCCTTCACCAACTGCGCCAGCCGCCTGTATGAACTGCGGATGACATCTGAACCAAGAGGGCTGGAGTCATTGCTGCCGACATGAGCAACAATTTGCAAACTTAAACCTAACTAACCAAAGGACATCATACACATCCATGCCCGAGGCAGGATTCGAATCTGCGACCGTAGCGGTCGCGCGGTTCCAGACTGTAGCGCCTAGAACCGCTCGGCCGGCTCCTACTGACACGTAGCAGGGCTACTGAGAGTGACGTCCTGAGTAATGGTAATTCTTACTGGTTTACTGTCCCTGTTAATGCACATCGATAACACAGATATCGTACTAGCATAATCTGAGACCGCGCTATCGAATGGGAGCGTAAAATAGCCCTCTGAACGTAGTTTCGTGAGCAACAAGAAGAAAAGTTCCACTTTCAGCTTACACAGTGCAGCGCACGGAATATGCGATACGCATCATTTCTTTGATCCGACTCCATCTACACATTTAAAATACAAGATTGTGAATGTTCCACTAAATTTCGGAAGCGCAGTCGCATATATTGAGCTTCTCCTTCTAATATTTCGCGCTGGATATCGTGAATCTTCAGTTCTCTTTAAAGGTAAAATATAATACAATAAGCGCACACTTAAAACATGTTGCCGAAACACTGATATGTGAAAGAAGCACTTCCTGTCAGTAGAAATGGAAAGATCTGCCATTGGATATGGAGTCAGTTGTTGAAGGACAAAATGTTGCCGGTGAAGAGAGTAGGAATGTGGCGGTATAGTGACGGAGCACTGGTGCACTGCGTAGCTTCTACGTCGTCTTTCTGGGACTCAATGTTGAAAGAGGCAACTGAAATTAGCTTGGCGACGAATTTAATTAAGTAATTTAGTAGCCTCAACTTGGATGGGTCTTGGAATCCGGTGCTTGCAGTAAGAAACTAGCAAAGACGTCGCGACAGTGAGGTTCAGTGTGATACATCGACTACACAGCCACAGAAGTAAATCATGCACATTGCACTTCTTTCCTGCCGAACAACGTCTCTGGTGCCGTCTGTATTTATGGCCGCATGCGCAGTGGCGCGGATTTCCAGTCAAAAACGGACGTTGCGAGTGCTGGAGCAACAGTCATTTGCCTCAACCTGAATATGGCTGAACGATACCCAGCCTAAATGTTAGAAGAAGAAGCTGAATTCATTCGATTGCACGTATGAAGTTTGGTTGAGTAGGCATTGCACAAAATTGTAACTGTGTGTCTAAACACCTGAGAGATAGCACCTGACGACTTTCAGGAGACACAACATGTATATACTGCCCGATAGAAAAGGTAAAACACCCAGAGGTAAGGAATGTGATGTTAACACAATGGTTACAAAATAGACTCAAATGTACAAAGAGCTTGGCGGTAAGGTGTCCTAATCAGTATGAAGTTCTAGCCCTCTGACATCTATTCATGCGTTGATTCGGTTTGGAAGGGTGTCATTGAGCCATTGTAATTGATATCCTGGTTAGTGGCAGTGCCATTGCGATGAAGTTGATACCTGATCCGGTTCCACATATGCTCTGTCTCGGAAATACTTGATTTTCATATTTGACACCACAGCAGATCATCATCACGAAGACAATTCATAGAGGCACATGCAACGTTCGACGAGAATTGTACCGTCGAAAAATGGCACCACGACACCTTCACATGAGACGTAACACATGAGAACTTGGGTTATCGATCACATAATACTGCGCAGCCAAAGTCCCTGTATCACTATCAGCAAAAAGTTATATTCGATGCCGGCCGCTGTGGCCGAACAGTTCTAGCCACTTCCGTCCGCAACCGCACTGCTTTTACGGTCTCAGATTCGAATTCTGCCTCGGGCATGGATGTTCGTGATGTCCTTAGGTTAGTTATGGTTAACTAGCTCTATGTCTAGGGAACTGATGACATCAGATGTTAAGTCCCATAGGGCTTAGAACCATTTGAACCATTTGAATCATATTCGATGGCTCCCCTCATCCTCACCACACATCTGTGTGTCTTCACAGCACTGAAAAAATGGGACTGCTCCGCAGACTGCCACCATACAAGCCGAAAATAGTCATTTGGCTTGTCCAGAACCGCGCTTCATCGCTGCACAGCATCCAGTTCCACTCACCAGCAGGCTGTGCTTCTTGATCACGACACCACTCCAGATGCAGCCATTTGTACTGAGGTGTTACCGGCAGTCTACGCATGGGACGGTACTTACCTGGGCCGGCTGCTGATAGTCTACGTCCAATGGTGCAGGATGAGACAGACTGTCCCAGCGAGTCCATCAATTGTTCTCATTACCATAATGACCCAACGCCACCTTTAAAATTTAATTATTTATACGGTTTTAATACTGTATTTCATCCTCAAAACAGTTTACATCTTTATTGATATCAACTGCCAAAATCTCACTCTGAAACAGAGGTGCATCAACATCGACAACGTGTTAAGTGATACATTTCTTCCTGTCATCAATCTTTGGCGGTTGTTAGCGAGAGAAAGTTCCATTAAGGTCTGAAACCATGTGTAAAGTTTGTATCAAGTCAATAAGTTCTCTCGTGCACAAGTACTGGATAGTGTCCTTAGTAACTAGAAATTTTGTGACGTGTACGTAGTGCAACAAATAATGTGAAAGCATTGAATAATCGCATTGAAAACTGTATACTCTTTGTATTCGTTACACTTAGCACATATCAACCAAGAAATGCAGTTTCACAAATATCATAAAGTTAGAAAGTCAAAGAGTAAATTGCTTTTTCAAAGAGGAAATGTTTTTACCTAAGTCGCGTAATATTCTTCATATCAATAAGTATCCTGTGTTACAAACTTTACAGAGTTTCCTTTGTTCTTCCTCAGGATTCAAGATATCTCATTACCAAACTTCGTCGACATCTGTTTAGGTGGTTGATTATAATGCATTTAAGCGTCATGCATGGTGCGGCATTTTTCCACGCATATAAATATATTTGACGTCATATATCCTGAACTGTGTGCTATACATGGATATAATTTTGCATATACATGAAAAGGCATATGTGAACACTTTGTAAAAAATGTGTTGCGAATACATGTACCAGTAAAGAAATAATAAATTAAAACGTCATGCCTGAAGAAGAAAAGCAAAAAATGTAGTAGGTGATATGTTTTATTTTATTTTATCGTTAAGTTGTGGTTGTGACTGCGAAAAAGTTTGAAACTATGTGTACGGTAACGGTTCTTGCAAGTCGTAAAATGCTCTTTTTCTCAAATACTGGGTGAATAAAGTCTGGGTACCCGCCTTCGTGGTATACACAACGTTTGGAAGCCAACTCCCACCCCTTTTATAGGTAAGTGGTTTTTACTCCCAGAACGATGTTTTCCTGACATTAAGTGATGTGTGTAACTAGTTTGGTTCAAATCGGTCAAGTGGTTTCGGAGGAGATGTAGAACATCCACACATACTTATATTTATATAATGCGTCTGAATATCAGCGTTTGTCGTGGTACGATATTGATGAAATATAGGCAACCCAAACCGTGTCCCTAGCTGTGCTGAAGGTGCCAGTGAAACCCCATTAATATCCGTCTAGTAGTTTTCAAGATTAGCGACAGAGACAATAGAGAGTTTTAGTAAAACTTTGAATCACAATATCCTCTTTTCCGTGATCTGATTCTGATGACCTGAAGTCTATATGCTGCTGTAAACTATCGTCCAGTTACCTCCTAAAGCCTCATCAACATTCCTGTCGTCCGCAGCTCGTAGTCGTGCGGTACCGTTCTCGCTTCCCGCGCCCGGGTTCCCGGGTTCGATTCCCAGCGGGGTCAGGGATTTTCTCAGCCTCGTGATGACGGGGTGTTGTGTGATGTCCTTAGGTTAGTTAGGTTTAATTAGTTCTAAGTTCTAGGGGACTGATGACCATAGATGTTAAGTCCCATAGTGCTCAGAGCCATTAGAACCAACATTCCTGTCATTCCTGTAGCAGTTTCGAAGATTAGCGAATTCATAGACAAACAGCCGTACTTGATGGATTTGCAAATTTACTATCGCTACAGATGTTAATGCTTTCAATGCCTGGTCGGTATATAAAATTTAGCGTTCTAAGTCAAAACAATCAAGAGGTACGGCCATTTATGTTGAAATCTCACTCATGAAAACATTCAGCGGACCCATAATCATAAAATTTGAGTGGAACCTAGGGTTCACAGTTCAGTCATGGGAAAAATTCCTAAGGCTTTTATTTCCTAAGTATAATTAAGGCAGTCAAATGGAAAAGAGACAGTTGGAAAAACGTATGTACCCTGTTAACTATCTCAAAAGTAACTGCCATTTCTGTAAATTCATATATTCTACTGAGAGACACATTGTCAGTGCCTGCATGACTAACGTTAGCGGTTGCCTAAGGAAGCAAGACTACCCATGCGTGCGCCTCTACTTCATCCGAAGCAGGTTGACAGCCGCGAAGGCCTTTCTTCGGTGATCGAAAATGTGATAACGCATGGAGAAAGATCGCGACTGTATGGAGGATGTGTAAGGCCTACCAAACGAAATTTCTGCAGGACACTCGAAACAATATGGGTAACATATGGGCTAGAGACCGCAACAAATTGTGCAGTTCAAAAAATGGCTCTGAGCACTATGGGACTCAACTGCTGTGGTCATAAGTCCCCTAGAACTTAGAACTACTTAAACCTAACTAACCTAAGGACATCACACACATCCATGCCCGAGGCAGCATTCGAACCTGCGACCGTAGCGGTCGTGCTGTTCCAGACTGTAGCGCCTTTAACCGCTCGGCCACTCCGGCCGGCATTGTGCAGTTGATGGAGGTCTTGTAACTAGAAGATGTTCGCGGAATGGTCTTACCTGCCAGTTTCATCGAGACGTTTGGGCTGTTTTTGTGAGGCGTACTGCAGCACATGTCCATGCAACAACGACCATATGGCAGTTTTCAACGGAGCAGATGGAGAAATGGAGCGCCCTACCAGAAAAATTCCGTACAAAGTTTGTGGCCTGTGTGAGGGAATGTTTCACCGTCCATGGTGACCACACGTCCTAGTAAGAACGCCGTTTGTGAAATCCAACAATTGCGTCGTGGTGATTTCGGTGTAATATTGCCTTTGATTAAATGTGTCATTTGACTTCTGTACTCTTTTTTTTTCTATATAACATCCAATTTTCGCTCAATTACGTTAATTGGCAGTGACACATATTTCAAAGCTAATTTAGTCTTTAAGGATTGCACACTTGTATGTATATTCGTTCCAGTTTTATGCTGAGAGTGCAAGAAACTGCAAATAGTTTTGCTTTTGGTTTAAAGTTCATGTCTGTCAATTGTGCCTTTCCGGTTGCTGTCATTTCATAAAAGATAGAAGACTAATATGTTTGCAGGTGACCGTATGCTGTTACGTTATACAGCCCACTATGACGTTAATTGTTCGTTTACTGTGTGTTAATGTGAATGCAAAGAACCGAGAAAAACTGATACTTATTCAACAGTAGATACTATAAATAATATAGGAATTTAGGTTTTATTTTCGTGTTCATGCTAGTGTAGAGTAGTCTAGAAATTCTAAGACCTGCCTTTAAATTACGACCGCAAAATGATGGTGCAGGACACATATATATTTCTTCGCCAGAATGTAAGGAATACCGTTGAAAACCTACACTTGTAAGAGAGCTAGTCTGAGTCCATATTTACTTCATAATCCTACATTCATAAACAGTTTCCATACTGGATTGTAATTCTGTTAATCATACCACTCAATTCTTCTAACAATAGTTGCTAGGCCATTTCCATTCTGGTAAATTTTAATATACTGTTTTATTTCATTTGGATGTAGGACAGGTGAGTATATGTCACATAGGACAGCAATAACCTACTGCACAACTGTTTTCCATTAAAATACTCATTTCCGCTTTCATTACATGTGGTGTAATAACGGAATATTACCTGAGCAGAGGACCCGCAGAGACATAATAGAGGAGAATGCTGGCTGCAGTAAATAGAGTTTTGGCCGAATGAAGATGCTTTGTAGAGGCCTCATTCCCTAGACGAAATTAATCAAAGCATCGGATAGGGTAAAAAAATATGATACGCTCACGGGAAAAGACGAAGAGACGAGTGGATGATAACAGAATGAGAACTGAGCTATGGACATACTTTCTCGTTATTTTTGTGGTAGGCCGAACGTCAAAGCATGCAGTTAAAACCAACAAACAAGCGGAGGAGTCTCGCTAAAAGGAGATCAAAGTTCACCATTATGGCACAAGCTTTTGCGCTTTACGGTTTAAGCAAGGAGAAGTCCGACAAATTTTTAACTATAGGAAATGGAGAAGACTGTACAGAAAAAGCCTACAGTCACAGAGACGCTAGATGAACACAGTTTATGGCACTAATTGTTCTTTTCTTTGGCAGACGGTCTTTGAATGAACATTTTCACTAGCATGAATAAAGCTAATTTCACATACAACGATCGGTAGTGAGCGACTTCGTATCGATCATAGATCTGTTTCATTTTACACATTGCCCACCGAATAGGACATTTACTATATGTATCAATGTAATACGCCAGCATACGAAATTACACTTTCGTTTACACGTAAACTGGCCACAAGCAAATATACACTATACAGAAATCGAAGGAAAGGTAAGTACGTATTAATTGCATGGGGAAATGAATTATTTCTCCGAAAATCAATACGTAATATAAAGATATGTATGTGCGTATGTGTGTGTGTGTGTGTGTGTGTGTGTGTGTGTGTGTGTGTGTGTGTCCGTGTATGTATGTTCCACATCTCCTCCTGAACTACTGGACCGATTTCCACCAAACTTGGTACACATATCCCTTACTGTCCGGCAGCAACTACTGTTTAGTAATAACCACCTACCTCTCATAGTTCCGGAGATATGACGTCAAAAACAAAGAGATGTATGAAAAACTTCGCATAACACATGACGTTGAAATGAATTAAAATTTTTCTACCAACTGTATTCACAACAAATTTCGCTTGCGGTATGCGCAAATGCCGCCAAATGCCCCAAAAGTTATGTTAATACACTCAGTTCAGGAGATATGACGTCATATACACCGCTGCAGTTTGCATGACGCTAATTTTTATTACTTCTTTTCTATTTACTCTATTTGCAATACATTTTGCAAGCGTTATCCACTTATGTCACTGCATCTACCTACAAAATCATGTCATTGTATGGCACACAGATTATGGAGACATGACGCCATAAACACTCTGATGCGTGAAAAACTGGCGTATCACGCATTACGTTTAAGTTTATTACTTCTTTGTAAATAACTCCATTCCAACATATTGCTCTGGCAGTATCCATACACGTCTCTGAATGAATCCATACAAATATCTGAACAAAATATATGATCTTCAATTTTTTTCCGTACTTCCCTAGAAACTCAGTTCATTTTTAATTTCGTTTCTAATAGGAAATTTGCTAAATGAATACCCTGGAGATGCAAGGTGTGTCAGCTAGTATCTGGTAAAGGGCCATAGGTGATGTGGTTTAATGATAACGTCGATCAGTTAAGGTTATTGTTTGCGTTGGCCAATAATGATTTGC
This sequence comes from Schistocerca piceifrons, assembly GCF_021461385.2. NCBI lineage: Eukaryota > Metazoa > Arthropoda > Insecta > Orthoptera > Acrididae > Schistocerca > Schistocerca piceifrons. Next base: position 162,737,088 of record NC_060144.1, on the reverse strand, counting down.
TTTGATTTAATTTAATCGGTGAGACAGACCAACAGTGCACTTCGCCCCTGTTCCCCGCATTATAGTGCGGTGTCTGTCCCTGACATTGCGGAACTATTATTTAAACACAATTTCCACGTAATTAGCTTACCATGTTTTCGTTTTTTGTTTGTATTACCAATGTTTTACGTGCTGTCTTCTGATCCAGCTACGTAGCTGAGACTCTTTCTTCGCCTTAGTGATGTTTAAGCCAACCAATGTCATAGCCAACCAATCAGCTACTTCGTTACCAGTAATAGCTAAGTGACCAGGAGCCAACAGTCATTTTACCGGCTGTTTTCTCGTAGCTTCAGAAGGGTTTCATTGCGTTCTGCGACGATCATCGGTCTAGTTGCGGGGATTGATAGAAATTTCCGAGTCACCTTGGCTGTCTGAAAGAATGTCGATGCTACAGTCCTCATAGCTCCTATGCAGGTTCACCATCGTGCATAGTTCGAAGGCAAATAGCTCCACCTGGAATAGTGACACTGCGCTCCCTAATCCAGACTGTACCACGTATACCCCAATAACAGCCCCATCATCGTTGTCTGGTTTCGACTTGTCTGTAAACCAGTGTGTATCATGCTTGATTCTTTTATAGCTGCATTATTCCACTGTTAAGCTGAAAGTTTTGGTGAAGAACCTCGAAGCTACAGCGTAATCTGCCGCCATTTCACAGACAATTCACTTTTTAACCATTGATAGTTGACCAATTGTTCTCCGTTTGTTTTCTTGGCCGGAGATCGATGAAATGAATGTCGGCTATTACTTTTTACCTATATTTGTAAACATTACAGTAATAATAGCGATGTCATTGCTAAATTTCGAAGTTAAAATTTAAACCACTCTTAACCGCATAAAACGGCTTATTACAATGGTTACAGGTTTCATTTTATTTCCAGACCTTTTTCAGAAAGTTGTGAACGAGTAGATACTGTCAAATAAGTGTTAACCATTCCTCTTTCCTTTTTCTTTCCTACCTCCCGATTGTTTCGTTGATTTTATATTTAGTTATTATCATGATAGAGCGAAATGACAGATCATTAAACAATAATGCAGCTAAATTAGAACTTATTAGTAAACAGACAATTTGGGGGGGGGGGGGGAGCGCATATGGCATTCCGTAACATCGCATATAATTTAGTTCCGACGTGATTCCACGCGGAATGGCTTCGCCTACTAATTAGCATTTTTCATATTGTGGCGTAGCAAAGGCCTCGCCAATGTTCTTGATATCTTTGCAATGAAAATCTTTTGTATCTGCAGACGAAGTTAATTCGTATGATACAAACTTTTACGATCCAAATAAGAACATTATAACAATGATTTGTCTGTAATGCGCGAAGATTTAAGAATAAGAGATGCACTTTCTTGGGGACGAACTAAGGCAATCGCTTATAATAAATGGTAATTATGTACTACTTTGTATCCTCACAGACACATACAGACAACAAGTCTTTCTTTAAATGACTGTTAACTACTGTGAAACACTGGTGAACCGAAGGCTTACGAAACTCTTATGAAATACAAAAACCGCTGTGAAAAAAGATAGCAACAAGGAAGACATCACTCTAGTGACTTGTTTGATACGCCCCACCACGAATTCCTCAACAGTGCCAACCTTTTCATCTCATCACAGCAGCACCTGCATCTTACGTCCACAGTTACTTGCTGGATGTGTGCCAGTCTCGGTCTTTCTCAATAGCTCTTACCCTCTACAGTTGCTCCCCATAGCCGGCCGGTGTGGCCGAGCGGTTCTAGGCGCTTCAGTCTGGAACCCCACGATCGCTACGGTCGCAGGTTCGAATCCTGCCTCGGGTATGGATGTGTGTGATGTCCTTAGGTTAGTTAGGATTAAGTAGTTCTATGTTCTAGGTGACTGAAGACCTCAGATGTTAAGTCCCATGGTGATCAGAGCCATTTGAACATTTGCTCCCCCTAACACAAAGAAAGTTACTTGATGTCGTAACAGATGGCCTATCATCCTCTCTCTTCTTCTTGTCAGTGTTCTATGTTTTCCTTTCCTCGCCGATTCTAGGGAGAACGAGCTCACTTCTTACCTTAGTAGTACACCTTATTTAGAATTGCATCTCAGAACTTCTAGTCTCTTCTTTAAGGTTTTCCCACCCTCTTTGTTTCCCTAACATACAATGCTATGCTCAGAAATTTCCTCCACAAATTAGTTCCTGTACTTGGCAATATTTAACTTCTCTTGGCAAGGAATGCTCTTCTTGCCAGTGCTAATCTGCTTTTTGTGTCCTTCTTACTCCGGCCATCATGGGTTATTTTGCAGCCCAGGCAGCAAACTTCCTTAACTTCCTTAGTTCATGATCCTCAGTTATGATGTTAAATTTCTCGCTATTCTTATTTCTGGTATTTCTCAATACTCTAGTGTTTCTTCGATACATCCTGTGACGTATAATTTTATCTATATATACATATATAAATATTTTCGGTGACTGCAGTGTCACGTCTTTCAATGTCACACAAATTTTATTTTTAAAGGGGGTCACTTAAGACTATTTCCATTGGTTCGCCCCTCAAATTTCTCCCTCATATCACAAAATTGTCGTCTAATGTAGTACAAACTGAAAAAATATACACCTTTTAAACCACAGTTTCGTATATAATTTATATTCAAAACCTTACACCTGTGTCACAGAACAAATCCTACATCGAGTATACTGTACACACGTTTAAGGGAAGAGATGTTTCCGATAATTATTACAGTATTTAAAGAACATCAAAATATGAACAAGCTGAAATGAACAAACAGTACATGTGACTATGTTAATCAAATCAACTGTAAAAAGCTAAGGAGCATATTATTAGCAAAATGAGAAATACGCGAAAGTGAAATGCCAAATTGAGCACTTCTCAATTGGTAGTAAATCAAAACAATCAGAATGGCTAAAAGAGAGCACAATAACATGAGCCATAAACGAATAAGAGCTAAACAACTAAGCAAATAAGAGAATAGGCAAAAATGAGATGCCAAAAAAAAGAGAACTGGCCGAACTCCGTCGGCACTTATATACGATTGCGCTCGTGGCGGCACCTCGCGGCCCGTACCCAACACGAGCGCCTGCGACCGCAATGCACTGTTAGCGCTCGCGGCGGCGTCTAGTGGCGCGTACGCAAGTTGTGCGATTGCTGTCGCAGGTCGACCCTTAATTTACGATGTTACATGGCCCCCAATGTGGAAGGTAGTTAATTTATTAAGTGCCTGACACATTTTGTCACATTACTCGGATCGCAAAAATTTTACTATTCATTTTCAAATTACTATCCTTTTTTCTACCACCTTTACACTCAGTGGTTCACAAAATAATCATTGATTATGACATATAATGATATAAATACAAAACATTTTAGTCATATTTCAAAATTATGACGACAGTTCTTCTACATCTATTGAAGAGAAGGTATTGTACACTATTTCAGTTGATGCTTTTGTGTAAATACTTAGTTATTTTAAAGGTTTTATTTAACTACAAAAGCTGTAATTATTAACAGGCATTTGAAAATTCATTGTATATACATTGTGACATCTACTGTACATGGAAACGTCTGAAAATCGTTTATGTAAATGAAATTTTTCTGTAGTGTACTTCGTTAACTTCGAAGGTACTACTTTAAAAACGCATATAGGAATATATAGTACACACACATAAATCTGTCCAACCTTTTGCATGGAGAAGTTATTTTTCAAATAGAATATATGTCAGGTTGGCTCGAAAGACCCCAAATTATCCGAGCCCTTCGAGTAATGATGTTCAACAGATATACATTTCAATTATATAAGGTAACATTTGTATATCCTTATCCAATTCCAATTTACTGGCTATTAACAGTTTGAGTGTGGTTAAAGATGTAGTTCAATAGCACCTAGAAATTTTGAATATTGGCCTTTTTGTTAAGGTCCTCAGGTCAAGCAATGGTGTATCACTCATTGCTGATAGGGTACATCGTTTACCTGTCCTATGACTAAGAAATTTTCTTTTGCATTTTATGTACATTATACATATTTCCTTGTTTCTTTGCCATTTTTGGACTTATTACTACTCCGAATGTAGGTACTACCAATTATAGGCGCTACGAATTTCGTGCGACTATTTGCTATGCGACTATTACCTATAGTCAACATCGTTCTAGTAGTTAAGTTTATATTCACACGACTCCGTTGTGCATTTTTTTTCATCTCATATCTAGTCTCAAACGATATATATATATATATATATATATATATAAAACAGTACACATTCATATCCATTAAAATAAAAGAAAAGAAGAGAAAAGTGTCCCTGAATGAGTGCAAGTAACTTATCTATCGTGAATTACAAGTTGAAAGGACTTGACTCCTCCGAATCTTTTCTTGCATTGATGTGCATATAGAGAACCACAACTCTCGTAAGATTTTGGCTCATGCTATGTTTCCACTATATGTGACCTAATTGTCCTGTTATATCAGGAACAAATTCACACTTAGTCTTATATTTATTTTGTACTTATTTTAAAGAAAAAATATTTGATGTTGTTCCTTACACCACATTATCCTCATTCCTTTGCATTAGAAATATTTGTTTTATCAACATTTTACCGGAAGTATCTTTACAAAATTCTACTTGACACAATTTAATTTTATATAGAAAATGTGCTACCTCGATAATACATTATTTCGTTATAACTTCCTGTACTTTCACATATCACATAATATAATCAATTTTTAGGTGTTGTACTTAAAAAAGTTTTTTCTTACGAGTGTAGGAAACATCTTTAGACAGTTAACGTGTTTATCTGAAAATTTTGAATAAAACAGTGAAAAAGCTAATTTATTAGTAGCAACATTAGATGTTCAGTCCAAGATGGTTATCTGTACACTTATTCTCGTTTTTTTCTATATACTTTTTAATGTCTTGATGAGGATATAGTCCCTTTTGTTGGTTTGTCTACAGCAAGTAAGGGGCTCGAATAGGGACTGTCAGGTGGTTCTACGATGTTCTATGCAAGCATCTTTTGACTTTCATTACTAACTGCGTTTCTTTTTGTCCATGGTACTTGGTACGAACTATCACAGAAGGTTTTATGTGGCATGACATTCATCCTATATTCATATCCCCTAATCACACCAGGTTTTTCTTCTAATACTCGTTCGTATTTCACGAGAACCTGAAGCAATTCAGAACGTTGCTCTGAAGACAGCTGAGCAGATTCAGAGACAATTTTTAACGTTTGTTCATGGTCGGTCAGATTTTATTTCTTGAACCTAATTCCCTGAGCCTGTTGGATTATTTTTTGAAATGAACTTCATTTGTATACCCGGGCAAAACCATCCATGTGTGTCGGTTATCCTCAGTAATTTTAGAGAGACGATTTTCTGTTTGACCTTCAACTCACATATCCCGTTAGAAATATCGATCTTTGCGTCCTTTGTTTGCAAAAAATAAAACCCTAAAATACTGTCCACTATCAGCGCATCAATTATGAGGAACGTGCATTCAAGCGCTACATTTCCAATTTCTATCTCTAATTGGGCTTGTATTTTCACGCTTCTATTTCTCCCTCCAATCGCTCCCAAAACCTTACAATTGCTAACCGGCAATATTGGCACCCGTTTTGCTTTAGTGACATGTCTAAATAAGTCTATAACAATCACATTAATGTTAGATCCAGTATCAAATATTGCCTTCACTGAAATACCTTCGATTAATATTTTAACTGCAGGTTTTATAACTGCAGGATGATTGGTGCTGTATTTAGTGTTCTCGTTATACAATTCATTTCTCATGTCAGTGCCATAATTGTACCTTAACATTTTTAATCTTAAATCAGAATCGTCCCCATCTTGCCCACCCGCCTGCACTTCGGGACTTAATGCGGTGGAAATTTCTTTTCCGCTGGCTGAGAAATTGGCCACATTTCGGTATCATTTACTTCATCGATTACTATTGGTGGCGGATGCTGTCGCCAATTTTGATTTATCGGTTTTTGTGTCTGGGTATTCTGTCTCCCTTGATTTCTGTTTTGTTTCGTTTCGTTATAATTGTAGTATCTTGGAGTGACCCTACGTTCCTGCCTACTATCCGCAGTACCTCGTTCCCACCGGCCTGTTCTGCCCTAGCCGAACGCATTGTTATTGTCTTGGCTTTGGTACGCCGAACTGGGTTCTCTGCCAGCCGCTGCATATTTCCATTCCTCCACGACTGACGTTGATTTAGAGATCTTGCCCGCACATCTTCCTGCATCAAATCAATTGCATCTAGGATGGGCATAAACTCATCAATGTTTGCGTCTGGGGCGTGTATTAATTTTTCGCGTATATGAATAGGCATCTTACTCTTAAGAACGCACAACAAATATTTATGCGAAATTTGCCCACCCCAGTCTTTCATTTTATTCAGATACTTGTCGGAATACATTCGGAGCGTTCCTTTGCTATAACTAAACTGTTCTGGACTCAATACAGCCTCACGAAGTCGTTGCTGTACCCCGAAAGACCAATATTTCGCGAGAAACCTTTTTTCAAAGTCGTCATATGTGGAACATTACTCAATGACTTCAGTGGCTCACAAGGCCGCATCATTTAACATGAATCCACTTACGTAACGCGTCTTTTGTTATTCCGTCCATTTTGTGGGTAACACGCCAAGAAAAGAACGAAAGAAACTACTGGATGCACCCCACTCATGTCAGGTGAGAATGACTGACCCCTCCTGTGTTTGATAATGTTTTCCTCCATAATGACATTTACATACGGTGTTGTAGCTCGCGGTAATGAATATGATTCCTGATCCCGAGTTACCTCAGAATTTACTTCGGTGGCTTGCCCCCGCTTTTGTGCACTAGCATCTACTAGTTCTCTCCACGTGTCGGCGCGGAAACATCACTCTTGACTACCTCTTTAATATCGGTAAGCTCACTACTAAATATGTTTCATTGCTCATTTACTACCCTTCGCCATTGAGATAATTCCTAAGTAATTTGCATTTTTACTTCAGAAATCTGAGCAGTTGGATCTATCGATTGTCTTTCTTGTTCTTTTGAAATGGAATTGGCGGCTTCCTTTACCCGAGAATCTATTTCTACAGATCGACAATTCGTCGAGTGTCGAAGACAATTGATTTACTATGACCTCGAGAGCACCTTCTTTTCCTTTTAATTGTTTTAGATCCGAATTTAAGTCTCTCACGGCGTCCTCGTGTTCGAGTTTGAGATTTATTGTTTCTTGAGCCATTTGCGTTTGATTCTCAGAAATTTGCCCTATCTTACGAGACATTTCGCCTACCTGTGCCGACACTGATTCCTGACTTTTATGTATGTCATCTACTCGTATAGACGCGGCTTCCTGATTTTTATGAATGTCATCTGCTCGTATTGACACGGTTTCCTGACTTTTATGTATGTCATCTACTCGTATCGACACGGCTTCCCGTTTTTTATTCATCTCACCTACTTCATGATTCGTAATTGCTTTTGTATACTGGGAAGATTTTCAGCAACTTCTAATTCCTCAGTCTCACTAGTCTCCAATTGTGCTTCGCCTACTTCCTTTATATCCATGATTACACACGTAAATTTCAAATCTTAGGTTAGTCGTCACACGAATACGGATAAACATTCAGGGACGCATGTTCCTCACGCTTACGCGGTGCCCCGTTTCGATTACACTTGGACGTGGTTCCACTTATCTACAGCACTACCTGCTACGCTATGTAACGTAGGAAAAGAAAATTGTTCACTAAGTATCGGTTGGAAACTATTCACTACCCTTGGGTGTTCCACAGATAGATAAACCACTAGGACAAAATTAAGTATGTTGCACACCAAATACCTCGTTTAACCAGCTGAACCGTCGACTTAGGAGAATCCATTTATAATTAGAATTGCTGATACACTCGTTTACATGAAAAAGAAAACAGACATAGATTAGCAGAATGACAGTTTTTACCAGAAAAACAGAGATATACATATAATTCCTATTTTGATGAATAAATTCTGAACTTACTTTAGAAATAGGCTTAAGCAAAATCCCTCCGGTGCCTCCAGTGTGACGTATACTTTATATATATATATATATATATATATATATATATATATATATATATATATATATATATATATATATACAATGTGACGTCTTTCAGTGTCACACAAAATTTCATTTTATGGGGATCACTTAAGACTATTTCCATGGGTTCGCCCCTCAAATTTCTCCCTCATATCACAAAATTGTCGTCTCATGTAGTACCAACTAAAAAAATAAATTTCTTTTAAAGCACGGTTTCGTATACAATTTATATTCAAAACCTTACACCTGTGTCACAGAACAAATCCTACATCGAGAATGCTTTACACAAGTTTAAGGGAAGAAATGCTTCCGATAATTATCACATTATTTAAAGAACATCAAAATATGTACAGGCTGAAATGAACATGAGACATGATGTTACAACCCTCAGTCCACGTTCTGTATTCAACAGATTGTTCACTTTATTCAACTCATCCTGTAATTCTTTTTCACGTTCACTTAGAATAGCAATGTCATCAGCTGATCTTACCGTTGATATCCTCTCACCTTGAATTTTGATCCAGCTCTTGCACCTTTCTTGTATTTCTGTCGTTGCTTCTTCGATGTGTAGATTGAACAGTAGAGGTGTCTTTTCTATCCGAGTTCTTCGTTCTTGGTCTTCTAGTGTTAGTGTTCCCTCTTGGATCTAGCACATATAGTATATTACCCGTCTTTCCCTATAGCGTCCCTTATTTTCTTCAGAATTTCAAACTTCTTCCACCATTTGACATTGTCGAACGCCTTTCGCAGGCCGACGGATATTAAAAAACATATGTTGAATTTGCTTTAGTCTTGGTTTCATTAGCAACAGCAACATCACAACTGCCTGGTCCTCAAACTTGTTTCCTATTCTTCTGTATATTATTCTTGTGAGCAACTTGGATGCATGACCTGTTAAGCTAAGAGCGTACATTTGGGGCACAGCACTGTATGACAGAGAGACATGGACTATGGGAAAAAACAGGAACAGAACAGAATCGAAAGAGTTGAGATGTGGTGGTACAGGAAACTGTTGAAAGTTAGGTGGACCATTCGAATGTCATCTATCACTTGCGTCTTATTTGGTCCTAATTCGTCCAAAGCTGTTTAATACAGACTATAATAATGTATCTTCTCTGTCGACTCCTGTTACTTCTTCTATAGCGTCAACAGCCAAGTCCTCCCTCTCATGTAGGCCTTCAGTGTGCTCTATCCACCTATCCTCTCTCTTCTCTGCGTTTAACAGAGGAATTCGAAATTCTCACTGCACTCTAAATGTTACTGCTGTTGTTAATTTCAGCATAGGTTGTTTTAAAGTTTTTATATGCCAAGTCAGTCCTTCCAACAATCATTTCCTTTTCGATTTCTTCACATTTTTCACGCAGCCACTTCGCCTTAACTTCCCTGCACTTCCCAATTAGTAACCTGTATTTCCGTATTCCAAAATTACCCTGAACATTTTTTCACTTCCTTCATCCCTCCTTCTGCCAAGTATTACTTCTGTAATCCATGGTTTCCTCGTAGTTACATTCCTTGTACGTAAGTATTTCTTTCCATCTTCTATGATTACCCTTTTCAGAGATGTCCATTGCTCTTCAGTGAACTGTCTACTGAGCTATTCATAACTGAGCTAAAAGAAATGAAAAAGAAAACCGTAAAAAAGAAAAGTAGCACATCATAATACTTTTCTGTAAACCAGGCGGACATGCGGTGTCGAATGCATTTGCTAACGCGTCCAGTTAAGCAAGAAGTGATTCGAAAACACCTCGGCTAGAGGAAAGACTCCTCTGTTTTTAAGCGTTGGGAGAGAGATTCCTGAATTTGAAACTGGCTAACTAAAATCTCTCGCTCTCTTTCTACAGTACTAATATGTCCCTGCGTTTGAGAAAGTGCGGGGGAGATTTTTTTTTTTTGAAGTGGCAAGCTACCCAGTAAATTCAGGCTTAGCTTTGTCTTCCTCATGTCCTCATGGTCTGTTACCTTTTCTGTCGTCTCTAAAGCGATGTTGAACTAAGGACGTTTCCTCTGTTTAACTGTGTATAGAGAGGGAGATCCGTTGAGTTTGCTGTAACCAACCAATCTCGTGATTCAAGCTTTGCTTTTTACATCCTACTAACGGTCTGTTCCCTTTTCTGTCATGACTGAAACGATGTTGACAGCGGAAGGGTCACGCTGTTTAAATGTTTAAAAAGTAATAGGGGGGGGGGGGGGGGGAAGATTGGTAGGGTTTGAAAGTTCTTGCCAACTTTGCGGCTACATGGCTATTTCGGACAGTTCCCTTCTCGGTCTTCGTGCTTCGTTAATTTTCGGTCGTCCACAAGATAAGTCAGTGACAATCACTCGAGGTGCATAGGACAAAAGAAATTAAGAATTGTATGTTCAGGAATAAATATAATGAAACACGTGGCTTGGTCAATCTTCTGCGCAAAGGTTTCGGTGCAGTATTTTCGAGCAGCGTAGCAGATCTGATCACTGTGCGAGCAACATTAAGCGCAAGTGACAGTTCTAGTCAAGTTATATGAAATGAACCGACGAGCATGTTTTACCAAATTCATTGTATAACAGCGAGATTATGGGTATCCTAAGGATTTTCATATCTTTTCTCCAGTTTTTAACTGTCGCACTACCTACATTGTAACCTCAAGATGTAAAGGGGGCGTGTCCAGCATGGTCACCCCAGCAGAGCGTGTGTTGCTTAACTCGCCTGTAACGGCTAGGCTGGCCGATCACTGCATCTTCTCCAGCTCCTTAGGAGTCACCTTCCGCTCTACTAAATAATGCCATACCGTTGCCGTATAGATAATCATAGGTATTATTAGACAGGTGTATACCCAGTATACGCTACCAGGACTTGGGCCCCATATAGTTCTGTAAGTCCCTTTAGTGCACATCAGAGTATTATTTACCTTGGAACTTTTAGTCCTTACATGAGGTATCCGCGTTAATTTAGCACCAAATTTCAAATACTTCACTGTCCCATCCAGTGGTAGAATTTCGTCGAGGAGCTTAAGATTCCTGTACGTGCCCTGGATATTCTTATTTAGCTTTATGCGTTCCTTTAGAATTTAGTTTATGCATTTGAGAAAGGATCAAGTTTAATAATTATTATTAATTAAGCTGTTAATATTCACAATTATGAAAATCGCCTTAAAATCTTCTGAGAGCCGCAATTCACTGGGTGAAATTTTGGCTGAAAAAATGTAAGAATTCTGTGATACTTTACTAGAGTTCTGCAGATTGTGGCGTGGGAAAAGGGTCTGGGGGCGGGAGGGGGATGGGTGAAGCTAAACGTCATGCAAGGCGTAGCACTATTATTCGCTGGAAACCCTAACATTGTACTTCAAAAGATTAAATGAAACTTTCCCAACAAAGGGCTTCATCTGAAGTGCAGGTTCTAGCCGCTGATCCAGTTTCTAATGGTCCGCCCGCCCCGAGAACTGCATACACATATGAACATGGGTCAAGATGGCCCTAAACAGAAGTTATTGAGATAACAATCTCACCTTTACATTTAATTCTGAGAAAATACAACGATGTTATCTGCTCCCCCAATTAATACACTCCTGGAAATTGAAATAAGAACACTGTGAATTCATTGTCCCGGGAAGGGGAAACTTTATTGACACATTCCTGGGGTCAGATACATCACATGATCACACTGACAGAACCACAGGCACATAGACACAGGCAACAGAGCATGCACAATGTCGGCACTAGTACAGTGTATATCCACCTTTCGCAGCAATGCAGGCTGCTATTCTCCCATGGAGACGATCGTAGAGATGCTGGATGTAGTCCTGTGGAACGGCTTGCCATGCCATTTCCACCTGGCGCCTCAGTTGGACCAGCGTTCGTGCTGGACGTGCAGACCGCGTGAGACGACGCTTCATCCAGTCCCAAACATGCTCAATGGGGGACAGATCCGGAGATCTTGCTGGCCAGGGTAGTTGACTTACACCTTCTAGAGCACGTTGGGTGGCACGGGATACATGCGGACGTGCATTGTCCTGTTGGAACAGCAAGTTCCCTTGCCGGTCTAGGAATGGTAGAACGATGGGTTCGATGACGGTTTGGATGTACCGTGCACTATTCAGTGTCCCCTCGACGATCACCAGTGGTGTACGGCCAGTGTAGGAGATCGCTCCCCACACCATGATGCCGGGTGTTGGCCCTGTGTGCCTCGGTCGTATGCAGTCCTGATTGTGGCGCTCACCTGCACGGCGCCAAACACGCATACGACCATCATTGGCACCAAGGCAGAAGCGACTATCATCGCTGAAGACGACACGTCTCCATTCGTCCCTCCATTCACGCCTGTCGCGACACCACTGGAGGCGGCCTGCACGATGTTGGGGCGTGAGCGGAAGACGGCCTAACGGTGTGCGGGACCGTAGCCCAGCTTCATGGAGACGGTTGCGAATGGTCCTCGCCGATACCCCAGGAGCAACAGAGTCCCTAATAAGTGGCGGTGCGGTCCCCTACGGTACTGCGTAGGATCCTACCGTCTTGGCGTGCATCCGTGCGTCGCTGCGGTCCGGTCCCAGGTCGACGGGCACGTGCACCTTCCGCCGACCACTGGCGAAAACATCGATGTACTGTGGAGACCTCACGCCCCACGTGTTGAGCAATTCGGCGGTACGTCCACCCGGCCTGCCGCATGCCCACTATACGCCCTCGCTCAAAGTCCGTCAACTGCACATACGGTTCACGTCCACGCTGTCGCGGCATGCTGCCAGTGTTAAAGACTGCGATGGAGCTCCGTATGCCACGTCAAACTGGCTGACACTGACGGCGGCGGTGCACAAATGCTGCGCAGCTAGCGCCATTCGACGGCCAACACCGCGGTTCCTGGTGTGTCCGCTGTGCCGTGCGTGTGATCATTGCTTGTACAGCCCTCTCGCAGTGTCCGGAGCAAGTATGGTGGGTCTGACACACCAGTGTCAATGTGTTCTTTTTTCCATTTCCGGGAGTGTATTACTATGGCCCGCAATCTATACAGTTGAAAGTAATTACCACTCCTCTTGTATAATATTACAGAACAGACGATTGCTTTTCATCTACATCATTCATCTACATCCCACGATGACTAACATCGAGAGAGAGCTCTCTTTTCTTTCACCCCAAAAGTCAAGGCATAAGTGAATTATCGCAGTTATCGGAACTGCTAGCACGTTGAACACTCACAGGCGACTAAAATTATCTTTGCCTTAGAACATGCGCATATTCGACGAAATATATGAAGAAATTCAGCAGTGTGCTTCCTCTTGAAGTGTATTGCAACAGCTGCCCTGGGACTGACCCTAGGGCTCTTCTCCTCACAGTAGTTTGGCAGAATAATCAAACAGCGTTGTGCCACTTTTCTAATGGCCCTTGCAAATGTGCCAAGTCGTTGAATGGCTAAATCATCTGCATATCCTTGTAAAAAGAAACCTTCGTTCTTGTCTGTTATAACTGAAAATTTCCAGTTCACCATGCTTTACACTTGAGGCAAGTCACAAACAGTCTTTTCTAAGGGTATCTGTGTCCAGTATTACATATCTGCGTAGTCAGTCGTGGTTTTGCTATGGTGAGGCGGGCAGTGGCTCAGCCAATGAGAATTTGAAGCGGGGAGACAGCATGGTCTGTGGGTTTGAACAAGGGAAATGATATCTATTCCGTTCTGGTTTCCGTCCTGTTGGATTCCTATGCGTGCTATGATGTCGGAAGAAACGTGGTATCTTTGAAATATATGAGAAGGAAGGAAATTACCGTGTGACTGCAACTTCTGTTTTTATGTGGGAGATCATAATGAGAAGTGCGAACAGCATTCCTCTGTGGACGAGCAGCGGAAGAATAGTAAAGTCTTTTGCTAATGTCTGATATGAGTAGCAAGGTGGGATTAGCAGTTTCGATTGGTGTGAGCCAGCTCCTGTTTTCTCTATATGGCATACTTAATTTGTAACTTAACATTTCCTTGAAATTTAGTGGGTGTCACGAATATTTTTTGAATGAAGATTTGGTCTCGTCGTACTGTCTTAGAACATTAATTATGTTTTCTCATATCAGCTTCCTTCGTCTGTGGACTTATAAATTATCTAGCACTGGAATCCAAACTTCTGCCCCATCATTTCCATTTGATGTGGTACATACACCACACGGCATCGGATTTACTGCGGTACATTAGCAGAAATCTTCCAAGTTACGGAAGTTAACGCTACTTTACTCGTAGGGCCACCACAGTCGAAAATATTCCATGATTTGAATGAACAAAAACTGCCGCGACTGTTAGCATTCTTTATATGAGAACACGACCTGTTTCGCAAAATAAATTTGCGTCCTTATGTGCTTCACTGTATACAAAGGAATAATAGAACTTACAAGAAATTTAGCCGTGCCAATAAAGGGATAAATAAAAGCGATAAGGTTAGTTCCTACTTACAGTAACAAGATTAAGGGAAACTAATGTCTTTACTTATTTTTGTTATTTGAACACTGACCTACAAAATTTTCCCTGACAAAGACAACTCAAGCTTAAAGTATTCAGCAATTACCTACAATATATAAGCCCGTCGAAATCTTACTGCTATACAGTGACAACATGACTTTCAGTAATTAACATAAAAGAACGGCCCTGCACTGCAAGAAATCGTAACAAGAATAAAAATCCTAATTATATGAAATTAAGGAAATATAAAACTGCCTCCAACTCTGTTAATTGCCTAAACTCATTTCAGTCACGAACCCCATCTTTTTATAAGTCACTTATCTCACAGAAAATCTTCATAGCAGGAACTACAACAATTACAGCAAACCCCAACTACAGCCAGCTAAATAAAAAGCTTCCAACTACTACAATCTCTGACTACTAGCAGGCATATGGTTAGCAAAAGAAAGATTTTGTTGAAGGGCAAACAATGTATTCATGAGATATCCTGTTCTAAAAATTATATAGTTATCAACAATTACACGACCCAAACATTACCAACCACATATTTCCTCATGTTAATTTTCCTTGCGTCTCACGTTACAATGCATGTCCTACCAACACAGCGTCTCCGCTAAGAAAAACATGTCCGTACGACTTCCCTATCCACTCGCCAGCTGTTAGTCCGTCCAACCACGGAATTCCTTGGTAAGGGCGCAGAGCGCTGTCACTGATATTAACACAGTCTGTAGCGCTGCCAACATACAAACAGGCAAATTACAAAGATTCTATTTAAATCAGATAAAGCCATTCCCAACATTTGTATGCAGATATTTAAAACTTCTGACTCACGAATATGCGAGCTCCTATAGGGGGCTTTACTGGTTTTTTAGATTGTGGATGGCCTTAGCTCGCTATAGAGTTTATCAACGACGCTAGCACATTCAGTCAGAAGTTTTAAATACCTGTATATAAACGTTGGGAATGGCTTTATCCAGTTTAAATAGAACCTCAGTCGACTGTAAGTAGACACGTACTTCATCGCTTTTATTTGTCCGTTTCTTGGCATGGCTAAATTTCTGATAAGTTATTTTATTCCCCTGTATACAGTGAAGCACCTTAGGATGCAAATTTAATTTGCGAAACCTACCGTGCTCTCCAATAAAGAATTCTAACAATCGCAGTGATCTTGTTTATTCTAATCCAGAGGATATGTATTCGTCAAAACCTTAGGCGCTGCATGTATCGTGCGTTTCCCATGCTTCTCCTATGAACATTCTGGATTATGGGTTTCGTTCTAGAAAAGTGGTCTCAATTACAGTAGTAAGCTAACCATCCTCAAAGCACATATTTTGCCTTACAGTAGTAAGCTAACCATCCTCAATGCACATATTTTGCCTGTAAGGGGGGATGTATGAAACATACGCAAGATCAAGTGTTAGTTCCCTTGACAGGAAACTCGTTCACTAAGTGGGACTAAAAAGTTCAGATGCCTATTTAATCATTTCATGAAGTAAGTTGGTTTGTGTTATTTATTCTTGAAAAGAAGTCAGGTTGCGTTATAATAGTTTTTTGTGGGTCAACATTCTTAGAGAAAAAAAGTGCATTTTGATCAGTGCAGTTTTCTGTGGGAATTTCAATGTACACTCAGTCCAGTTATAAAACACAAGCAGCTAACAACTTCTAGCATTTAACTGGTTAATGATTTCAGTGACTACAAGGTTTCACAATAGCAGAATCAAAACGACACCCTGTGGAATCCGTTTGCACGTCCATCTTGGTGGTTTCCAGATCTACAAAACATGATCTTAATCCACTTGCCTTACATATAGTTGTCTCAGTGACAATCTCTTTTCTACCTCTAACCATAGATGGGAGGATCGTATTGCTAAAAGTCCCCACAATGTCCAGGAAGGTGCGGAAAGGATTTTCATGAATGACTAGAGCTTTTACTACCTTCCGAATAAGTATGGTAAAGTGGTTTTTCGCAAAATTTGCCTGGTTGATTTGCGTGTTGGGTTTCACGCAAAGGGACCTCAGTTAGCGCCAGTTTCCTAACCTGCCCTTTAACCAGTTTCTGTATAATGTCTTGAAAGAAATGAGGAAAGACTAGTTGGCCTCATCCTTAGTCGTGGTATGATCAGTTCACTCTGGTTTCGGAGTGAATAGAACCTTCACTGTCCTCCAAGCATTAGGAATACTCCTGCTGCTGGAGTAATTTCTGTCTTGCATTTTGCAGTGGAGCTGGAAGAAGTCCATGTGCGCCTGGTGACATGAATGACTGAAACGTTCCCACCACCCACTGAACTTTATCGATGTGACCACAGTCTTTGGCAGATTTCCATTTTTCTCCTTGGTGACCTGTAAACCAGTATCTCACACTGACCGAATCAAGGCCTTTATCTCTTGCCACAGTGCACTGGCAAATGCATCGAGGAGCACAACCAACGTCAGATGCCAAGACCTCCACTTTTCCTGCTTCCTTAGTATGCATCCTTACTTTGTTGACATTCTTGTGAGATCTGGCGTTGTAGCATTACCTTCCACATCCTCAAAGAATACTTTCCAGAATTATTGTTTCGATTACTTAATGAAAATACTGTATTTGGCAGAGGCCTCCCGATATTAGTGGTCGATTTCTTATCGAAGTCATAACTGTGAATGAGATAGAGTTTAGATCTAACATAAATAAGCCCCAGTCTGTTTTCCTAGAATTCCTCAGTTTAAAACCCCTTTCAGTTTCAATCTTACTATATATATATATATATATATATATATATATATATATATAGTAAGATTGTATGTATATATATGGTCGGTCAACGCCAGTGTTTTGTACCACCAGTGTTTAAGACAGTGCTCGAGATTTCCAGAAATTACATTTAAGCCTTTATGTGAGAATTGAGAAAATATTTGTTATTATTGTGGTGTCACCGCCAGACACCACACTTGCTAGGTGGTAGCTTAAATCGGCCGCGGTCCATTTAGTACATGTCGGACCCGCGTGTCGCCACTGTGTGATCGCAGACCGAGCGCCACCACAAGGCAGGTCTCGAGATACGGACGAGCACTCGCCCCAGTTGTACGGACGACACTGCTAGCGACCATACGGACGAAGCCTTCCTCTCATTTGCCGAGAGACAGTTAGAATAGCCTACTGCTAACTCCATGGCTACGACCTAGCAAGGCGCCAATTGTAACAGTGCATGTATCTTACGAGTCTCATTTGTATAGTCAAGAGAGATGTATCACAAGGAGTGATTAAAAGTTAAGTATATTCCAAAGCTACGTATTTTCTTTATAGCAGTCATAACGTATCCTGTTCCAGACTTGACGCCAGTCGGCGTGTGTGTACGCGTGCCTTTCGGCTCCCTTCTCAGTGTGGCGTAACTAGCTTGTTACGCCACAACAATTATATTGTGATTTATTACTATATTATGAAATGTCCAACAGCATAATCACATAACAGAAGATAATATCAGTAAAGAATGTATGTGCACTGTACTATCTCCGAAATCCTACTTCTTCTGTTCTTGTTCGCTATGATGTACGAAGCGGATGAGCTCGAAGATCAACCGAGATCTGTTCTTTTAAATATTGTTAAAGGTAGTGATAAATGATCAAAAGAAAAATATATCATACAATTTGTTGTTGTGGTCTTCAGTCCTGAGACTGGTTTGATGCAGCTCTCCGTGCTACTCTATCCTGTGCCAGCCTCTTCATCTCCCAGTACCTATTGCAGCCTACATCCTCCTGAATCTGCTTAGTGTATTCATCTCTTGGTCTCCCTCTACGATTTTTACCCTCCACGCTGCCCTCCAATACTAAATTGGTGATCCCTCGATGTCTCAGAACATGTCCTACCAACCGATCCTTCTTCTAGTCAAGTTGTGCCACAAGCTCCTCTTCTCCCCAATTCTATTCAATACCTCCTCATTAGTTATGTGATCTACCCATTTAATCTTCAGCATTCTTCTGTAGCGTCACATTTCGAAAGTTTCTATTCTCTTCTTGTCCAAGCGATTTATCGTCCACGTTTCACTTCCATACATGACTACACTCCACACAAATACCTTCAGAAACGACTTCCTGACATTTAAATCTATACTCGATGTTAACAAATTTTTCTTCTTCAGAAACGCTTTCCTTTCAATTGCCAGTCTACATTTTATATCCTCTCTACCTCGACCATTATCAGTTATTTTGCTCCCCAAATAGCAAAACTCCTTTACTACTGTAAGGGTCTCATTTCCTAATCTAATTCCCTCAGCATCACCCGACATAATTCGAGTACACTCAGTTATCCTCTTTTTGTTTTTGTTGATGTTCATCTTATACCCTCCTTTCAAGACACTGTCCATTCCGTTCAACTGCTCTTCCAAGTCCTTTGCTGTCTCTGACCGAATTACAAAGTCATCGGCGAACCTCGAAGTTTTTATTTCTTCTCCATGGATTTTAATACCTACTCCGAAGTCTTCTTTCGTTTCCATCATTGCTTGCTCAATATACAGACTGAGTAACATCGGGGATAGGCTACGACCCCGTCTCACTCCCTGCCCAACCACTGCTTTCCTTTCATACCCCTCGACTCTTATAACTGCCATCTGTTTTCTGTACACATTGTAAATAGCCTTTCGCCCTCTGTATTTTACCCCTGCATCTTCAGAATTTGGAAGAGAGTATTCCAGTCAACATCGTCAAAAGCTATCTCTAAGTCTGCAAATGCTAGAATCGTAGGTTTGCCTTTCCTTAATCTTTATTCTAAGATATCGTACAAATTGCTACATGGAATTCTAGTTTACTGACTTTTATCTGTAACTACATAACCAACTATGAGTGTTTTAAGTTTTTTGTCCACAGCAGTGCAGACTGTGCATTGTCTGCCGCCATTACGTAAGCGTATGAGGCGGCAGTTTCATAATGCAGAATTAATCCAACACTAATTATCTCGGTTGTTATTACAATAGTTGAGCTCCGAGGACAAGAAATCACAGTAATTTATTATTTTGGTATTCTAACAGTGAAAATCATATTCAGTAGAACAATCTTAGAGTTTACGTAAATGAAATTATTTGATGGCTGGTGCGTAAGATTAATTTTTCTCAGAATAGTTTATCAGTAACTTTATATAAAATTATTTACGACACCAGTGTCGTTGCGAGTAGAGGTTGTTGTGTAATATATTAATTATTTGGTGCAAACTTTTTAATGTCAAATAAAGAATTATTGAAACTCGTTATAGTCGGGATCAGCAGCACATAAATCAGATACCATCTTAGAAAATATATAGTTAAGGCTCACCGGCCACTTCACCATCTTCTTTTTCTGTGCGAATGCACAAACAGTGCCCGAACTCTTACGGGAATCGGCAACGCACCTTGAGTAATGAGTATAATGGGCGGGGGCACTAAGAATGTAGTACGTTGAGCATGTGGGTTTCGCGGAAGGCGTTCCAGAGATAAATCCCTGCAGTCGCGCTATCCTCTGTGTCCTCGGTGGCTCAGATGGGTCTCGGTCCGGCACACACTTTCGCCGGCACGGTAGCTCAGCGTGTTCGGTCACAGGGTTAGCTGCCCTCTGTAATAAAAAACTGAGTTAATCGATCAACCAACGAACTTTAACGGATGTCTTACTACGTCCGTCCCGAGCAGATACAACGAACAAAAGAGAACAAAATCAGATTCAGAGGAAAGAAAAAAGATGGATAGAGCGTCTGCCATGTAAGCAGGAGATCCCGGGTTCGAGTCCCGGGTGGGGCACACATTTTCTTCTGTCCCAGTTGACGTATGTCCACGCCTGTAAGCAGCTAAGGGTGTTCATTTCATTGTAATTTCACATAAAAAAGAATTACCAGAAATTACTTCTTTACTTCAAATAATACTGTTATTCTTGCTGCTACATTTCCATACGTTTTACAATGACACGTACACACCACCACAACAACAGTAAACAGAATCCCATTACTCATTTATCAGTGAAGGCTGTTTCCATAGGTAGATGTCATTGTGTGGCGTAACTACCCATTATCCGTTAAGCTGGTGCTGACGTATGTATCTGTGGACACTCGTCGCGCCTCCAATGCTAACAACGTAAGCGTGATGTCCCAGCAGGAACGGAAAGTATTTAGGGATATTATAGTGACGCTCATCTGAAGAAAAGAACCTCATATGGATATAGTCCCTGTCGGAGTGGATTCCGAGTTTTGAACACTTATAAAGTAATAAAGTACTTTCTTTAGTCCATTGATGATACTGTCCTCATTAGGGAACGTGCGGAGGCACTCAGACAAGCAACGAATTTGTTGTGAACTCTACAACAACTGTAATGTGATTGGGACGATAATGCTTAGAGATAAGGGTAGTAAATTACACGGATACAACATTGTCCCCTTTTTTGAGACGCAAAAATAGAACTGGCCCCTATAGTGCCTACCTAATTTCAAATAGAAAGCTTTTCTTTTATTATCTTTGTTAAGAAGAGGATTTAATTAGCTTCTTTTTTAACTTCACATTTGGCTGCACCGTATGTCAGCTGGTAGTTTCTGTACAACAATGACTTGTGATTTAGTTGTCTGTGGGTGTTTGTTAGGAACATATGGATGTCCATATGCAATAACAGTTTGTTTTATGTATCCCAATTCTAGGAAAGTGGCGTGTTACATGATCACTCCTTTGGAAATGTGCTGATAATTGTATACATTTGATGTACAAAAATTACTATTTACATTGCCGAGATCGGATTCCTTTACATTGTATGACATTTTCTCCTGTGTTAAGTAGTTGTGTAGCATTCTGGAGGACTATGATTCAGACCCGTGTCTTGCCATCCTGATTTAATTTTTCCGTGATTTCCTGTATCAGTTAAGACTAACACTGGGACGGTTCCTTCGCAAAGATATGGCCGATTTTTCACCACTCGTCCCTAATCCACGTTTGAGATCCGTCTCTAATGACTTCGTCGTCGACGGGACGTTAAGCATTTCTCTCGTCCTCGAGCGGTATGAGGTGAGTGCAGAGTAATGACATGTCTTAGACTGGTGATTATTCTATCCGATACACGTGAAATAGAAGATGAAGAAGAAACTGAAGAAAATGCACTGAACAATGACTATAGTATACAAGATTCAGCATGTACCTTAGAACTAGAATGTATGAAGCTAATGATACTCATTTACCTCCAGAGGCTGAGCGAAGAAAAGCAATAGCACTTGGAGTGGAAAGTGGTGCATTGTCCACAAATAAACAGAAAAGTAGGTGGTGTAAATGTGAACCAACGTACACGAACACTACTTAAACAGGCAAGAACAATGAAAATGATGCTCCAGAATGTCTAGCAAATAAGACAGAGCCCCATGTGCTTGAGGAATATTTTTCTGGAAAACTAGTAAGTACTAGTACAGAACAAAACGAAACATATGCTTCCCAAAAGGACAACATTGAATTTCTTGGAACCAAGAAGAGCCACACTCCTTTATGGCGTACATCTTCTGACTATGTATCATATGTTTCTCCATGAGATCACGTACTTGGAAAAGGTTTTGATCTACTTGACAAGCAGATATCACTATACAGGACGAGGATAAGATGAAAGAAGTGGTGGTGGTCATTATTCACACAGGTGATTGATGTTTGCGTGGGCAACACATGGCATGTATGAGATTTCTAACTCAAATGAGAAGCTTTCACTTTGGATATCCGAAGGAAAATAGTGGTATTGCACTATTCAAAGAAAAAAGGATCAACCAGGAAACACATAGAATCACAACGAAGAAAACTGATTGCTGACGTGTGAGCACAGATGTTCGCCGTAATGCAGGAAACAACTTTATTGTGCCGATTAAAATAAAGAAGACATGTGCATAGAGCAAGGAAAAACCATTGAAGTTGGTGATAACTGTACTGTTTGTTTACATGCATGTGTTTTATTTCATTTCATACTGAACAGACATTCCATAGTATTACAAACGATGTTTTTATTATTTTTAACGACGTTTGTTATAATTTTCTGCCCTGACAACGATATTTTATATTTTGCTAGCTAATTTTGCCAATATCCCAAAGATGAGGCGGTCTGTAGCTTTTGTACTGTTTTACAGAAATTTTTCCGTACAGCTTTTTTCTTTAACTTATCACACTTCTTTTTTGCAGTAATGGAAGAGTGGTAGTTTGGTTGGTTGAATTGGGACGAAGGAAGCCAACAGCGGGGTCATCGGTCCCAGCGGATGAAGGAAGGATGATGAAGGAAATCGGTCGTGCCCTTAGAAAGGAACAATCCTGGCATTTGCCTGAAGTAAAGGGAAGTCAGAGAAAACCCAAATCAGGTTGGCCGGACGCAGTACGCGGGGCCATCAGTCTTTTGTCGTGGAGTTCTTAACTTTACTCTTAGCAACGGTGATACCTTGCAGCATGGTAACGACTGGGTAACCATAGCCCTCGTTCGAGGACCTAAAGTCGATAAAGTTCCAGGGCTAGAAAGTTTTAACAGCCGGAACGTCATCGCTTATCGGACACTTCACATCGCAGATGTCTATAATAGAGATAAGGGTAAATCATATTACCTGTCGACCATGCCTTTCGTTCTCAGGACCAGGAATCAACGCAAAATAAATGAATCTTAACCTGTGTCAGTGTGGGTTAGAGGTCCTCCCGAGTGTGAGTCCAGTGTGCTAACCACTGCGCCACCTCGCTCGGTTTTATCACTAAGGCTTTCGCGTTGGTTCAAGTGGCTCTGGGCACTATGGGACTTAACTAGTGAGGTCATCAGTCGCCTAGAACTTAGAGCTTCTTAAACGTAACTAACCCAAGAAATCACACACATCCATGTCCGAGGCAGGATTCGCATCTGCGACCGTAGCGGTCGCGCGGTAACAGACTGTAGCGCCTAGAACCGCTCGGCCACCCCAGCCGATGCTTTCGCATTAATGTAAACGAAGTTGGAAAATAAAATTATAGAAATTTGGCCACAAATACTTTGAATTATATCTCGTAAAACATTCGGAATAGGGCAAATATCTAAACGAACTTTTTTGCTTTGAATGATCGTTCCTACCATATACGTGAATACTGATCATTCCTCGTGGGACTCCTTGTACTTGTGACAAGAGCTGAGTGTGTCAGGGTAGCTAACATCAAATTGACACGCAAAGAAATTTTATAAGTAATTGCGGTAATCCGACGACACTTGTAGCTCTCCAAGCGGTATGCAGAATTACCAGGGATTCGTCCATGAGACTCAGATGTCAGAAGAGGCAATTTTTACTGCCCCATTACTTTCTTTCTGTAGTAGCATTGTATTCAAAACGTGAAAGCGCATGCTGTCTGACGAGGAAACGTTGCATAGTCTCACGGAAAGTGGTAATGAGAGTGAGTTTTCTGTTGCTTCGTCTGAAATTACGCCTCTTGATGTGCATTTTTTAACATCTAAAGGACTGGAAAACGGTTTGTGTCGTTGTATACCTTCACCTCCGAGAAGTCCGACTGACGGCGATAGTGAAGATGAAACTGATGTGGCCCCACTATAGAAAGAAAAGTTTGTGGAAAAATGTTACTACTGCGGGAAGGAAATGAATTCCAGAGATCTTGATTTTGATACAGCACATTTATGTGTGGCTTACACGTCCGGAAAATCCTAGTGCACTGCAATTCTTTTTCAGATATTCATCACGAAGGAATTAGTCTGAGTGACTGAAGAGAAGACTAGTGATTACTACGTGGTTCAGTGTATTAGTCTTTTTGAGAAAAGCTGTTTGAGGGGCTGAGAAGGTAGGGGTGTAGCATAAATGCAATGTTTGCTGGCAGTAGCTCTTTTCACGGCAAGACCTATTTCAATGAAAGAATCTGAATATTAGTCAAATGTTCCTCCCTCGAAAACTCTAATTTTTGAAGATGTAATGTCTCGTTACGGTTATTTATTGTCACTTCAGATGCTGCATTTTGGCAGTTACTACGGTTCTACTCAAGATGGCATACGATATGAAACTAATTTTGTCATACCTGAGAGGGAAGTTCCGAACAGCATTCATTCCATTCCACAAAGTTTTTATTGACTTAAGTGTCCTACAGTTCAAGGAACGCTAGGTTTTCAAACAGTACATTCCATATAAAGGACGCCGGTCTCTGTGACTATGAAACGGTATTTACACTTGACTTTTAGTTTATAGTGCTGCAAAATGAGACACAGTGGTCAGTGAAGCCTATTTGTGAAGTACTCTCAATAATGAGAAAAAATTTTTTGAACCTTATATTACTAGAGAGCCCACGCTATATGTGGACGTTAGGTACACAGCGCCGCGCGGGATTAGCCGAGTGGTCTAAGGCGCTGCAGTTTTGGACTGTGCGGCTGGTCCTGGCAGAGGTTCGAGTCCTCCCTCGGGCATTGATGTTTGTGTTTGTCCTTAGGATAAGTTAGGTTAACTAGTGTGTAAGCTTAGGGACTGATGACCTTAGCAGTTAAGTCTTATAAGATTTCACACACATTTGAACATTTTTATTGGTGCACAGCTCCGTGTGTCTTTCACTGTTTGCATTAAAGAGGAACAAATGCAATGCATGATCAGGGAAGACACGCTATTACTTGAAGACAAACTGCAAAGGGGAGAGATGGAATTTAGGTCATCAGCCACTATGAGGCATTTGAAGTGGTATGGCAGGAAGAGACGTATAGACATATGTATGTTTACGACATGCCATTTAGCTGAGATAATGTGGTTGGAAAATGGACCGCTAAACTAATACAGGAAAATTTAAACCAAAGTATATGTTGGATTACAATGAGGACATCGGTACAGTGGACAAATGCAACGTGCAATTTTTCTGAACTGAATATGTTTGCAGAACACTGGAATGGTAGAAATATTATGTTTGCAACTCTTAGACATGTGTATGCTACGTTCTTTAGATGGTTCAGTGTACTACTCTTCTTGAGAAAAGCCGTTCGAGAGCCTGAAACAGAAATGTTTTGTTCACAATATTCATAAAGGAACGAATACTTATGTTCCCGAAGTTTATTTCACTCATATTCGTGAGCTTTTAAAGACATGTCATCAAGAAAGAAAAGATAACTAGGTCGTTGGTCACACGAGGAAATTTCGTTGCTGGTTTAGAAAGACCCATACCAGGCATCGTTGAGGGGCTCTCAAGAAGGGAAGTGTCCAGGGTCTCGGAGTGAACCGAAGCGATGTTACTCAGGCATAGAGGAGATACAGAGAGACAGGAACTGTCGATGACATGCCTCGCTCAGGCCGCCCAACTGCAACTACTGCAGTGGATGACAGTTACCTACGGATTATAGCTCGGAGGGACCCTGAGAGTAAGGCCACCATGTTGAATAATGCTCTTCGTGCAGCCACAGGACGTCGTGTTACGACTCAAACTGTGCACAATAGGCTGCATGATGCTCGACTCCCGACGTCCATAGCAACCACGACACGATGTAGAGCGGTACAGATTGGCCTAACAACATGCCGAATGGCCCTCTCATGATTGGCATCACCTTCTCTTCACCGATGAGTGTAGCATATGCCTTCAACCTGACAGTGTTTGGAGGTAACCCGGCCAGGCCCTTAGATAACTGTCCAGCGAGTGAAGCAAGGTGGAGGTTCCCCACTGTATTGGGGAGGCATTATTTGGGGCCGACGTACGCTGCTGGTGGTCATGGAAGGCGCCGTAATGGCTGTACGATGCGTCAATGAACTCCTCCGACCGATATTGGGACCATATCGGCAGCATATTTGCGAGGCACTCGTATTCATGGACGACAGTTTGCACCCCCTTCGTGCACATCTTGTGAATGACTTGCTTCAGGATAACGACATCTCTCCACTAGAGTTGCCAGCATTTTCACCATTCATGAGCCCTGCCTGGGGTAGATTGGAAAAAGGCAGTTTATGGGTGACGTTACCCACCAACCATTCTGAGTGATCTACGCCGTTGAGGAAGGGGACAATCTGGAGCAACAGTGCATTGATGAACTAACGGATAGTATGCCACGACGAATACAGGCATGCATCAGTGCAAGAGGACGTGGTAATGAGTATTAGTGGTTCCAATGTGTACAGCAATCTCGACCACCACCTCTGAAAGTCTCGCTGTATGGTGGTACAATATGAAATGTGGGGCTTTCATGAGCAATAAAAGGAGGGGAAATGATGTTTATATAGATCTGTGTTCCAATTTTCTGTACAGGTTCCGGAACTCTTGGACCCGAGGTGAAGCAAAACTTTTTCTGATGTGTGTAATTGTGCCTACTGCTCTTGCTTATGTTGGGGAAAAACTACATCTCTAAACTAAAGTAAGAAGTGTTCTTGACGAACTCTGATGATGTGGAACGGACGATAGCCAGTTCTGTAGAAATCAGAGAAGGAGTGAAATTACTGGCTAGCTGCTAAAATTGTTGAAATGTAACAAGAAATAAAGCGCTACTGTATATATAAAGAAATCACGACCGACCAATTATAAGTTCTACTAGTTACAATTTCAAACATGCAACAGTTCCTCACAGTGGACTCCGCGAAGAGAACTCTATGGCACTGCCGTCGAATGTCGTGAACTATACGCCTCAGATATGCTGACGTCGTAGAGAAATGTAGGTGAGGGACTCACAATATGGTTTCAGCAGCGAGTGTTGGTAATGTTGCAGCCAGAGTAAACAGAGGTACGTGGGATTTTACGGAAGTAGAGGGCGACGAAGCAAGGTCACTTCAACAGCTGGAGGCGTCTGTAGGTCACGTTTGTGGAATCGACCGCCTTCGGACGTGCCTAGGCTGGAGTATCTCACCAGAGAAAGACTGGAGCTGACGCCATCCTATCCTTCATACTCTCAACTGTCGAACTACCTGTCGGATTCGAAAACGACTGTACGGCTAAAGGAAACACATATAGTTAGTATGCAAATAGCAGTAGTTTAAAATGAAAATTTCTGAGTTAGTAAGTTTGCTTTTAATAAGATGTAATTATGTGTGACTAAGATATAATATGACTAAAAATTCACGTATAGCTGTCTTCTTCTTGACCTGAATCAATACAGTCCCACTGCAACTTTTCGGGTAGGCTGGCTGATCCGCGTTTTTTTTTTTTTTTTTTTTTTGTTGTAAGCGTCCGACCACCCACATACTCCTTTCGCCTAGTCTTAGCTGTGTTTTAATTGACAATTTAAAAAACATCTGCTTTTTTTCGTGTTCTTCTCCATGTTCTGTGACTAGTGTGATTTAGCGGTTGGTCAAAGATGAAACTGGGTGAGAGTGCCGATTTAACTTAGATTGCCTTTTATTTCTTTCATCATATTTCCTACATTTCAGCACATTCGTTTTAATTGATCTTCATGGAGGCACTGACAGCCTGGACGGTGAACTTCCCTAAATCACACACACACACACACACACACACACACACACACACACACACACAAACCCTCTGCGGCTAAGCCATTCTCTTTCAGTTTATTTCCCCAGAAGCGTTCGACCAGCAGAAGCACACAGCGTGCAATTTGGACGTGAAGACTGGTTTTATTGGCATATTATGAGCGTGAATGTGCTCATTTATCACTGTCAGGTGACAGTGACTTCATCTCATGAGGCAATCACCTGGATTTAGGCACCTACATCTTACTCTACAAGAACTAAAAGATATTTCTCACTCGTTATCCTGTTCTCTTCCTTTTAGGTGGTAGTAAGTGACAACCTGCAGACATCTCTCGATGAATATTCGTTTGTTACATAGTAGCTGCAGTGAAAGGAGACTAAAGATATTAGGGTGTCACGTCCCGCACACAACGAAATCGTTGGTGACAGTGGCACAAGGGCTGAGTGGAGAAACTGCGGGAAACGGGCGAGTCATTTTGAAAGGAACCATACCATCATTTTCCATATTAGATTTAGCGAAGCTACGTGAATTATCAAATTCTATATATCTGCAATGAGATTAATACAACTGTTGTCTAGAACATAAGTCAAATGTGTTACAGTTTTGACAACTAGCAAGATATTTAGTTATCAGGATTTATCAAGCAGAACTTTGTCTTACTTCCGGCGCTCCCTTTCTGTTTTTCCTATTCAGAACTATTTCACTTTCCTATGGTCTGTAGTCTGTACAGACTTGGTTCAAATGGCTCTGAGCACTAGGGGACTTAACTACTGAGGTCATCAGTCCCCTAGAACTTAGAACTACTTAAACCTAACTAACCTAAGGACATCACACACATCCATGCCCGAGGCAGGATTCGAAACTGCGACCGTAGCGGTCACGCGGTTCCAAACTGACGCGCTTAGAAGCGCACGGCGACACCGGCCGGCTGTACAGACTTGTTACAGTACCTTGAGCACACCGCTCAGCTTCTTTGTTCTGTATCACCATTATTGCTAGATAGAGATAAACAGTTCAGGAACTGTACTACTGAGTTCTTAGCAGTTCTATCATCCACGAAATTTTCGTATAATATATAATGCACGTTCCCAGGCTCACAACAACAAATCTAAGATACTACTTCACTTGCTCCGCTAATTGTTTAACGTATTTCCTCCATTTCTGAAAGCTGCGCAGTAAGCTTATCTTCTTAAAACAACACACTGGCCGGTTTGGAACATGGAAACATAACAGAGCGCCAGTTGTCCGTGACACAATCAACGCAGTTAAGATGGGCCGACGTGAAGACGTGAAGGAAGGATCTGTCGTTCTCGAACGAGCCCACTTTAACACTGCGAATGAAGTTGCCCGAGGAGTTTGTGAATGTCTCAGGTGTCTAGAAGGCACGATGCATCACTTGCAGGTACGTACACAGCGTAGTAACAGTTGTCTGTACAAAAATCGTAGCAGCCAGGAACTGGTGACAAAAAGGGTAAGGAAGATTGGTTTCAACGTCCCATCGACATCGAGGTCAATAGAGACCGAACACAAGTTCGGATTGTGTGAAGGATGGGTAACGAAATGGGCAGTGCCCTTTTAAAGGAATGGTTCCGGCATTTGCCAGGTTCTATTTGGGAAAATCATGGAAAACTAAAGCCTCAATCGCCGAACGCTCGTGTAAACCGCCGTCCTCTGGAATACGAGTCCAGTGTGCTAATCACTGCGCCATCAAGCACGGTGACTGGTCACCACACTACCCCCTTGTCAGTAAGAATGAGAACAATGCCATCAATGAATGCAGGCTCATATCAACAGGTTTCCGGTTGAATACTGCGAAGCAAACCGCAAGAGATGGACGTTAAGAGTCAGTTTTCACGTTGGCACGCCGAATTCGAACGTCTTCTATTGCCTACTGCTGAACAACAGAAACTAGAAAGAAGCCGTTAGGAGGTATGTACTCTGCTCCCACGAGTAACGATTTTGCTCACAATTTTGCCTCTTGTCTATGGTGCAATGTACCCGGAGAGGCATTTTACCTTCAATGAGCGGCAGGTGCAGTTTGTCAGAGTGGCAAACATAATTCGGGACAAATATCCTTAAACATTGGTTTGCCGCAGAATTATTGAACAAATTCCGAGTTCGAATATAATTTTTTTCTAAGCCGAAAAGCTTCTACTTGAATAACGATAACAAAACCAGCGGCATTATTTGAATCTAACGTCGATTATTCTTTTTTGACATATGCTACCAGTTTCGACACCACTTGGTGTCATCTTCAGATCCGAAACGTAACCTGACACCCACATTTCTAACGTCGATTATTCTTTTTTGACATATGCTACCAGTTTCGACACCACTTGGTGTCATCTTCAGATCCGAAACGTAACCTGACACCCACATTCGTTTTCATGTGTAACAAACAGCATCGTTTGCAGCTGTCTAAAATTAAATGGATTCCGTGCCTTTCGTGGCAATAGAAAGAATAAAATAGATTCAAATACAGCCGTTAGGTTCGATCATTAATCAAGCGCTACGTGTCGGGCTGCAGTCGCACTTTCCTTGATGCTTTACCAAAGAAAGGCTTCTGTCCATCGATCAGAGAAGATTTAGAAAGCATTTCTCGTGCCAAAGTCAGCTTCTCCTATTCTCACAGGGTATCCTGCAAAACATAGGTGGAGGGCAACACACAGATTCAATATTCCTAGATTTCCGGAAATCTTTTGACACAGTGCCCCATTGCAGACTGTTGACAAAGGTCCGAACACAAGGTTTAAGTTTCCATAAATGTGAATCACTCGAAGACTTTTTATGTCACAGAACCCACTACGTTCTGTTCGACGGTGAGTGTTCGTCAGAGACCAGGATATCATCAGGAGAGTTCCAGGAAAGTCTGATACAACTGCCATTATTTTCTCAATACATAAATGATGTGATAAATAGGGTGAAGAGCAGTCTGCGGCTATTTCGTGGTTGTGGAGTGGTGGACGGCAAGGTGACGTTGTTGAGTGACTGTAAGCGTGTACAAAATGACTTCCACACATTCTGTAGTTAGTGTGATGAATGGCATCTTCCTCTGTGCGCAGAAAAATTTAAGTTAATGGGGATGAATGGGACGAACCGTCCTGCAACGTTCAAATACAGCATCAGAAGGTTGCAGGTTGACAGAGTCACATAGATTAAGTGTCTAGGCGTAACGTTGCAAAGCGATATCAAAGGGAATGAGCACGTCAGGCTGGTAGTAGGGAAGGTGAATGCTCTATTTCTTTTTATTAGGAGAATTTTAGTATGGCGTGGTTCATCTGTAAAGGAGACCGGTTATATACCTGTGACTGAGTACTGTTCGTGTGTCTGAGATCCCGACCAGCTCAAGGAAGACATCGAAGCAATTGAGGCGTGCTGCTAGATTTATCACCGGTAGATTAAATCAGCACGCAAATATTACCGAAGTGCTCCACGAACTCAAATGAGAAACCGTCTGACGTGATGACGACGCTCTCTTCGCAAGGCGCTGTTGCGTAAATTTAAAGAAGCGGCATTTGAGTCCGATTGCAGAACAATATTACTGCTGCCTGCGTACCTCCGCCGGCCGAAGTGGCCGTGCGGTTAAAGGCGCTGCAGTCTGGAACCGCAAGACCGCTACGGTCGCAGGTTCGAATCCTGCCTCGGGCATGGATGTTTGTGATGTCCTTAGGTTAGTTAGGTTTAACTAGTTCTAAGTTCTAGGGGACTAATGCCCTCAGCAGTTGAGTCCCATAGTGCTCAGAGCCATTTGAACCATTTGAACCTGCGTACCTCCGCATAAAGACCATGAAGTCTACATGCAAGAAATATTATTAGTTCCCATACGGAGGCTTTTAGACAGTCACATTTCCATCGCTCTTTTTGCAAGTGAATACTAGTGGTAGAAGGTACCCTCCGCCAAGTATCGCTCAGTGGTTTGCGAAGTAAGTAGATGTAGATATACGCAGATGCTGGAGGTGGTTGTGTGACGATTTGGAGTGCTCTTCAGACCATGGCTGGGGATCATGTTTGAGATTATGATGTTCATTATCCAGGATATTTATTTCAAAGATGATCAACCGTACGTGTCTCTTCTCTGTCCTCACGATGAGTATGCTG
This sequence comes from Schistocerca piceifrons, assembly GCF_021461385.2. NCBI lineage: Eukaryota > Metazoa > Arthropoda > Insecta > Orthoptera > Acrididae > Schistocerca > Schistocerca piceifrons. The sequence goes on along the minus strand of NC_060144.1, from coordinate 162,705,164 downwards.
TGGAAACTCTCGTCATTCGAAACGATTGCAGCAGATTTCACAGCGCTGTAGGCGTACGTTCCTGTTCTGACGGACACTATAGTACACCATAGCACTTCGATAGGAGAGGTAAATCATCCCGTATCTCAAGGAAAAGGGCTGAGACTACTTGGAACTGCAGGTAACATGTAGCAGTCATTAAATGTCCCCAAATTGGTAGCTTTACAATAAAGGTGTATGGATTTCTAAAGTAAATTGTAGACTATATTTCTTGCTAAGCTGAGGTATTTATCGATGCTAGGAACGGATTTACACAGCATGAGGGTGATGTCTCCAGGAGGTAACTACTGTTTTCTCTGGTTTCCCTATTACTACTAGGTATTGGAACGGTGCCTTCCATTAACATACTTCATGCTGTTCGTGTTAATGGTACCACATTTTTTCACTCTTGCATCTGTCAGGCTAGTACTGAGCACAGAATCTTCCTAACCGCATCAAACGGCGACGTTAGGAGAGTACGACGCATCCGCTGGTCGTCAACGCGTGTTTTTCAAAACCTGATGACGCAGACAGTAGATAGATTTAGACTTAAACTATAAATCCCGCATTAAATATATCAAACAAAATGATCTCCAGACATGCTACAGATACTGAAAAGACTTAACGGTTTTACGGTTTTGTTGCAAAAAGGCGTCGTGCATGAGCACAAACTAAATCAAAAGAGAGAAAAATCTACGGGGAACCATCAAATATGCAATAATAGTATCTCCTTCTTTGTATATAGAGGGTAGTCACGAACAACCTCAAAAGCCTGTAACGGTGTTTCATGGAAGGCTGCGCTGAGAAATAATTGTTAAGAATAAAAAGCAATACGTTGCTCCGTCTCCGAGTAACCCATCATTGAATGTAGCCAATCAGTCCGTTGCGCGAGCAAACTCAAGCGGTCTGCTTGATACAATTAGTATCAATTGTTCTCATAGCGAAGATGATAGCACTAGAGACTGCTCAGCCTTTTTCTCGGGTTGGATCCCTACTACTGTCCCATGTCCAATTTTAATGTCACTCCCTTGTCCCGTTTTAAGAAACCGAATGACATACATGTTTGGTAGAAGTGTCTCTGGTAGGCCGCTTGAATCTGAGCGTGCTGCGGTCTCATTGGATAAATTCAATGCTAAATAATTCGGGAACGGCATTCATTTATAAGATCAACCTACCCGAAAAACTCTAACAAACTGTATCGCCCTATTTGACCACCGTGTGTAGTTGACCACAAACACACACCAGATGTCGTAAGAAGAGATCAGACCAATCTCCAGGTAACACACTACATACAGATTAGTAGCTACTTAACCTTCCTATGTACAATCTGGCAGCTGACCAGAAAGTATCTATGAGTTTCCGGTCAAACATCAGATGTGTGTTAGGTTTTGTGTCTTACTCTGTGCATAATATTATGAAATTAAAGACGACGAAAAATAATCATATTAGTAATCGGAGCAAAATGCACTAGAAATTGTTACTAAAAGAGACTGTAGAGTGCAGCGTAGCTAATAAGAGCTCCCTATACGTGTAGCTTGTCGATGGACGAAATTAAAACCTCCAGTGAGGGCCACAAAGGTCATAAAATAAATAGCCGTCATTTTAATAACTCAGAAATGACATGAAAGATTGATCAATCTATCTGAAGTCGACGCGAGTGAATCTCCTGACCGGAGCAGCTTGGCCTCAGTGCTCATTGTCTTGAGCATATGCCAGCAGCCACCGTCGGCTGCTGTGCAGTCTGCGAGATGGTGCAGCACGGTGTTTGTCACAGATCACTGTAATCTCAAATGCAACGTCCGAGTCATTCGTGTATAGGTGGGATACGGAACAAAAGCTTACTAACATGCAAAATTACCTATGATCGTAAATAGTCGCAATGCTGGGTACTGTCTGCCCTGGGCTGAGTAATATTCATTCATATGGAATTGCGAACATTGCAATGAATTAAGACATTCATGATTTTTGAAACGGATAAGTAATAAATGTACAGAAAAAACATTTATCACTCAACGCTATTGTATTTAAAAACAATACCGACTTATCACGTATATCATTCTTTGTTCTATATTAAGAATATTAATGACAGTGGAACAGCCGAATCTTTTTATATAATTGTCTGCTCTGGTCTTAATCTTGGACGAGGATAGACGTGAGTGACATTGTAAGTGTACGTATGCTGCATTTTAGTTAAATATATGAGTTTATTTGCTAATAAAAACCTATATTTATGTATTTTTAGCTTCCCTACAACGTGAGCTCGTAACATTGTTGTCGGTTATTTGCACGGCTACAATGTTTTATTTGAATATTACCAACTTTAAACGGCACAGAGTCGTGGAAATAATTTACAAAGTTTGCAGTTTGATTATACAACTCAACTTCAGTATCATTTTAATTTATTTACAAAGATTAATAACAGTTTTCATTAAATTTTTGTCTCAGCTATTCAAATTCACAGAAAGTAGCTTACTCGGAAATAACCTGTAATAAATACGCCACACAATAACATTTCTCAACGTGAACCCATGACACTTAAGTAGTATTGATTTCAATGAAATTGCAATGCAAAAAGAACCTGATATACATTTTTGAACATACGAGCTAGTCTGGGCCTTGTCACTGCTCTTACGTGTTTCATATTGTGGACATTAAATCATAAAATAAGATTTCCATTAAAAACGGACCGTGTATTCTGCCCGTGATAGATGTGTAACTATACGTAAATGTGCCTACAGCTCACACAGTTTAATGAACTGCACATGCGCATAATGTTAAAGTACACCACTTGACGTACAGAAGAGAAAGCAGCAACACACATATAAAAAAACAAAAACTAAAGTACCAGTGATAAAAAAACCATGAATGAAAATTATATGATTATTTCTTGCGCTGAATAATCAGTGGATGTGACTCTTTAGTTTTCTTTGGCGTATTATATGATAGAAAATTCCACGGGTGTACTCCTAGTTCATAGCGTCTTGTAGGAACAAGATTTTGGTGATCAGACATGTCTCCATCGGCATTTTTTCATGCACTCCTTTACACAACTCTATAGAAATAGTGTGAGTTGTTATTTTTGGAAAAAACATGGCAGGATCGTCTTATTAACGGCTAATGTACGTAAACGGACTCAAAATTAATTTCTCTTCTCTGAAACATTCATTAAACAATGTGCAAAATATGCGTATTGTAAATTGTTTATGTTAGATCACAAAAGTCTGTAATTACGTGGTTTAGTATGGTAATTTTACGGTCGCTAACTTTCAAAGAGTAAATATATTCCAATAATTAACCCAAAGTTTTAGTTACTTATTGACTGTGTGCATTAGCTCATGAGAAAGTTATTGAACAAACATTTACTTGTATTGCTGACTATGCACTTTACTGCGAGACTCTAATCAGCAAATCACTACCTCACATAAACGGTTTCGAAAACAGTTCTTAATGAAGCAACAACAGAGGTACCCGAATAAGTTAATCAGCGGCCCTTGTTTCTTAACAAGTACGTTCCTTACACAGAAGTACACATTAGCTAATACGATTTGCTACATTTTTCCAACACTGAAACCTTAATCAAAATAAATTAATCGCTTCTCCTGAATGTTCGTTTAATAATACCATCATAATTAATTTACTTTTATGTAATGATTGGTTACATCAATACTGCTTAGTAATTATTGGTTAATGTTATCGGTTTTGCAAATGATTACCATCTTAGGATACCATTGAAACGCGTATGTATTCAGTACCAGCGATGGCGAGGCATGACAGAATCTCTGACCAGAGAGTTGTTTACCGTGGCTAGTCTGCGCTTGACTGCGCGAGAGTTCAATTGCGTGTTGCGAGTTGGACTCGGTCGGAAGTAGTGTGTGTGGAGTCGGCAGTTGCGAGTAGGATGTTGTGAGTTGCGAGTAGTACTCAATCGGGAGTTGTGTGTGAGGAGTCAGCGGGCGTCGACATGGGTCTCAGGTCACGGTTCGGGACGAGGTATATTGTTAAATAAGAAAGAAATGATGCGTGAAAGAAATAAACATAAACGGGAATTTCACCTTCGGAATGATCGAAAGAAGATGCAAACCTCGTGAGGAAGAGTAAATGGATCAGAATTATCAAGCATTAACAAGAATATACTATACACATCATAGAATAGCAGTCTTAACTAATTTTTTCTTTCAGAATACGAGGCGATTAATGCAGGCTGTCAGACAGAACTACACATCTTAGGTTTAGTGATGAAATATAATAGAAATAATGATTAGTTGTATAATGAGTAATGAAGTGATTCTTTGCAGATGATAATGAATGCTGAAGAATAATGATGAAGAATATGCTAATATGGATAATGAAGTTTTTCTTTATAGGTGATGATAATAATGGAGTTATGATAATATAGATAATGAAGTGATGGATGATGAATTTTTACTTTACAGATGAGGTTAATGTGGAAGTTATGTATTCATGCTATGTAGTTATTTAAGTATTAGTTGCAGTTCGCTTTGACAACAGGTGTTATATTGCATAGTATAAAGACTGAAGGTTTTGGAAAGGATAGCTGTGGAACACATTTTTATACACATTTCACTACCTGTTAATTCGAAGTTCACTACTTTTCAGCATAAAATGCGTTTCTTCTTTCAGCTTAATAATCCATTTTTTATGTATCTTTGCATGAGAAATTATTTATGAAATTAATGTGCTATAAGCAGTTGTTCATTAAATCTATGTCATTTATGAATGTGATTACATACACTCTACTTGTTTCATAACCTTGCTACAGCTGACTCATGACGAATGACGTTACACATTTTTATTTATAGGAACAACCCAGATGCAAATTTTTTTTCTCTCTTCTTGCTTTCCCCTATAATTACCCAAAGCAATGCATTGCTAACAAAAAAATGTATTACCAGTCCCAAATAATGATACCAGTTTAAGAGAGTTCTGAGTAATACTGATTAGCTCTGAACAGTATGTCACTTGAATAATGAATGCATGAATACTATGTGCATAATTTCATTACTGTATTGAGATGACCAATGATTAATTAATAATGCTTTGTAACTGGGAAATGAATGCTATTAATTACTGTATTGGGATGACCAATGCTTAATTAATAATGCTTTGTAACTGAATGCTAATGCTACTAATTACTGTATTGAGATGACCAATGATTAATTAATAATGCTTTGTAACTGGGAAATGAATGCTACTAATTACTGTATTGAGATGACCAATGACTAATTAATAATGCTTTGTAACTGACAAATGAATGCTAATGCTACTATTTACTGCATTGGGATGACCAATGATTAAATAATAATGCTTTGTAACTGAGAAATGAATGCTAATGCTACTGATTACTGTATTGAGATGACCAATGATTAATTAATAACACTTTGTAACTGAGAAATGAATGCTAATGCTACTGATTACTGTATTGGGATGACCAATGATTAATTAATAATGCTTTGTAACTGGGAAATGAATGCTACTGATTACTGTATTGAGATGACCAATGATTAATTAATAATGCTTTGTGACTGGGAAATGAATGCTACTGATTACTGTATTGGGATGACCAATGATTAATTATCAACATTATTCTGTAACACTATGTTATTGACTACCTCCTGTTTTAAGTAATGACTTCTGATGATTTGTAATTAGAGAATGAGTGCCAATGTTCTCTGTAAAACAATTAATGAACATTTTTCTGTAATACTACATACATGGTACAGAAATGTTCAATGACTGGGCTATGAATGGCGCAAACTACTAATGTAATTCCCAATGAAGACTAGTATGTGACTTAATGTCCTTCACCTTCTGACCTAACTACCTTGAATTACTGCAATATCCATTTGTCCTGTATATCCTCTTGATCATGGAGCACTATATTTGGTTTTTGCACTACTTCTACGTTGGTGTGCCTTGTAAGAGCGTGGTGTTGACACGACATGCTGTCCACCACCGTGAGCGATGGAGATGTTGTTATGGTCCCACTGTTTGGTGTACCTGATGTACTGCCAAAATGATAACATGGAATATTACTACGACATTTCAGTGTCTTGGCTACGCTGATAAACACTTCTGGGAAAAGAACTTCAGATTGTCTCACTTGGTGTTGTACTTCTGTGGATAGATATGGACTTTAAGTGCAGCTGTGTGCAACCTAAAGTGCTACAACCATGATGCAATCCTTCCCTTTCCTATCCTAATTCTTGTAACTTAGTGAAAATAATTTTTTTTGATAACATCATTTGTATTCATGGCCTATACATTTTTTTTTCGATTTGCTGATATATTCTGAACTACAGTGCATGTGCACTTTTCTCATTTTTCTAACATGATTTCTACTTATTGTATATACATTTTGTGATTTGCTGATATATTCTGAATTTCAGTGCATGTGCACTTTTGTCATTTTTCTAACTTGATTTCTACTTATCGTATATTCATTTTGTGATTTGCTGATATGTTCTGAACTATAGTACATGTGCACTTATGTCACTTGTCAACATGATTTTTTTTTTGCCGTTACGTTTATTTGTTGTGAAAATGCTAAAGAGTTTTTCAGTGCGTGTGCACTTTTGTCATTTTTCTAACATGATTTCTACTCATTGTACGTGCATTTTGATTTGCTGATATGTTCTGAACTACAGTACATGTGCACTTATGCCATTTGTCAATTAGGTTTGTACTCATTATGTTTATTTGTTGTGAAAACGTTGAAGAATTTTTCAGTGCATGTGCACTTATGTCATTTGTTAATACGTTTTGTACTCACATTTTGTTATTGTCTAATATGTTTTGTACTCGGTGCATGGGCATCACATTTACTTCATGTTCTACATCTGTATATTTTGTGATTGTAAAGTTAATAAGTCAAGAAAAAATTTGTTGCTCATGGCAAGTCCAAATGACTCACCATTGCTGCCAAATTTCTGCCCCCCCCCCCCCCCCCCCCCCCCAGTGGAGGGTTATGAAACGCGTATGTATTCAGTACCAGCGATGGCGAGGCATGACAGAATCTCTGACCAGAGAGTTGTTTATCGTGGCTAGCCTGCGCTTGACTGCGCGAGAGTTCAGTTGCGAGTTGTGAGTTCGACTCAGTCGGAAATTGTGTGTGAGGAGTCGGCGGGCGTCGACATGGGTCTCTGGTCAAGGTTGGGGAGAGGTATATTGTTAAATAAGGTAATAAAGCAGCATTGCGCACATCTGATAATGTAATGCATGTTAATTGTAATTAATTGTTCAAGAAATGCCCCAATAATAATTTTGTTTTCAAAGCAAACGTTTTTAAGAAAGGAATCATTCCAATTGAAACAATATTTCCTATGAATATTTCCTTTACTGGCAGAAGTAAAGCTGTGAGTACCGGACGTGAGTCGTGCTTCGGTAGCTCAGTTGGTAGAGCACTTGCCTGCGAAAGGCAAAGGTCCCGAGTTCGAGTCTCGGTCGGGCACACAGTTTTAATCTGCCAGGAAGTTTCATATCAGCGCACACTCCGCTGCAGAGTGAAAATCTCATTCTGGAAACATCCCCCAGGCTGTGGTTAAGCCATGTCTCCGCAATATCCTTTCTTTCAGGAGTGCTAGTTCTGCGAGGTTCGCAGGAGAGCTTCTGTAAAGTTTGGAAGGTAGGAGACGAGGTACTGACAGAAGTAAAGTTGTGAGTACCGGTCGTGAGTCGTCCTTCGGTAGCTCAGTTGGTAGAGCACTTGCCCGCGAAAGGCAAAGGTCCCGATTTCGAGTCTCGGTCGGGCACACAGTTTTAATCTGCCAGGAACTTTCATATCAGCGCACACTCCGCTGCAGAGTGAAAATCTCATGACGAAACTGTTAGTGTAATAATTACATCTGAAAATGTATGCCCACGTTCATTAAGCTATATTGATTCAGAATATTAAAGACAGCTGTACATTGCCTAGAGGTACCGTGGCGAAACACTTTACTGCAGGCGTCGAACGTAGTTTAATTTTGGCCATAACATTTACAAGGTTCACACATTGCTATTCTCTCTTTCACAAACATCCGACGCATTATTTACGTGTAAATTTATAGATTTTAGTCACGTATACTGTCCGAGATGAGTTTAGTATTGTGGTTGAATAGTTATTGGTGTTTTATCATCTATTGGAATTCTCTCCACACATGTTCCACCTTTTCCACTGGCGCCCTTTACCTCCTTAACACAGAGGGACCTCCGGTTTTTCTTATCCTGTCCTTACAATTAATCAGAACCAGTGACTAAATTATAATTTCTCAGATTAAATTATATGTATGGTACAGGTGCATGTTTAAAAAAATTCTGAAATCAAGTGGAATACGAAACTTCCTGGCAGGTTAAAACTGTGTGCTGGACCAAGACTCGAACTCGAAGTGGGGATCTTTGCCTTTCGCGTGCAAGTGCTCTAGCAACTGAGCTACCCAAGCAAGACTCACGCTCCTCACAGCTTTACATCCACCAGTACCTCGGCTCCAACCTTCCTAACTTTACAGGGACAAGACTCACACCCCATACTTACAGCTTTATTTCCGCCAGTACCTCGTTTCCTACCTTCCAAACTTTACAGAAGGTCTCCTGCGAACCTTGCAGGACTAGCACTCCTGAAAGCACTGCTGAAAGCACACAGTTTTAATCTGCCAGGAAGTTTCATATCAGCGCACACTCCGCTGTATTGTGAAAATCTCATTCTGGAAACATTCTCTACGCTGTGGCTAAGCTATGTCTCCGCAATATCCTTCCTTTCAGGAGTGCTAGTCCTGCAAGGTTCGCAAGAGAGTTTCTGTAAACTTTGGAAGGTAGGAGACGAGGTACTGGTGGAAGTAAAGCTGTGAGGAAGGAGCGTGATTCGTGCTAGGGTAGCTCAGTTGGTAGAGCACTTGCCCGCGAAAGGCAAAGGTCTCGAATTCGAGTCTCTGCCAGGCACACAGTTTTAATCTGCCAGGAAGTTTCATATCAGGGCACACTCCGCTGCAGAGTGAAAAATCTCATCCTGGAAGTTGAAAACGGTGCAAACAAAATACACACAGGTATAGGCAAAACCAAATGTATAAAAGAATAGATACTTGCATCTGTGAAGCTTCGAAACATAGATTACAGGGATCAAATCCAGGTAAAAAAAGACAACTTTTCTTTCAGCTTTCCAAATTAAATTTTCCGTTCACACTAATGTCACCTACTGTTAGAAGCCTAAGTAACGACCTTTCGCAGGGCGGACGGCAGCGAGATATGCAAGAAGAGAATTAATGACATTCTGCAAGATACTGACCGAGATGTGGAACCATGTCGACTCATGTGCCGTGCCCAGTTGTGCTACATCTCTCAGGTGAGGATCCATAGCACAAACAACACGACTGAGGTGGCACTACAGATTCTCTGACAGAATTATATCAGTTAAATCTGGCAGCTAGAGGTGTACGGTTTACTCAACCTGGTGCTCTTAGAACCACGCAGGTAGACTGCGAGCCGAAAGACACGCGCAACATCCTGCTGGTAGGCAATGGTGGGCATGGCCCCAAGGATAGATGCAGAGTTGTGTTGTTCCATTTTTTTCCCTTCCATAAAGACGAAGTCAACTCAAAATCTGCGATCCCTCCTTGTGACGACTGTTGCAGAGTGCTCGCTTTCATGACAGCAACCATCTGCATGATGGAGCATAAAGTGTGATTCATCTGATTAGGCGTACATCGCCACTCAGCAGACGTCCAGTTACGGCACTGGCACAAAGTTTCCAGCGTTCGTTGCCACGGCGCCACAGTCAGCATGGGTGCATGAAACTGACACCTGCAAAGGCCCAGATGCGGCAATGTAAACTTAACGATTGTTGAGGTGACGCTGTTGGTAGTCCCCTGGTTCATCTGGTCCGTCACCTGCTGAACAGGAGCATATTTCTTCATCAGTATACATCTCCACAGCTGTAGTTGATTCCTGTCAACTATGGCTTGTGGTGCAACAGAGTTGCCTCGGAGACGGTTTTGGGTAGCATCAATTTACCAGGCACCGTGTAGTTTAACAACGGCGGCAAATGAACTGGTTACATACTGGGTGATCAAAAAGTCAGTATAAATTTAAATACTTAATAAATCACGGAACAATGTAGGCACACATGCTTGGAATGACATGGGGTTTTATTAGCACAAAAAAAGTTGACAAAATGCCCGACATATGGCGCTGGACAGCAAAACGTCAGTAACTGCTACCGTGACGGGTGAGAGGTAAGCCAATATGTTACAGAATCGCATCAAACCCAGCCTGGCTGATAAACACCTGCCTGAACGTACGATGTTTATGCAGGATGGCGTTCCACCCCATATTGCTAGACGCGTGAAAGATCTCTTGCGGTCGTCATTTGGTGATGATTGTGTGCTCAGCCACCGCTCTCGTCATGCTTGGCCTCCCAGGTTCGCAGACCTCAGTCCGTGCGATTATTGGCTTTGGGGTTACCTGAAGTCGCACGTGTATCGTGATCGACCGACATCTCGAGGGATGCTGAAAGACAACATCCGACGCCAATGCCTCACCATAACTCTGGACATGCTTTACCGTGCTGTTCACAGCATTATTCCTCTACTACAGCACTCATTGAGGAATGATGGTGGACATATTGAGCATTTCCTGTATAGAACATCATCTTTGCTTTGTCTTACTTTGTTATGCTAATTATTGCTATCCTGATCAGATGAAGAGCCATCTGTCGGACATTTTTGAACTTTTGTATCTTTTTCGTTCTAATAAAACCCCATGACATTCCAAGCATGAGTGTAAATTTGTACCTCTCTATTTACATTATTCCGTGATTTACTTAGTTTTCAAATTGATACTGACTTTTTGATCACCCGGTACTTAGCCGTTTCGGAAATTGTTCCACCCTTGTCGCGAAATCCAGTGATCACACCCTTTTTGACTTAAGATAATTCTCTCCGTTTTCATATTACGACAATGGCTGCACTGTTTTCCTCGTCCCCCGTCATGCTTTATAAACACCGTACTGGTAGTGCTACCACCTGCTGTCTGTGAGTGGTTATGGCACGTTGAAGTCTAACGTAGGCGCCAGTCACATTAATGTGACTGAACCGCTTATAACTGGTGAAAATGGAGGAGCAGACACATACTTTGTATTCTCCAACTTTGGATGAGTTTCTGCCTAGTGCACTGCAGCGAAAGCGGTGTACATTTAGACTCTTTATTAATCAGAATTTAATGCAAACCAAGCGGCTACTTTAGAAAACCGTTGATAGGAAACTGTACTGTTGTTAAGGGGTGACACCATAACTTGCGATATTGCATAACACGTACCAGCACAGCAAAATTAAAATTGCCCTAAGTGTGGTATGGCGTTGCCTTGTTTTTCGCAAGTCGTCAGGGCGCAAGCAAGCCATTTAATAACTGTATATGCCATCACGAAATAGAAACAAGCACACCGAACAAATATAAAAATGAATGACACCTTTGGATACGCGGAATGAAGGCCCCACTCCATATCACAATATAGGTAAAATGATTCATAGAACGCGTAATGTCACGATAACACATACTGCGCAATGTCTAGCAAATACAATGGCAGAAATTGGAAAGTACAACGAAAATAAAATAACTTAATGTTAAAATGTAATCTTAAGCACCGTCCATGTTGCAAAAAACGAGAACTGCCACGCTTCGGAAACAAAAAGTCATTTTTATTTATGTTTTTATCATTACTGTTTCTGTAAGATTCTTATAGAATAACAAGTGATGATGAAGGGTTGATCTATGGAAAGTTGTTACTTCCAGTGCTTTTGCACAGCTATACGTGGCTGAGCTTACATTTCAACACAAAGTTTAACAACCGTGACGTTACGCCCACCATGGAAAAAATTATCATGATCCAACGCTTGAATACCATCGATGTACTAGAAGTTCAAATGAATACATCTGATATATTAATGTTGAAGGAATGGCTTTACGACAAAGCACAACAAAATTTAAAGTTTAACATCTCGTCGGGACAGAAGCACAATGATGGGGACAGAAATTAACCATGTTCTTCGAAAGGAACTATTGCGGTATTCACCTTAAGAGACTTAGGTAAATCACAGAAAATATAAATCTCGATGGACGGATGAAGCTGTCAACCGATGTACCCTTACACAGGTGTGCAGTGGCTCATCACGTCGTCACCTCGATAATATTGCTACAAGCAAGCGAAAAGCTCTGTTGACAATGACAGAAAGTAGCTTGTAAATCAATACTGTATAGCAGTGCGTATCGTAGTGTCATATATAGTATGTCTATGACCCATCACAGAGTTTAACTCGAAAATGAAATTCGTTGATGGGAAATTATGGCATGGAGAAAGAAACATCCCACCTCCAGTTGCAACAACGTCTAAAAATTGGGGGTTGTTGACCTAAAGACTATCTAGCGAAACTTCGCTCCTGTGTTTTTTGTATGGCAAATGCAACATTTATATTTTCCTTGGTCAATAAATAAACTTAACCCTGTGCCCGATTGTAGCACATACTTTACACCTTGTACCCTCTGTGTATCACTTGTTTTCGATTCTGCATGTTACTAGTAGATGGCTGCTTCTGCTTTAAGAATGCTTTTCACGGTTGTGTCCATATGTTTTGGAGACATAAAGATTTTCTATTTGTTTTTTAGTAATTTTGGCATGTCTTTCGAATATGTTTTTAGAATACGATGCAGTATGAAAGTAAACCCTACTCTCTCGAAAACGTCATTGCTTACATCATCATAATATATTGCATATTCGTTCTGAAACAACTTATGGTTTCATATTCCAGTGGTAAAGTCTTCATAATATTCACATGTTTCACTAAGTTTTCTGGACACTGTAAAAATTTTAGTTATTTTATAACATACAGGGATTTTACTGTAAACATGTCCTAAAATTTTGTGAATCACGCCCATTTCTTTAATTTGTGTTTTGTTCCTATTTTTTCCCACAGCACTGGACTAGGATATACTTTTCATTGATAAAATCTAAGCTCAAGGATGAAGAGGATAATACGTATCGCCTGGCCATCAAACTGAACCCACAGGGAGTTTCTTTAACAAATGAGGCTGATGCAATAACGGTATCACACATTCAGCGTAACCCATTGTCATGTTTTTCTCCGTCTTTCTGTCATCGTCTCCTGTTCTCTTAAAATAAACTTTGTAAACTTCTCTTGAATGTTCAGTAGCTAATTTTGCCATACAAATTGGCCGAAAATCGCTGTTACAAACAATTTGTAACAAGGAAATCTTACCAAAACGGAAAAGGGATAGTCACAGAACAAGAAATAGACCACCTGCTTCAATTGTTTGTTAGAGAAAGCTTAAAGTCTTCTACAAGCTGATGGGAATCCTACACTGAACCAAATTCCACTTAGGTTAAAAAATAAACAGCTGTACTCGTAAAATTTTATTTAATGCAGATTAAACAAATTACACACATTCTGTAATGTTAATAGAAAGTATTTTACATTTGTTTTCTCCAAAATCTTAATACTCAGAGAAGTGACATTGGTACTTCTACCATTGACATTAACGCCATTTCCTGTAGAGCATATGGCGATAGGTGATGAGATTCAGCACAATGTTTTATTACGAAAACAAAATTAATCACGACTTCCTTATAAAGGTGATAACGGAAAGTGAGTTTTCGGGGAAAAAGCGTAGTGTTAACCCCATATTACTATAGTAACCATTATTGTTATTATTATTATTGTTAGTAGTAGTAGTAGTAGTAGTAGTAGTAGTAGTAGTAGTATTGATAATAGTAGTAATAGTGATGGTGAACGTTCTGTTATTTATTGCCTTAAATGTGGTTTATTTCAGGAATTTTGCAGTGTAGTGTGGTTAAAAGTCACACGCAACTGCTTATATTTATAACTATATTGTGCATTTTGTAATGCTTTATTCACGGACAGAAATTCCAATTTTGTTGTTGATTATGGTAATTACATGAGATTAATCTGATATGCAAGAGCTACGTTCAGTGCTCAGTATTCTTCAGCGACAACGCTTGAGCTCGCTTCGGGCGCTACCATTTTGTAGCTCTCGCGAACTGTTTCCACTGTTATCCTTACAAAATTCATATTTATAAAAATGGAAAGAGGCGCTATATTCTATCGCTGTATACACCTTTGGCATACATATATAAATCCTGGAACAGATGTTACAACTCGTGAAGCCCCGTATCCTCCACGCCTACAGCAAGTCCATATTGCATGCCACCACCCTTGAGGAAAGCAAAATGTTTACCAGAAGCAAATGAGGCAAGGGTGCTCAGTACCACACAATTACACGAGCTGATCCTGCTGGAGGAATTGAAATTGACAAGTATGTAAATGGAAAAAGAAGCTATGACAATGAACATCATCAATAAAAAGAGAACAACGAAAACAATGCGCAAGAGTAGGAAAATGAAAATAGTTTCGGTACATAGCTTCTTGTAGACAATTAAGAGTTTATATTTTAATAAAAAATTATTCAAAATCCTGCATTTTGTATTAGAGCTGCAATCTGTTGTCTTTTTCAAGCTGTCTTAGAAGACTTTCCCTCTCAGTTACAGGTTCCTCTTCATCATCATGGAAAACCTGAGCAGTATCCTCAAAATATTCATCCTGTACTTGTTTCATAACAATGTAGCTCCTCCCAGACACTTGAACTTCCCCATAATCGTTTGTCACGTACTGACCTGTGCCAGATAGCCTCTACTTTATTGAAGTGTTCCTTTACACTGCATGTAGCATGCACATTTGTACTAACATAGCCCTTTATCTTTATATGGGGCATTGAAAGAAAAGTTTACAAACTGGCATGGCACATCAGGCATACAAGGATCAGAGATCACATATGAATGTGGTGTCACGAATGCTGTGAGAGAGAGCTAGGGTCGAGAGAGGACTGGCACCGTCGAAGGCTGTTTCATTGCATCGTACATTCTCCAGGGGCCCTATTCTGTAACGTTCATACCGATAGGTGCACTAGGTTAGGATCGGTAGTGATGTCACTTTCGGTTCTTTAAGCCAAGTTCCTATTTAGTAAGCTTCTGAGACCTGTTACCGATCGGCCCTTCTGCCGATTTTTCGACAACTGCACTGAGAGGTTTTGGATTTAGGTATGTCCCTCTCATGCGGTTCGGTGTGGTTTATTTACACCTAGAATTTGTTATTTTAAACATATCGAGCGGTTTTAGCTTCGAATTTGTGTTACTGATGAATACCAGGACACGTCCAGATGGAAAGTGAGTTCATGAAAGACTGTTGTCCTTTGTTAGAAATATGGTTTCTATTGTTGTTACTGTGAATGATTATAACATTAAAAAAACAGCATCCATCAATATTCTCACAAAATACCTGTTATTTTTAAGTAATTAAGAGTTTAAAAAATCATTACATTTCTAAAGTTCAGCTCTGCTCACGCATATCACTTAAAGCCGTCGGCACACGGATCGTGCATCCGAAGGTTGAGCGTTGAGCGTGCCGAGTTTCTGACGTCATAGCGTGGAACAGCAAGTTCTGGAGTCTTTCCGAACGTGCAGAGCAATATCTGGCATGTCAGATATTCGGAGCGTGCGTCTGAGCGTTGACCAATGAGGTGGCACAACGCCACCTACGTCACACGCACGCCGTCTCCCTTCAGTACCTCCTAAGGGGACTCAGCATTCATTCTCTGGGCACGAGCTTGGTGAACCAGGTGTCCCCGAGCTGTGGACTGGGGTGCGCCGCCAGTCCTCTGACACCGTAAGCTCTGGGCACGCTTCAGCGACCACCGTGTGGCGCCACGGTGGAGCGTTGTGTGTCGCAGGGATCCGGGATATTGGCTTGATTGCCTGGATTGCGAGGATGGTACATACCTATATAAACAACCATTCAATCTTAAGGTGTGCTGCGCGCCGATAAGATGCATGGCTGTTGAAGTGAACAGTTGCTAGCGGGCGACCTCTGAGGAACCTGCCACACCTTAGTTGTACAAGGCTTACCCAGGCATATGGGGCCCTGTCTGGACGGACGTTTAGTTCCCTAGCTGCTTGTGGGATGCACATGGCAACCACGTATTTCCCTTCAGCAACTTCGCAATCAGTAAAGCGCATGGGGGAGGATAGTCCTCCAGATAAGCAGATAGAACTGAGTAACAGGGTTCATGGTGTCATAAATGACAATGTTTTCATCGTGATTAAGAGAAAGGAGGGCTCATTTGAAAAACTGTCTCCTTTCTATACACATAAAGGTTTAGAAGGACTCGCAGGTACACTGAAATCTATCAAACGCCTGAGGAATGGTACCCTGTTAGTTGTGACCACTAGGGCAAAGCAAGTGGAGCTGCTTCGAATGTCAACCAAGTCAGGCGAGTATGAAATTACTGTCGAGTTGCACAATTCCCTCAACTCCAGTAAAGACGTTGTCACCTGCCGTGATTTAATGGATATCGAGGTGTAGGAATAATGGAGTTGTTGAGAAATCTGCCACCTTCATCGTGACTTTCAATTCACCTGTCTTGCCTGAATACGTTCTGGCTGGTTTCCTCCGACTTAGGGTTAGGCCTTATATACCTAACCCTATGCGATGTTTCAAATGTCAACGATTTGGCCATACAACGAAGAGTTGTGGGGGTGAACCGACCTGCGGTATATGTGGCAAGGGAGCTCATGAAGTTGGGACCAACTGCACATCGCACGCTGTGTATCAACTGCTCTGGGAGCTATCCAGTCTGGAGCAAAGACTGCCCCATCTTTGCGGAGGAAAGAAAAATTCAGGAGATAAAGGTGACAAAGAGGATACCTTATGTGGAAGCCAAAACAGAGTATAGGGCGACAATACCCCCTGTCTTAGCCACATCCTATGCCTCCTTGGTGCAAAAAAGTGCGTCAAAAGTAGACGCTTGGACGCAGACCATGTCCGTCGTAGCAGTATCCTCCACCAATACCTGTACCTGGCAGAGCACAACCAATAAAGATGTAGCTATTCAGGCTGCTCAGACTGAACCAAACGCTATTGCAGAGAAAGCTACAGTGAAGACTTCGAATGCCCTCCAGAAACCGCGTGCCTTTCCGCTTCCCCCATCCCCGACTTCCACCAAGAAAATGGGACCAGGGAAAGGGGCACGACGTTTGGCCTCAAACCTGCCAAAGGCACTATCGAATGTCGTCATGGCATCCCTGACTGATGAGGAGGAAATCTTCATCGAGTTTGATACTCCTTCCCCAAAACCTGGCAGCCCCTCTGCTGCCACTCGCTCAACAAGTGTCTCTCCAGTGCGGCGCAAAGACAGGGTGAATTCTAAATCGAAACGCTGATATGGCACCCATACTTCAGTGGAATCTGAATGGAGTCAGAACTCGCTTTGAAGAATTGCAGCTGTTAGTACAGGAAAACCCCTTTTACATCTCTTTGCAAGAGACACATTTTAAAGAGCATGGCATGCCTCTACTTACAGGATATCACTTGTACAGGAAAGACGACCTGACTGGTAATAGAGCGCATGGTGGGGTGGCAGTGTTCAGTAAGGACACATTCTACTTCTCACCTGTGCCCTTAACCACAACGCTACAAGCGGTTGCAGCTCGAGTCCTGGCCCACGTTAATGTCACAGTGTGCTCCTTGTACTTACCACCCGCTGTGCTCATTGACAGTGAAGCCCTCGCACAGTTCATTGATCAGCTACCCCGTCCCTTTCTCATTTTAGGAGATTTTAATGCTCATAATGCATTATGCGGTTCAAACAAAACCTGCCCCAGTCGCCAGATGGTTGAGCAGTTGATCAAGACTTCCGACATCATACTGCTGAACACCGCTCAGGCCACGCATTTTAGTACCGCTTCAGGTTCGTCCTCTGCCATCTGCCATAGACCTCTCTATTTGTTCGCCTGTGCTTGCGGACATTGTTCAGTGGGTCGTAGGCTACGACGTTCATGGCAGCGACCATTATCCTATCTGGCTCCATCTGCCAGTTGAAATGGGTCGTGTCGAAAAGCCGCCGAAATGGTTGTTGCGGAAGGGAAACTGGACGCTCCACAGGCAGTTGGCTGTTTTTGAACAGTGTGAAGGCGTCCAGGATTGGGCGGATCACATTATGGCAGTGATGAACCATGCCCCTGATGTATCCATACCAAAGTCAAAGGGAACACCTGTGAGGCAGCCTGTCCCGTGGTGGAATGACGACCGTCTTACCGCAATCAGGCGGCTTTGAGAAGATTCCATCGGTGCCCTACTGATGCGAATCCGGCAACTTTCCGAATAGCACGGGCGCGGGTGAGAAGAATCGTTAGAGAGAGTAAACGGAGATCTTGGAGAGAGTTCCTGAACTCCATCAACAGGTCCACATCTTCAAACAAAGTGTGGGAATGCGATACTCTCGACCGCCAATAGCAGCTAAACGTGAGCGGGGATGTCTCCTAACATCTCCAAGAGACATCGCCCGGGCAATGGCAGAAACATTTCAAACTATTACGGCCTATTCTAGCCAGGACCCAGAATTTCGTCGCTATCGGGGTACACAGGAGACGGCTGTTTTTGATTTCTGTTCAGACAACACTGAGGAATACAACCACCCTTTCTCTTAGTGGGAGTTGGACTCTGCGCTGTCAGTATCTCGGGATACTGCACCTGGTCCAGACATGATATCGTATAGCATGCTGCAGCAGTTGGATCTGCGTACAAAGGAAGTCCTCCTTCAATTTATTAATGAAATTTGGAAGACAGGTGACTTTCCTAGTTCGTGGAAAGAATCGATTTTAATTCCACTTTTAAAACCAGGGAAGGATCGGACCGATCGCTGTAGTTATCGTAGCGTTAGTCTCACGAGCTGCGTAGGAAAGACATTTGAGCGTATGGTCAATAGGCATCTGGTGTGGGTTCTCGAATCCAGATCCTTCCTTACCCGCTGCCAATGTGGCTTCAGGAGGTATCATTCTACCCTACATAACCTGATCCTACTCGAAACAGCGATACAATATGCTTTCCTACGTATGCAACACCTATCGGGGTTTTCTTCGACCTGGAGAAGGCGTACGATACTACGTGTAGGCATAACATTTTGCGGCAGCTTTATGAGTGGGGCTTCCGTGGGCGTTTACCCACAGTCATCAGATCCTTTCTGGCGGACCGGTATTTTAGGTATAAGGTTGGGAATGTCCTGCCTGACCGTTTTAAGCAGGAGAACGGTGTCCCACAAGGAAGTGTCTTCAGTGTGACAGCTTTCACAGCTGCAATCAATAGTATTGCGTCCACAGTACGACGGCCCGTACAGTGCTCCCTGTTTGTGGACGATTTCTCCATTTCCTGTGCGTCTTCCTCCCTTACATCTGCTACATGCCAATTACAGCAGACGATCCTGCGATTGGAGGAATGGTCTAAGACCACAGGCTTTAAATTCTCTTTGGAGAAGACTGTTTGTGTAGATTTTAACCGTTCCCGTTCTCTTTTTAATCTCCGTGTTTTAAAACTAGGAGACACTGTTCTCACCTTTATGGAAAAAGTGAAATATCTCGGGCTTATTTTTGATGAGAAGCTCACATGGTTGCCAAACCTAAAGGATCTAAAAGTCCGCTGTTTCAAGGCTTTAAACGTCCTTAGATGCGTCAGTCATAGATCCTGGGGCGCTGAGAGGGCACGTCTGCTCCAACTTAATAAGGCCTTTTTGCGATCTCGACTGGAATACGGATGTCAAGCTTATGGCTCTGCAAGACCTTCGTGCATCAAAATGTTGGATGTGATTCACCATGAGGGAATTTGGCTTTCAACGGGGGCTTATCGCACGAGTCTAGTTGCCAGTCTATGTGTCGAGGCTGGAGAGTCTCCGTTGTCCATTCGGCGTCTTATCCTCGTGGTACGGCAAGCATACAGGGCCAAGTCCTCTTTCGTTGGCCTCCAACACTTTTTCACAGCCGGCATTGGAACGTCTCTTCCGCCACCGTCCGAAGGCAACAAAGCCGTTTGGCATCCGTGCAAAGGAGAGTCTCGAGTCAGTACAACTGGAGGGCAAAAGGTCCTCCACCAGGGATGGATCTCCCTGGCCACTACAAAGGCCAAGATTACTTCTTGATCTGGCTGTTTACAAGAAGTATTGTACCCCATACCACCTTTTTAAAATTAAATTTACTGATATTTTAGACAGCCATTGTGGTGGGACGAAATTGAAGCGTCACCCATCCACCAGTGTCAGCCCAGTTTGCAGGTGAATATAAGTTAATTTAGTTTTGTTTATGTATTTTTTTAATATTTGTAATAGCTGTAAATTATCTAAAAGTTTTGTATTTTTTTTATGTTTCATATACGGAGAGGGCGGCGCAACAAACGGAGACAGCATCTTCGTTGCCGCGACCAGAGAGGAAATTGCTGGCCGCTATACGTCGTGGGTCGACAGCCAAGGAGCAACAGAAGATCCTGGAACCGAGTTGTTGCGTCGTGCTTCTAAAAATTAAAAATGAATTTTTTGTTCTCTTTTTGTACAACAATGACGTCATATAGAGCTTAATCTTAACGAAAAGTCAGTCCTAGTTTGTCAACGGTCAAGTTCACATCTGTATGTGTAGGGAGCTAATATAATAGTGTATGCTACTAAAGTTGAAACACGTGTTCTAAGGATTTATTTATGAAGAATTATGTGAACGGATTAATAATATATTTGACAAGATTATTGAATTCTGACAGCGTTCATCGAAACTTTGAATCTCAAAGGTTTATTCAATGTGTGGTTCTGATATCGATTAAGTCAAGATAACGTGTGTCAATATAATTTCTGAAGAGAAACAAACGAAATTTAAATCGAAAAAGTCTACGAAAACCAATTCGCCCGAGTGACGTAATTCTGTGCATACGACTCAAATGATGTTTTACAGTTTCGTTCAAGAACCATTCTGAGACAATTTTTAAAAGAATATAAATAATTTTGAAGTGGGTTGTAACTGACGTAGGTGACGAAGTCTACACATGGTCATATATCAAACGAAAATCGGTTATAAAAAACTTACGTCGTTACACTACACCGTGGCGATCGTGACAGGACTTGTGTGCAACTAAGGCACACAGGTACGAAACAAAACATCAAGAGTCCTTCGGAAGTCAACGCGAGTTTTCGTGGATCCTTCACCAGCCAGCGGCGACTTCGCGGGTGTAGGCATCTGACGGAGCGCAGCCAAGCAGTACGGTCACGCAGTTGTTCCACGAGAAGGCGCATCTGTTGGGCAGCAGCTGAACGCTGCAAACCCCGACAACCTTTTTTCTCCCTAAACTAGTAGGCCCAGTACGTCAGCTGCGGGGCGTTCCTCCGGCTGTTATTAGAGGTGTAGCTGAGGGCTTCGCCTGTCTACGGCGGTGCCGGGCGGGGTTGCAGCCAGTGACGTCTCCGGTGTTCGACTCAGCGTCCTGCCGGTTGCGGAAGCGGGGTCGCAGCATCTCAGCGGCTGCATCGACGGCTGTTACATCTGCAGCCCATAGCAGTACACAGATCACCGAGAACTACAAATTACAATATTAGTGTCCGGTGAGTTTGTTTCAAGTTGGAAGTGGAGTGTTGTACATAGGGAGTGTGCTTTTACAGGATTGTTGATTACAAGTCTGCGTGTGTAAATAGTTAATATCTTACAATAATGTTGGGAAGTTAAATGTTAGACGAAGAGCAGTCTATGTCCGATAGGAGCATGAGATCCCTTTTTAGGGCGATCGCTAAATTGAAACAATCTAACGAAGAATCTAATGCTAGATTAAAAGAGGTATTAAAACAGCCTAACGAGGAATCTACTGCTAGATTAAAACAGGAACTAAAACAGGAATTAAAACAGTCTAACGAGGAATCTACTGCTAGATTAAAACAGGAACTAAAACAGGAATTAAAACAGTATAACGAAGAATCTACTGCTAAATTAAAACAGTCTAACGAAGATTCTATTGCTAGATTAAAAGAGGAATTAAAACAGTCTAATGAAGAAACTACTGCTAGATTGAAAGAGGAATTAAAACAGTCTAATACTAGATTGAAAGGGGAGCTAACAAAATCTACAGACAGGTTACAGGAACATCTTAATGAAACCAGTAGAGAATTAAGTGATAAAATAGAAGCTTCTAAAGTTAAAATGCAGGAAAACCTAGCAGGACCTAGTAATAAGATTGCTGATAATTGTAAAAGGTTAGAAGAACATATCCAGGAATCGCGCGAGGAAAAAGCTCGCATGCGAAACGATATTACTGACTTAACCGAGAGACTAGATAGTGTCAATATCCTAGTTGTAAATGAAATACAGAAAAATAACGATATGTTACGACATGAATTTTCTATGCAAACAGAAACTGTTCGTAGAGAATTATTGGAATCTATTAAAGAGGTCTCTACCAAACCTGTAGAGATCTCTTCAATAGATAATGTAGAATTAGAGACATTAACTCATCAAGTAGAAAAAGATCATACCGAAATCGAAAACATGAAATTTTTAATTACTGAAATATGCAGTAACCTTGAGACTGCCAAAGGTAATAACACTGACGAAGGTACAGAGCATTCACATCGTGAACACAGTGAAGAATCGATATTAGCTAATCGCGTATCCAATATAGAAATGCGAATACAGGAAATTACCAAACGGTTATCGGAATTAAATAATAATGAAAAAATTTCAAGTAGTAGAAGCAATAACGTAATCAGAGACAACAGTCGCATCGAATTTGCTAGCTCGGACGACAACAATACGAATAAAGAAATCACGGCAAGCCAATCCGATGCAACTCCGTCTCTGCAATCTATGCAAAATCCAACTATTTCTCTCGCAGAATGTTTGGATGATATAACGACAAATTCAAATGTAGCAAGTCGATTTCCTGTATTCAAACCAGGAGGCGAACTTCACCCTATAATCTTTATAAAAGCTTTTGAAACATCATTATCTCCTAAATGGAGTAATGAAAAACGGATTCAGTTTGTAATAGGACATTTAGAAGCAGAAGCTGCGGAATGGGCAGTACTGCATTGAACTGAATTTTGGGACTGGGATGATTTCGTTAAGCAGTTTAAACAAAATTATTGGTCAAGAGGAAGACAACAACACTTAACTTTAGAGTTGTTAGACCCTCCTCCTTATTCTAAACGGTGGGGAGGTTATTGGAATTATTTTGAATGGCATTTAAACCGTGCTAAATTAATTGAAGCACCAATTATTGAAAGTCATCTAATACGAGCCCTGAGTAGTAGGTTACCGTATTATGTAAAGGAAAGAAAAATGTTATTCTACGAATTGTAGGTGAGCCTTTACTAGCTGCTCTACCTTGGCCACCAGTAAATGAGATCCAACAATGCATCCCAGACGAAAAAGTTTGCGAACAGATTGTTAAAAATGCTAAACGGAGATTTAAAAGTTATAATCAACATGCTATTGAACCCTCATTTCAGGTAGGAGATCTTGTGTTAGTACGATCTCATCCTCAAAGTTCTAAGATCGGTAAGGAATGTAGATAATTCTTCTTTATCTTTGAAGGTCCATATGTTGTACATAAGATTGTACATCCCAAAGCGTTACTTCTTATGGAACCTTCATCAGGTGTAATTAAAGGATTATATAGTGTTGATCAAATGAAACCCTTCATTCCTAAATAAGTTAATATTTAGTATATGTTACACACGGAAGAGCGTTCATAGTTTATTCATGTGAAGTTTTTCGTGATAGTTACGTATTATTTTAAAGAATTAAACAGAAAGCTTAAACAAGTGTTCTACAATAATCTACTGGTATTTCAAAAAGAGAAAGATAACCAAAAGGGGGATTTATATGGAATAAATTTTGCTATTAGGTCAAAAGGAATTTTGTATATTTTAAATTTACTCGGATAGTAGGAACCAAAGGGGATGGTTAATAATTTTAGGGACCATGGGCGTCCAGAACAATATGGCTCACGAGAACATAGCAGAGTGCCTTTAATAGAGGTTTGTAATAGTGTTAATATAGAACACACCAAACGGGGCTCTCTCGCTTGTTTCTCCTAAATAAATTGCCATTACCCAACAAGGTGTCCGAAGGTAAAGAAAGCCGTGCCGAGATTCTAAAGAAAGTTTGCTTGATTTCTTCTTGACCTCAGGTATAAATAAGGCATTAGGGAAAAGAATGACGTAAAGTAAATAGTACTATTAGTTATTGTGAGAAACTTATTAGTAATATACATTTTTGGAAAGAATAACTCTAGTAAGTGAATAAAACTGAAACTAATTTATCACAATTTGAACGCTCTGTCCTAATGTAACAACGTTAAAGAACGTACTAAATTAGTATTTATTAGCAAGTATTAAATGAAGAGGAGTAATCTCCATATATTCGGTTATGAATTACCATAATAGCACAATTAAGAGTAAATGACAAATAGTCACAACAATATCGTATTAAAAGGATTAAATCTATCTAAGAGCAAAGACTCTAGATTACGTAAAATATGAGGAAAATGTATTAACAGTTAAATATGGTATATAAAAGTTCTATTTTCGGTTAAAACCTGACAAACTGAGCTTGTGGGTGGGGTATGTAGTGGGACGAAATTGAAGCGTCACCCATCCACCAGTGTCAGCCAAGTTTGCAGGTGAATATAAGTTAATTTAGTTTTGTTTATGTATTTTTCTTAGTATTTGTAATAGCTGTAAATTATCTAAAAGTTTTGTAATTTTTTATGTTTCATGTACGGAGAGGGCGGCGCAACGAACGGAGACAGCATCTTCGTTGCCGCGACCAGAGAGGAAACTGCTGGCCGCTATACGTCGCGGGAAGACAGCCAAGGAGCAACAGAAGATCCTGGAACCGAGTTGTTGCGTCGTGCTTCTAAAAATTAAAAATGAATTTTTTTGTACTCTTTTTGTACAACAATGACGTCATATAGAGCTTAATCTTATTGAAAAGTCAGTCCTAGTTTGTCAACGGTCCATTTCACATCTGTATGTGTAGGAAGCTAATTAAATAGTGTATGCTACTAAAGTTGAAACACGTGTTCTAAGGATTTATTTATGAAGAATTATGTGAACGGATTAATAATATATTTGACAAGATTATTGTATTCTGACAGCGTTCATCGATACTTTGAATCTCAAAGGTTTATTCAATGTGTGATTCTGATATCGATTAAATCAAGATAACGTGTGTCAATATAATTTCTGAGGAGAAACAAACGAAATTTAAATCGAGAAAGTTTACGAAAACCAATTGGCCCAAGTGATGTAATTCTTTGCATACGACTCAACTGATGGTTTAAAGTTTCGTTCAAGAACCATTCTGAGACAATTTAAAAAGAATATAAATAATTTTGAAGTGGGTTGTAACTGACGTAGGTGACGAAGTCTACACATGGTCATATACCAAACGAAAATCGGTTATAAGAAACTTACGTCGTTACACTACTCCATTCAGATTTTATTACTGTTTACACGGATGGGTCTCAACAGGGGGATTTTATGGGCTGCTCTGCTGCGTTTCCCTATACTGTCCGTAGGATAGGGCTCCCAGAGCAGTTCTCAGTTTACTAAGCAAAACTGTTTGCCATTCTGCAAGTATTAGAGCATATGCGACGACATCATGGCATGAAATTCATCATCTGCTCTGATTCCCAAAGTGCTCCACAAGCTCTTGAACAGATGTACCCAGCAGATCGGATGGTGCAAGAAGTGCAGGACGCAGTCCTGCTCTTGCAAAAGCAGGGTAAAGATGTAATGTTTTGCTGGGTTCCAGGGCACATAGGGATTCCTGGAAATGAACTTACAGACGCGGCTGCCATGGAGGCTTGCTCCATCCCATCTCCTACTCGGTCTTCCGTCCCCCTGCAGGCAATAACATTCGTCACTCGGAAGGTCATGCATTGGTGGGAGGCTCAGTGGCTGGATGTGAGGCGATTATAAGTTGCGAGTGGTGAAGGATCCTGTCCGACCGTGGCTAGCCTCCTTCCGACAACGACGAGCTGAGGAAGTAGCCCTTACACGGCTTAGAATAGGACATTATCCGTTGATACATGGTTTCCTGTTACGTCGTGAGGAGCGACCAACGTGTCAGACATGTGGGACACTGCTGTCGATACGACATATTTTAACTGAGTGTGTTTTATGTGTGGGTTTGAGGGAAGATTTCAGTTTCCCACCAGACCTGCCCTCTATTTTAACTAATAATGAGGCGAGTGCCGCTAGAGTTTTACGTTTTTGTGTGATGTCTGGACTTCTTCCCAAAATAGTCGAATTCAGATCTTAATGTGGTGTAAAGTGGTTTGGTCACCCATTATTTGTAAGTGGTCACTCAGACATCGTAAATTATTGTTACCTGCTTTGTACAGCTATTTTATTTTTAGTTTCGTCTACCTCCTTTGATGTTCTGTGTCCAATCTTGAAATTTGAACACTTACAATTCTCGCAAAGATCGGCTCTGAACTGATCCTTGTTTAACATTTCTTTTGGGAACGGGCGCTGATAACCTCGTTGTTGTGCGCCCTAAAACACTAATCATCATCATCAACATCATTAGATTTGTGAGGCGTCATATTGGCATTAAGTTCAAGCCTATATGTATGTATGCCGTTTCTGAGCACCAGCAAATTGAGAATCACTGGAAAACCTGTTGTTAGATGTGTTATTCGTTCCAATAAAAGAATGAGAAACATTACATCCGTGGCAAAAGAATAATTGTAACTTGCGTATTATGAGAGTAGGCCTATGCTATCTGAAGGCAGTGACACACTGAAGATCCATCCAAAATGCATTGTTCTTGGTACAATTTGTTATAACTGAATTTCAATTAGTAACATAATTATCTACGATTAACGTTTCTAGCAAGGGGCAACACAATATGGCTAAATCAAGAGTTTTGTTGGTGGTTTAGCGTCTCTGTGCAGTAATGAGTTTTTTTTGTGCCTGTGGTTCACGCCATAACACTGCCAGATTCGCGCTTTTATTAGGTTCTGATACTTTATTATTAGTTTCATGTAAGTATAAATTACAATATTTCGTGTTACGTAAATGTAAGCTCAGCTATTTTTGAGGGGTGACTTTGTTCGATTGGCTTAATCTACAGGACAGCTTGCGCTACTTGTATAAATAAAGATATTTCGCTCCTTTTCCTTTTACGCTTCGTAATTCACATGTTTCAAAGATTCTGCTACTGGGTAGGAACAGTGATCAAGTAAGACTGACCTTGGGGTTTTACTAGAATGTGGGAATGATGAAATAATGTTTATCATGCGGAGAAGTACTCCAAATTTGTACCGCACTGTTTGTAATGGAACTTTTATATGCTTGTGCCCTTAGTGACTGGACATGGTACTTTCCTTTTCGTGGACGATGAAGGAAATATGCATTTTATTAGAGCTAACGTGGGAATTTTACGCGCGCCCGTTGAGTAAACAGTGTGATTTACGAACTAGAATCATGCCTCATCTGCCACTGGAGTGCGTTGCGATCGTGTATACCACGTTGGGGCCCACGTACCGTATTCAAAAGTCGCATCCTTCCTGAGCGTTCAGTAGCACGTTGAACTTGGCACGCTCTACGTTGACGTTCGGTCCGTGTGCCGACGGCTTACGTTTTAGATGAAATTACTTGTAACTAGGCGTAATTTTTCTGCAAATGGTTTACTTATTAATGATCGAAGTGCGGTTAAAGCTTTTAAGTAACAATGCAAATGAAGTTTGTGAAGCCTGATACAGGGATCTTCCAAAATTTCGTGTATTTATGGCTTACGCCCACATCTTCGTCAACGAAGTCAGCCTGCGTTTGGAATTACGTGGAATAAAGCGGTGAATGTATGCAAGTTGTAGTAGGTAAATTAGTGTTGTCGACATGGTAGCTCAGAGTGTTCAGTCAGAGAGCTGGCTCGTCTCTATAATACAAAAAACTGAGTGAAGGTATCAACAACGAACTTCCACGGATGTCATTGACGTCCGCAACGACCAAATCCAATGAGAAATACCGCACGGTATGAAAAGAAAAAGAAGTGTTTCTAAGACAACAAATTGCCGTGTCGAAGGACCTACAGTCACATACTGCTGTGTACGAAAATATTTTTCTTTCCTCTTCCTGATTGTAACACATTCTGAGACTTCGTTAATCGTCAAAGTTAAGCATTTTTCTGAAATATTCCTTGTTATTTACACATGAGAGCTCCGTTTATCAGTAACGAGTATCGACGATTTCGTGAATTCCATATGTTTAGAAATGAAAGATGAAATTTTTGTGCAGGAAACAACTGACCGTGACATTTATACTTGTTCTTGTAAAAAATTATTCACCATTTTTTTCTGAAGACTTAGCGATTTCCGAGAGTGTGGTCAGACAGGAATCTAAGAGCACAACTTAAATTATTGCAAATTAAACAAGCACCAATCGCATTTATAGTCTGTCTTGTCAGAGGTATTTATCTGCAATCCAATTCTTAACAAAAGTAGACAGAGACGAAAGATTCCCACCACAATATTTTCAGACTACACCACAATATATAAAACATTTTGATTAATCAGATGCATGTTATAAACTACAACGAACTTCTATAGCTGCACTCGCCACACGCTCTCGAAAAGGAGTTTTTTTTTAATTTTGCTTTTATCAATCAAATCGTCGATGTATCAAGTAGGGAAGTAGGCTACTTCAACATTTGGATCTCTAGGAGCGAGTTACAACCACAATTTATGCATGTACTAATTCTTTGACATTCTCTTAAACAATTTTTTGGCTTTATGGAGACATGTCCCCTTCATGCAACTAATTGAAGGCAGTTTGTTTATTGCCACACGCATTTCACTTATTTTATTAGTAAAGAACCTTCACGAATAAAAGAAGCGAAAAGCGTATGGCAATAAAGAAACTGCCTTCAATTAGCTGCATAGGCGGAACGTACCTCCGTAAATTTTCAAGCAACTAAGGAACGATGGAGAACAGAAAAAATGACGACTTTTTCGACTGTTTCTATAGATGTATTTGTACAATGTGGTACTACACACCATTCCTAACTTATACTCCGAAAAGTAAAATCCAAAACTAGACGTTGATGTGAATGAGAATAAATTACGTAATGAGACATCTATGACAGTTTCCAGAACACAGTCAATATTTTATCGTTATTTTGCATTCAAGGAAGCACATGGTCAGCGAACTTGAACAGTATTACATACTCTAACCACACTTTTTGCTACTGTGAAGAATAGTGTGCCGGTGTTGGCTGCTAGCAGCTTCGAGTTGGTGCCGCTGTGGCGCTGCAATGCGCACGCGCGGATCTGAGCCAGATTGTTTTTCATTGGTTGGAGCGAGGAGAACTGGCAATACCGTTTCGGTTCGCTAGGAACGATCAGCATCCCTTCCGATTTGCTTAAAGACTGATGTTGGGTCTCTCCTTCGAAAAGAAGATCGTTCTGTGCCCTCACGTACCGAACCGTTTGGCAGAACGGCGGAAAGTTACAAAATAGGGCCCGAGGACTGACTTGACAGTCGCACTCATATTCCTGCGAGAGGTTTTGGCGGTCATGCTGAATGAAGTTCCCATGACCGTTCGTCGCCGCATTCAATTGTAGCACAACGGAGTC
The DNA here is from genome assembly GCF_021461385.2 of Schistocerca piceifrons. NCBI lineage: Eukaryota > Metazoa > Arthropoda > Insecta > Orthoptera > Acrididae > Schistocerca > Schistocerca piceifrons. Next base: position 162,675,633 of record NC_060144.1, on the reverse strand, counting down.
CCCCGTGCATTTCAGCACATAAGTGAGTTCACATCTGCAGGCAACGTTTACCGGTCTCTGGAATGGTCGCGGTCGGCCGGTCGCATGACCAACACGATCACCTGATCTTTCCCCAATCGGTTTTTTTCTGTGGGTGTATCTGAAGGGTCTTGCGATGAAAGACTTGTCACATAGATGGAGGACTTAGGGGGCAGGGTTGTTGTGGCAGCACGATGTCTTCGGGACAAACCAGGTACATTTGAGAGGGTGCAGCGTTCAATGCAGTGTCGATGTCAGGGGTGTCTCCATGCATCAGGACAAAAAGGTTCAGCATCTCTTGTAGTTGGTGTCCATGTGATTATACAACAGCAGTGCCATAAAGTAGCCCCGGATAACCTTTGCAACTGCCAGTTGCTATGTGTTTACTGACTCTTGTACGCCTGATGTGCCAAGTCAATCTGTTAAACGTTTTATAGAATCACCATGTATATTGATCGCCATACTGCATAGGTTTCGGAATTAGCTCATGTATACTGTCAGTTACACTAGTATCACTTGGAAATTTAGTTTTTTCCAGCCACCCTTCTTTTGCCACGGTCGCACCACATGGTGATGACGGAGGTTTGAGTTACAATTTGACTTTTTGCATTATATTGCTATAAATGTTGCTCATTGTATTTGATGAATCATCATTATATTTCTTGTATGCTCTACCGGAATCCTGGATCAGCTACTTATCGAAGCAAGTTTTCGTCCTCTGCTCTCACGATAGCGCTGCGTTTCTTATTTTCCTTGCGTGTGGGAGGAAATTATAAATGATTCGCAATACGTTTAACAATATCTTCATTGAAACGATACAGAGTTATATAAGCTCTTCTAGTCGACATCGGCGTAGTGTATAGCATTTTCACGGCGTGCTCATGCTGCCGGTAGTGCCACATCCTCATTCTGCAAATTTGTGTCAGCTGCTGGCAAGGCTTCGCGTTTTAGAAACTATTTGCTTACGGAATGAAGCCAGACCTTTTCTCTGTTCATACAGTTTACCTATTGCCGGAGCCAGAGCTCAAGGGAAGGAAAAACTTCCTTCTCCATCTTTTCCGTACCAGCTAGAGCTCTTGCTTCATATTTTATTCATAAATTTCTAAGCTTAAGCTTAGAAATTCGATGTAAAGGGATTTACTTCATTTTATTCGTACGGCTCAAAGTCTTTATCTGCCTCTTGTTCTCACTCACGTTCGCTTTCTCCTTTTCTTCATTGCTCTCCCGCTGGCACTGTCACACTCCTTCTTTTGTTAGTGTAGTTCTGTCACTGTCAACTATATTATACTGCCGCCTCTTCTCTCTCTTTCTCTCACTGCCATTGTCTCCTTCGTTCTATCTACACCGCAACTATTGTCTACTGTTTTCCTTCATTTATCGGTATTTTGTCTCTTTCCAACTGCCACTGCTTTTTTCTCTCTCAGCATAAAAAAGCGTGAAAATGACCACATGCATAAATTTCTGGGAAAAATTTTGAGGTTGCTGAGGAAGTTATATTAAGACAGCTGGTACCCCATTCTGAGTCAGAATATACCCATTTTTTGGGCGCCAAAGGAGATATTTTTTCTATTAGTTCTCTTATTTTCCCCGCTGCAGCAAGGCATATCACTCTTATGAAAAGAACTATATAGGTCAGTAAAATTTATATAGTTTACTTAGGTGGAGTTGAAATAAAGTAAGATTAATTTCACTCTTCACACCGGATTTTGCGTGCTCAAAAATTTTTAATGTATTACGAGGCGAGGTTTCCAGAACCATTCTGATGGTAGTGAGTGCAAGTTAGAACATATTTGTCCGTCCTATGTCATTTTTTAAACATAAGGTTTCGCTTACACTAGATTTTGCTTGCGTATTTTACGTGTTCAAATAGGGTGATTTTCAATGTCTGTATCTCGGGAACGGTTAGAGATAACAAAAAACATTATCAGTGTTGTGATTCTTGAGTTTCTCCCGGCGTATTTGATAGTCAAAATATCAGCGTGTGTACCGCCGGTCTACAGTGTCCAACGGGCACAATATTTCGGCGGTCATACATGTCGCCATCATCAGGCGAACTGACGGACTGAGCTCCTGTGAGCGTGCCGGCACGCAGATCCGTACACTATGGCTGCTCAGAGGGAACTGGGTTCGGTCGCGGCTGCGGCCGATTTAAATACCCTCCGTCTCCGGCGCGCTCCCTCCGCTGTCCACGCCCCGCGCCACGGTCGCGCGGCGGAACAGATTGCGACGGCGTCAGAGATGACGTCGGAGTGATGGCTCTGTCCGCCGTGGTCGTCACAACTATACGTTTGCTCGATTTACTCTTGAGAGAACTTCGAGGAGGAAGCCCTGTCGTCATCCGAATGGAAACCAAATTGCTTTTTCCGTTACGTGGACGACACGTTCGTCATCTGGCCACATGGTATGGATAAATTCCTTAACTTCCTTTACATCTAAACTCCATACACTCCAACATCAAATTCACTATGGAGACTGAAACGGAGGGTACATTACCTTTCCTTGACGTCTTGGTCAATAGAAGGGCTTACGGCACCCTATGTCATGGGGTGAATCGGAAGACAACGCACACTGATCTGTATTTGCACGCAGACAGCTGCCACCACCCTTCACAGAGGAATGGGGTACTTAAAACTCTAGTACATAGGGCGCGCACTATCTCTGACGCAGAGAGTCTACCCCAGGAATTGGAACATCTGAGAACTGTATTTCGAAAAAATGGGTACTCAGAGTGTCAGATTCAACGTGCTCTCCTCCCAACCGCCACAGCAAAACCTGTGGAGATGGATAAAATCACGAGGGAGGAGGTAGGCTCTGCTTTTATTCCATATACAGGCGCACTCTCGGGGAAAATCTCCCGCATTTTTAAGAAACACTGGGTCGGAACTGTGTTTTGTCCTCCGAATAAAACTCGTGCACTGGTGGGGAGCGCCAAAGTTGACCTCGGTTTGAGGAAGGCCAGCGTGTACCAGATTCCGTGTCAATGTGGCAAGTCGTTTATTGGTCAGACGATGCGTACCATCGAGGATCGATGCCGTGAACATCAGAGGCACACTCGACTGATGTATCCGAGCAAGTCGGCGGTCGCTGAACATTGTTTGTCGGAAAACCAAGCTATGGAGTATGGACGCACGAGGATTCTGGTACAGACGTCGAGATACTGGGACAGCGTTTTTGGCGAGGCCATCGAAATTCACACCAATGACGACCTCATAAACCGTGACTGTGGCTATAATCTTACCAAGGCTTTGGAACCAGCGATTGGGTTAATCAAGAGTAAATCGAGCCAACGTATAGTTGTGATAACCACGGTGGACAGAGCCATCACCCCGACGTGATCTCAGACGCCGTCGCAATCTGTTCCACCGCGAGACAGTGGCACGTGGCGGGACAGCGGAGGGAGCGCGCCGCGGGCGGAGAGTATTTAAATCGGCCGCCGCCGCGACCGAAACCAGTTCCCTCTGAGCATCCATAGCGTACGGATCTCCGTGCCGGCACGTTCACAGGAGCTCAGTCCGTCAGTTTACCTGATGATGGTGACGTGTATGATCGCCGAAATATTGTGCCCGTTGGACACTGTAGACCGGCAGTAGACCCGTGGATATTTTGATTTTCAGTGTTGTTTGATATCGAGATCTTAGACACATATCGTAACAATTACTGCCATTTGTTGTGCATAGCCAGCCTTGAATCTGAGGCTCGGTTTTGATATACAGAAACCATGTTTTGCGGTGTTTTTCTACGACGGATTCATGTTTTTCTGGAAATGCGAAGATGGCAATGCGCACATAATATATCCTCGAAATTTGAGAAATTTTCTGCACTTATTTATTATTCATATTTCGCCTCACACCAGATTTTTCGTATACAAACAGAGGAATTTTAAGGCTCTATCTGGGAAACGAATAAAAATTACTGCCACGGCTTAGTTCTGGCGCTCAAAAATCATGTTCTCGGGTTGTTTCTCTGTAGCAGATAAATATTTTTGACCACAGGCAGAACGAAAAAGCAACATAATACACCACTGAGATTTGGTAAATTCACTGTGGTTATTATTTATATTTAGCCTTTAACCAGACATGGCGTACGCATTTTAGATGTACAGAGTAAATTTGAACCTCTCTAGCTGGAAAATGGATAAAGGTGTCAAGGTTGTTCGATATCGAGATCTTAGGAATACATTGTAAAAATTTCATCAGTTATCTGTGAACTGCCGCTGTGGCACTATTGGCTCACCTGTGGTACCCAAAAACCGGGAACCACCCATGAAGTAATTGCTGTCTCCATACACCCCCTAAGATATAATTCAAAAAATACCAACCGATATGCGCTATTTGCCTAAGCTGGAGGAAGTGTGGAATATTCAAACTTTGATCCAGTGCTGCAGGATAGTTACAGTAAGACGATGTTTGTGCTGAGTGTACAAACTGTCGCTATCTCAAGGGCTTTCTAAAACACTAGATTCTGCCTTTCTATGACCAATAGAAACCGAATTAAGAGAAAAGGAACAATTTTGCCGTCACATACGTGCCAAGAAATGTTACTATCTGATGTTAAATGGTTCAAATAGCTCTGAGCACTATGGGACTTACAACTACTTAAACCTAACTGACCTAAGGACATGACACACATCCACGCCCGAGGCAGGATTCGAACCTGCGACCGTAGCGGTCGCGTGGTTCCAGACTGTAGCTCCTAGAACCGCTCGGCCACCTCGGCCGGCTATCTGATGTTAATCAATCCGAGTACGTCAATCCGTCGAAATACAGGATGTGGACAAAAATGTGGACATATCCAGAGCAATGCATGCTTGAACATAAATACAGACCTTACCCGAGCTGCAGTTTACATTATTCCATTTGGCTGTGAACGGCAAGTGTGCTATGTCCTCAATACGTTGCAAGTGTAGGTTGTGACTACGACAGTGTATGTCGGAGCTAAGAGAATCCCGTGTCTAATGGCCTCGATGTCGACGGGACCTTAAACCCAATTTTCCTAAGTGAACTGCAGTAACCAAGGGAGCAGACATGTCTGGTGTTTCAAGAAGCACCGTATCGAAGATTTATAACACATATCAGGCAAGCGAGATAATCACGAAATCTATTTGCACGAAAAGTAGGAGGATAACAGCTGCATTATTCACTGCAGATACGAACGTCACATTGATGAACACTGTCAGCAACAAAACAAACGAATGGAATTCCATAAGCTGGGTATTGCCAGAACCGCACGCGCCACTTACCTTCACGCCTGCACAGACGGACCACATCCACGCCAGCGATTCCTACTGTCATCAAGGAAAGTAGACCTGATTATGATTTCTTTGAACATCGATACCGGTCATCTAATAAAAATTAACACCTACAAAGTGATCACACCAATGTTTATTAAACAATTTGAAACGGAATTTCACTGCAGCTGTGACACCTCACTGTTGTGTGCTAATGCTAGTCACAGAATTCAGAATCAGTTTACTCAAGCAACGCCAAGAACTCGTGGTGCTTCTGTGAGTGTCGCCAGACGAAGTTCACGCCATAAATGAGTGGTTTCAGTGCACAAGAAATATCTATGTCTTTCCCACAGAGTGCTTGCTGAAGTACACTCCTGGAAATGGAAAAAAGAACACATTGACACCGGTGTGTCAGACCCACCATACTTGCTCCGGACACTGCGAGAGGGCTGTACAAGCAATGATCACACGCACGGCACAGCGGACACACCAGGAACCGCGGTGTTGGCCGTCGAATGGCGCTAGCTGCGCAGCATTTGTGCACCGCCGCCGTCAGTGTCAGCCAGTTTGCCGTGGCATACGGAGCTCCATCGCAATCTTTAACACTGGTAGCATGCCGCGACAGGGTGGACGTGAACCGTATGTGCAGTTGACGGACTTTGAGCGAGGGCGTATAGTGGGCATGCGGGAGGCCGAGTGGACGTACCGCCGAATTGCTCAACACGTGGGGCGTGAGGTCTCCACAGTACATCGATGTTGTCGCCAGTGGTCGGCGGAAGGTGCACGTGCCCGTCGACCTGGGACCGGACCGCAGCGACGCACGGATGCACGCCAAGACCGTAGGATCCTACGCAGCTCCTGGGGTATCGGCGAGGACCATTCGCAACCGTCTCCATGAAGCTGGGCTACAGTCCCGCACACCGTTAGGCCGTCTTCCGCTCACGCCCCAACATCGTGCAGCCCGCCTCCAGTGGTGTCGCGACAGGCGTGAATGGAGGGACGAATGGAGACGTGTCGTCTTCAGCGATGAGAGTCGCTTCTGCCTTGGTGCCAATGATGGTCGTATGCGTGTTTGTCGCCGTGCAGGTAAGCGCCACAATCAGGACTGCATACGACCGAGGCACACAGGGCCAACACCCGGCATCATGGTGTGGGGAGCGATCTCCTACACTGGCCGTACACCACTGGTGATCGTCGAGGGGACACTGAATAGCGCACGGTACATCCAAACCGTCATCGAACCCATCGTTCTACCATTCCTAGACCGGCAAGGGAACTTGCTGTTCCAACCGGACAATGCACGTCCGCGTGTATCCCGTGCCACCCAACGTGCTCTAGAAGGTGTAAGTCAACTACCCTGGCCAGCAAGATCTCCGGATCTGTCCCCCATTGAGCATGTTTGGGACTGGATGAAGCGTCGTCTCACGCGGTCTGCACGTCCAGCACGAACGCTGGTCCAACTGAGGCGCCAGGTGGAAATGGCATGGCAAGCCGTTCCACGGGACTACATCCAGCATCTCTACGATCGTCTCCATGGGAGAATAGCAGCCCGCATTGCTGCGAAAGGTGGATATACACTGTACTAGTGCCAACATTGTGCATGCTCTGTTGCCTGTGTCTATGTGCCTGTGGTTCTGTCAGTGTGATCATGTGATGTATCTGACCCCAGGAATGTGTCAATAAAGTTTCCCCTTCCTGGGACAATGAATTCACGGTGTTCTTATTTCAATTTCCAGGAGTGTACATTGCTGTGTATGAACAGAGCGACGGGAAGATCTGCCCACTGAGTCCTGATATGATCTGGCAGACCATTTCTCACTCCAGCCCTTTCTATCTCCACCATCAACTCCAACACCTCGAAGCTGATTTCGTTGAAGGTTGTAATATTGCAAATTTGTTGTACGTTTCCAGTTATTGCTCTATGCATGTCGCAAACGGATACTAACTTTTCCGTTATTTGAAAGTATCAACTGACACCACGAATGAACAAGAGAGGTTGTCAGGTATTCGAGAGGCTAGTAGTCTAATCCAGCGCCAGAGAATACCTCAAGATATTTCCATCTTTCTCACGTGTATGTAGCACTGAGTTCTGCCCAGTTTCTTCTGTTTTCTGCACAAGGGAACCTGCTACGTCTGCTTTCATTGGACATGTGCTTTTATCGTACACTCTTTGGTAAACTTGCTATTGGGAAATGATTTTCCTCGTTCTGCCATCATGTCTATTATTCTGTACTTTTTACCAGTGACCGATCCGTTTACAGAAAAATTACTCATGAAGAGATTCCTTTGGGTTTCTAATTTACGTTTCATGGACTCACACATCTCAGAAAGCAACTTTCCAGAAAACTTTCAATATGATCATAGATGCTTCGTTTCATACTGACGATAGTATTCATTAAAATGGTAACTCTAGCGGTGCATATTACTCGAGTACTTTTCAAGTTCCTTGTTTCTACAATGAAGTGCTGTACTTTACTCACCATTCATCATTGAAAACGCTACTCTCGGAGCTCACTTTTCTTTTCGTAATAGCCATAATGAAGGCTGAAGTACACATAACGAAACTCTTGGGAAAAGGTTAAATAAGCAAATATTACAATAAACAAGAAAGGGTAGATAAAACAGAAACGCTCACAGTAAAAATAATTATTGTCTGGGCAACAGTAGCACCAAAAATCATGTTGAGTAAATTTACATCAATGAGGTCTCTACACATCTGACAATATCCTGGTATTCTCAACATACACTACTGGCCATTAAAACTGCTACACCAAGAGGAAATGCAGATGATAAACGGGTATTCATTGACAAATATATTATATCAGAACTGACATGTGATTACATTTTTACGTAATTTGGGTGCACTGATCCTGAGAAATCAGTACCCAGGACCACCACCTCTGGCCGTGATAACGGCCTTAATACGCCTGGGCATTGAGTCAGCTTGGATGGCGTGTACAGGTACAGCTGCCGATGCGGCTTCAACACGATACCACAGTTCTTCAAGAGTAGTGTCTGGCGTATTGTGACGGGCCAGTTGCTCAGCCACCATTGAACAGACGTTTTCAGTTGGTGAGAGATCTGGAGAATGTGCTGGCCAAGGCAGCAGTCGAACACTTTCTGTATCCAGAAAGGACAGTACAGGACCTGTAACATGCGGTCGTGTATTATCCTGCTAAATTTAAGGGTTTCGCAGGGATCGAATGAAGGTTAGAGCCACGGGTCTTAACGCATATGAAATGTAAAGTCTCGGTCACCTCTTGTTCGCATTGAAGTGCCGTCAATGCGAACAAGAGGTGACCGAGACGTGTAACCAATGGCACCCCATGCCATTACGCCGGCTGATATGCCAGTATGGCAATGACGAATACACGCTTCCAATGTGCGTTCACCGCGATGTCGCCAAACACGGATCAAACCATCATGATGCTGTAAACAGAACCTGGATTCATCCGCATAAATGAGCTTTTGCCATTCGTGCACCCGGGTTCGTCGTTGAGTACACCATCGCAGGCGCTTCTGTCTGTGATGCAGCGTCAAGGGTAATCGCAGCCATGGTCTCCGAGCTGCAAACGTCGTCGTTCGTGCAGATCGTTGTCTTGCAAACGTCCCCATCTGTTTACTCAGGGGTCGAGACGTGGCTGCACGATCCGCTACAGCCATACTGATAAGATGCCTGTCATCTCGACTGATAGTGATACGAGGCCGTTGGGATCCAGCACGGCGTTCCGTATAACCCTCCTGAACCCACTGATTCCATAGTATGATAACAGTCATTGGATCTCGGCCAACGCGAGCAGCAATGTCGCAATACGATAAACCGCAATCGCGATAGGCTACAATCCGATCTTTAACAAAGTCGGAAACGTGATGGTACGCATATCTCCTCCTTACACGAGGCATCACAACAACGTTTCACTAGGTAACCCCGGTCAACTGCTGTTTGTGTATGAGATATCGGTTGGAAACTTTCCTCGTGTCAGCACGTTGTAGGCGTCGCCACCGGCGCTAAACTTGTGTGAATTGTCTGAAAAGCTAATCATTTGCACATCACAGCATCTTCTTCATGTCGGTTAAATTTCGCGTCTGTAGCAAGTCATTCTCGTCGTGTAGCAATCTTATTGGCCAGTAGTGTAATATTTAAATTTAAAATGTGTTATAATGTCCCGTGCTTCTTACGTTTGGTCAAATAAATCCACGTATCGTCAATGGGCAGGATGTTCTGAGATCGGGGAACCGATCAGGCTCGTAGGCTACAGTTTGGTGACAGTTGCTACAAGCAATAGAAAAAGAGGAAAGTAAAATACGGGGAAAAAGGGAACAAAGGAACGAGGGAAGCTGAAATTTAAACTGGCCAATTAGTCGAGTCGAGTGCTCCACGAAGTACTTCAGAACTCCTACTTAAATTGTACGGTAATTTTGTCATAACTGTTAGAGAGAGAAAACTTCTCTCTCAAGTAATTTAATGAAAGCTGAAACCCTCTTAACAAACTTTTTCCACAAATGTGAGCTGTATTTCTTCGTTATATTCACAGAGAGTGTAGGTCGGTTGTTAAATGTATGATTTCGCCATTGAAGTTTTATTCCTGCAATTTACGTCTTTTGCCAACAACAATCAGCTGAGTAGTATGTCGGTTTCGCATTTTATCTTCCATGTTTCTAACTGTGTCGGTTATAGCCATGATACTATCCTGTGAGAACCTTACATTAAAATGTAACATGTCATACCAATTAAATGACTGAGCGAGCTTCGTTTACATATTTTGTTATATTTGGCATAGTCTGTTTGCTTGAATTTATCTGTTTTCTTTGTCGAATGTTCCAATGCCATTTCAAGTGTTTTGGAATACTAATTTACTCTTTATTGTGCAGTTATGTATATTTAGTAACTGACTCTTGGTATGTATAAAACCTATAATGTCTTCCAATACTTCTTGGAATCGAAGCGAACTATGTATAAAGGTCGTAGCACTTAAGACGCACAGTGGCAGACCAGAGGCTTGCACACATACGAAAAGAAGACAATAACGCACAAATACAAAGGAATTATCAAGTAATCTAGTTAATGGAGTTGGATGTAACACTGTAATCAGTGTTGTGGGAACACTTGGGACAATCATAATAAAAAAATGGCTACGTGTTAAGAGATTTTATTGCCTTTAACAACCTTAAAACAACGAATTCACCCTTAATGAAAAGGATATACGAGGGGGGACCCAAAAGGAATCGGGCTCCGAGGGCGCTGCCTATCGTAGACGTAGTGCAAGGGTTCTCACGCTAGATGGTGGTAGTAGAGACCTTCATGAAACAGCTGTGCTGAAGGCGTCAGTGTAGAGCTGAACGTGCAAGTGTGGTATTGTGTTTCTCTGACTGTTGACCTTGGCGAAGTCGTTATGGCAACTTTAAAAGAACAAAGAGTGTGTGTGAAATTTTGTTTCCTGCTTAAAACAACTGCAACGGAGACACACCAAATGCTTCAGGGAGTTTTCCAGGAGGACACTATGAGCCGCACACAGGTTTTCGAGTGGATTGGACGTTTTAAACGTGGTGAGATGTGTGTTGAAGACCAAGCTCGTTCTGGACGCCCTTCAACATCGCGAAATGAGGATAACATTGAAAAGGTCCGCCAAAAGATCAACGAAGATTGTCGCCAAACGATTAACAAATTTTCAGCAGAGACAGGAATCAGTTGGAGCTCGTGCGAGCGGATTTTGAGTAAGGATTTGCACATGAGATGTGTTGCTGCTAAATTAGTTCCGCGCCTTCTCACAGAGGAGCAAAAAAACCATCCGCATGAATGTGTGTGTCAGGACTTGAGAACAGAGATTGCACGTGATCCAAACATCTTGAACAAAGTCATTACAGGGGATGAGAGTTGGCGTTACGGGTATGACACAGAAATGAAGCAAGCGTCAAGCTAGTGGAGGACTCCCAACTCTCCCAGACCAAAAAAAGCAAGGCAATTGAGGTCAAATGTAAAGACGATGATCATTGTCTTTTTTGATGTTCGTGGAATTGTGCATCGGGAATTGGTATCCCCTGGCCAGACTTTTAACCAGCACTTTTACTTGGATGTTTTAAGGCGTCTGCGAGAGGATGTGAGGAGGAACGCCCGGAACTTTGGCGATCAAGTGACTGGTTTGTGCATCACGACAACGCTCGAGCACACACGGCCTTACGAGTGGGCCACAATTTGGAATCTCAGAGGTGGTCTGTCGTTCCCCTCGCTCCGTATTCGCCGGACCTAGCCCCGTGCGACTTTTTCCTATTTCCACGAATGAAAAAAACGTTAAAAGTGGAGCGTTATGACGATGTGGAGGCGGTAAAAACTGTTTCGCAATGGGCACTGGACATTATCAAACTTGAAGAGTTCCAAACATGCTTCCAACTGTGGGAAAAGAGACTTGACAAGTGCATCGCATGTAATGGAGAGTATTTTGAAGGTGACAAGTAATTTTGTAAAAAAGTTCATCAATAAATCTTTTATGACAACCATCCCGTGTCTTTTGGGTCCCCCTCGTATACAATTACACATATATGATATGGTCTACCGATCAGTAATCCACCATTCACGGTGCAGCCACTTTAATATGACTGCCCCGTATGTTCCATGTCAGCGTGCAGTACCTATTCAGAGACAGCAGGTGTCACCACTAGTAATGGAGGGTATGTAAAGCGCGTCACGGGGAAAACAGTGCAGTCATTGTAAGGCGGAAACAGAGCGATTAACTGACGGGTAAAAGTGCATAATAATTGGCTTTCCGGCCAAGAGTGGAACCATCTCTGAAAGGGTTAGTTTCAAAAACTGTTCACGTGCCGACGTCGTTAAAATATACAGTGCGTGCCAAAATGACGTCAAGGCAACTGCGATGCACCATTTCCATAGGTGACAGGGGCGGACGACTGCTGCGAAGATGTGTACGATCGAGGATAGCAGTTGAGAAGCTGTCCGTACAGATGAACCAAGGTTCTACCAAACCATTCTACTACTCTAGACTCTGCTTAAATCGTTGTGAGAATTTGCAGTGCTCCACTAGAAGTGACAGGCTCTGAAATCCTCAGGTTGTGGCTGCTACTGTACTCTATGTCGCGTGAAACGGACTTCGTCATATTATTATCAAGTTTTACTGATGTAATCCAGTGACAGATGGTAATCCTCTGAAGACATATGTGGCAGTTCCTTCTTTTAGTTTATTTTCTTGTGAATTTCAGTTTTCCCGTATTCAAGTACCCCGTTATTTTAGTAGTGTTAATATTTGATGGTCAATAAGTACTGTAAATGAAAAAGTGTTCCTTTATGCCGATAGTTTGCTGCACTGTATTTTCTGAACTCATGAAGACTCATAAGTAGTAGAGTTCAGAGCCCAAACCATTGTTGTATAGCTTTGCCACTTTGGCTCTGATGATATGGCGACACCTCGTGACCTGGAACCCACGACATTTCGAAAGCGCTGGGGCGCCGTTCTATTCCATCAATGTTTAACCGCCACATTAAACACTCTGACATAGGACGCACTAGGACCAGAGATCGCACTTCTCGATTTAAGGTATCTTAACCAAACACTACATAATGCATCATTTTTGCTATATGAAAGTCTTATGCCTCTAAATCTACAGAAATGCAACAGATGCCAGCATTGCTCGTGTCAGAGCGCCTCCTTGACTTCTGCAAGCTCATGCACAACGTTGGTGTATCTGACTTTCTTATATCTCTGTTTTTATGTTTGCTGTATCTTGGACAAACGTGTTCTATGATTATAATGGCTGCTGAGTAACGATGTCAAATTACTCTGCGTATTTAGCAAATCTGTTGGTGTATAGAAATCTTCTAAAATTATTTTTATGTACAAAATATATGGAATTATGGATGTCTATGTTCATTCTGTGTCTTCTTTAGGTTCTTATGGGGAAAACACGTCGAAAAGTGAGTGTCGCGTTTTTCCTACCACATGCAACGGATACATATTTAATGTGTACAGTAATTGCCAGACAGATTTTTATGTAGTTGCTGCGTAGATAGGAAAAGATAGAAAATTACTGTTTGAATCTAAATAAAACTTATCATTTAAGCAGTATTGTATTGCTAATGGAAGTAGTGATACATTTACGTTATTTTCATTTCAGTCATATGGGTGAACAATTCACAGACGACAATGGTCGCAAACGGAAGTTAGAAGTGGAGGATATTCCTGCCGTCCTTGAGATGCCATCTGGATGTGAAGATGGTTTCTGGTCTGAGGACTCAATTACAGACCCCACTGTAGACACAGATACAATAGTTGACAGTACTGAGGAGTAATGTCCTACAGACTATGATTTCATGAAAAGATAGATGTTTTCACGCTCCAAACACCAGATTCCTTGCCTCATATACCACAGATGAAAGATAAATGAATCAGTCGTCAGTAAAAAAGTCGAAAAGCCATTATGTACAATGGAAACTGCAGAATATTAATTTCCAGCTAATGAGAAAAATATTCAAGGCGAACCTCCATCTACCTGATGACGTTCGTGCTTGGTAAATACCGTTTCAGTTTTTTGAATAAATGTTTTACAGATGAGTTATTGAGACACTTTGCAGATCCAAAAGTATTATACAGTGTTAAAAAAGACAGAACAAAGCCCTTTGACACCACCTCTGAAAATATTTCAGAGTTCATAGGAATCTGTATCATGTCGTCTGTCATGTCTCCTAGAAATGCAAGGCTTTACTGGAACCCAGCTGTGATATGTGAAACAATGTCAGCGAATAAATTTGAGGAATTGTCATGGTTTTTACATTTCAGTGACCACTCTAAGCAAATTCTTCTCATCAGCCAAACTGCGAAAATCTACATAAAATTCATCCAGTCGTATAATCACTAAAGAAGCAGTTTTCCACAATACCACTTGAAGAGAATCTTACAGTAGATAAGCATATGTGTGTAAAAGAATCAAGCACCATCTAAAGCAATACGTGCATGGTAAGCCACACAATGGGGCTGCAAAATTTTCATGATGTGTGATATATCTGGTTTCCCCGGCGATTTTGAAATTTGTACTGGTCAGGAAAATCATCAGTCACTCCTCTTGTAACGTAAGGTTGTCAGTAGCGATGTGGGTTTCAATTAGCACGATCTATTCCAAAGAATATGTTTCATAAGTTGTACTTTCACAACTACCACATATCCTAGCGTCTAATGGCATACTTATCAGCCCAAGAAATTTAGTTTCGGGGATCTGTTAGGAGAATCCGAATTCCAGACATTTAACTTCAATCGGAGGATGATTTGAGAAAGCAGCCGCGGTGAAAGCCTACAATGTATGTGACAAAAGTAAGTGGAAGACACGTATTCTCTGTAATGTGGAAAGATAGTAATTATGTCATATTACTGTCAACGTATGCAGGGGAGCTACCGAAATGTACAGCTGAAACGCAAAGCCGCTAGAAAAACCAGATGGATGTGAGAAGTGTTCCTTATGTGATATAGGATTACAGCAAATAATAGGGCTCTGGATCTCCATGACAACTCTTTCCTGGATTCACTTTAAGCGTGTTGCAAAGCAAGAAACAAATGCCAAAACTTTGAAATTGTCAGAATTTCGAATGGACGTTGGCAGAAGCCTCTGTAAAGGAGGAGGAACAGAAGGAAAGCGGGGTAGACCAACATCTAGTCCTCAGAATCAGGTGAAAAGACCTCCAGTCGGAGCTCAGGCCACAATAAACGCACAGAAAGGCGGTATTCGACATTGGCCGACTGTGATGGAAAAGCGACAGCATGCAAGCATGACAACTGCAGGCATTTGCTGTTGTCCAATGTGAAAAGTGTGAACTAGCTCTGGGTCTAAAAAAAAAACACTGACTGCTTTAAAATTTATCACACTGAATAATGCTTATTTCTTAAAGTGCCATGTTGTTTATAAACATTTCATGGTGACTGATAGTCTTACAAGCATACTACTGCTTTTCTGGCTTGTACGAAATTGCGTGTTAAAAGCTAGAAGGTATTGTTTATACAGTTTGGTAAATGTCACACTGCGAGATGTAGCGTTTTTGCGTAACGTCAAATGTTACAGTCATACTGCATGATGTAGCTTTTTACACCCTTTTGGTTTTGTACCCTGAAAGCAGTAATAAATGAAAATTTACCGAATCTTACGAGCTATAATTCAGTATATCTACTCGAAAATTACTGAAATATTTGTTAGCCACGATTTAATAACCAAAAACATTTATGCAGTGTCACGCTAATTGTGCCCATTAGGATCCATGTAATGTGACCTGGGTAGGGATTGAGTGAGCGGACACGTAAGTGCCCTCTGCTGCGGTACTTGTTGCTCAAACCAACCCGATATTACTCCCTGTTGATGCGGTGATGCCTACTCTTATTGAAGGCACAGACCGCATGTGACATGCAGAAGTTTAGGGAAAGTGGGGATTTGGCTGTGTATTGTCACGTATCAAGCATTCAGCTCGCTTGTGGATTAGAGCCTGAAATGTAACAATGGATCAGTCGAGCCTGAAGCACATGGATCAGTGGCGGATCCAGGGTTCTGTTTCGGGAGGGGCATGACCCAGCTGAGCGTAGGCTTTCTCCAGGTAAACATTAACATACTTAAAAGAACACCTAATTTTATTTTGCTCATTTAACAAATAGTGAGTCTCCTCGGGAAACGCTTTGAAAATTCTTCAGTGACTTCGCCAAGCTGTAGGCTGCCAGATATATCTCGGTGAATATACATGGCAGCAAAACTATTAAGCCTGTCATCCGTACGAAGGTACGACTTTATCAGATTAAGCAAAGAGAAGCTACGCTCCACACTACAAGTAGATACTGGTAATGTAGCGAGAATTTGTACAAGAATCTTTATATTAGGGAAAAATTCATTTGGCTCTTGATGTGCCTCTGCTGATGTTTGGGGATAATGTTCTCTGTCTCTTCAGAGATCCTTCCAAGGAGTCATTTCTTTCGATAACGTAAGAGAATGAGGCAAGTCTCTGCTGTAACCACGTGCGGCTGCAACTTAAGAGTTCAGATTTTCTGTTTTTGCTATGGCACTTGGTATAAGGGTGAACAGGTAGAGAACTGAAGAGTGCTCTGCTCTCGTAAAGTGACTCCTCGACTGTCCGAATACAAAATAGATGGAAGAAAGGAATACAATCAATCTGAAACAAAACACAACATGACATTATTCTCGAACTCGAAAGAACAGAAAGGAAAGAAATGCTGCATCAAGCAAAAAGTGTGTTTATGTATTTAAGGTTTATTTTCCCTGTAGTAACCTGTAGTATTCCTTTATCAGGTGCTTCCATATTGGAGCGATGAGAAGAACGTTTCGCGATTCTGGGTGCCTGCACTGGGATGTCCGAAGGTTCTACTATGACATACCTCTTGGAAAATTTCTTCATGTTTCGTTCCTCTCTATCATTCCCATGTTCTTATTAAACTGTCTACCATCTCATAGTAAAGGTTGAGATCTAACGCACAGCCGGATGTTGCCGTGAAACCGTAACAGTAATTTTAAATACATCGGCGGTTACCATCAAAGTTGAGAGAAAGTCATATCGTTTGATACAAGCCAGAAGACTTGCTCTTTCTGATGACAGAGATGTTCTGTCCACTTCTTTAAGGAACTGGACGATAGCGTCAAAGACTCTTTGAAGTAGTGCATCGTGCCTTTAAAGCTAATGTGTGTCACTAAGACTTTGTAACTTCACTCTTTTTCGCTTCTGGGGGTTTCTCAAGGACAGCTCGCTTGATAGTTCCAACCTTTTTGCTGAGTTGTGCACAAAATTGGTAACTCGACTTTCAGCTCCCATCATATGGCGAATACTAGGCAAGCTGCAGGCCCTCACGACAGCTACGTTTAGTCTATTTGCTGCACAAACATGTAAGTCGCTAGTGGTTGGAGCAGTTTTATTCGGGATTGTATGCCACTGAACGTTCCTGACATGTTGGCACCTCCAACATAACATTGACCTCCAAAATTAACTTGTAGAATGACTTGACTTAATTCTTGAACGATACGATCGCTTAATGCAGCACCAGTCATGTCAGTTGCAAACAGAAAGCATATGTTGTCTTCGTGTATTGTGCTTTTTTGTAAATTTAGATGCCTGATACATACGTAAGGCATTCAGATTTCACGTATCTTACATGACAGTATAACACAGTATGACATCCTCAGAAAATAATAATTATATTATATCAACAAAAAGCAATTGCAGTAATCTCATGTACCGAAAACTAACAAATTAATATCACCCATTTAAGGACAGGAGCATGCATAAGTAAGTTAAAGTGAAACGCATTTTGGAGACGATCCGAGCAGGTGGTTAATGTCATTGGAAAACACCACTTCACAAGGAAAAGGCGATCTTCAGCGCAGAAAGGGGTAAGTCCTGAACAATACATTGTTGCTTTTAACGCAAATACTGCTGGGACGTAGGGTAAGTGGCTGGACGGCTTTTAACTGTGGTAGGTGGCGATCCGGGAAGAAAAATAAAGTTCACCTCTAATGAGGTAGCGTTTGGCTGAAGCCATACTGGGCCATGCACACGCGACACGGTGGGGACCTCCCAATTACATGAAATAATCTCGAGAACTATAAGTTCTAAAAGTCTCTCTTGTCCCACAACGAACCACACAAGTGTGTGGAAATTAGAGGGCGTTTAGAGGTTTGCTTCCGTGAAATGTGGACAATATGCTTCACGTATCGTGGCGACAGAGAGCAAGGAGGTAGTTAACCCTTTAACTGCTCTGGACGTGTTAACGCGCGCGCCTTTGCACGTGTTCCTGTGTGCTCTGAACGTGTATACGCGGGCCACAAGTCCTTCTACCTGGTACTCTGAACGTGTCTGTGCATAGACATGTTCTGAGTACCAGGTACAAGGCCCGCATCTCGTGGTCGTGCGGTAGCGTTCTCGCTTCCCACGCCCGCGTTCCCGGGTTCGATTCCCGGCGGGGTCAGAGATTTTCTATGCCTCGTGATGGCTGGGTGTTGTGTGCTGTCCATAGGCTAGTTAGGTTTAAGTAGTTCTGAGTTCTAGGGGACTGATGACCACAGCTGTTAAGTCCCATAGTGCTCAGAACCATTTGAACCATTTGAACCAGGTAAAAGGACTGGTGGCATGCATAAACATGTTCAGAGCACACAGGGACACGTGCAAAGGCGCACGCGTTAACACGCCAGAGCAGTTAAAGGGTTAATTCTTGACTACATGAAAGATTTTAATTGGTTTAAGAAATAAAATTGTTCTCCACCAATTCAGTGCATTGAACAGCTATGGCATCGTAGATGTAAGTTATCTGATAAAGGTTTGTAACCATACGAGTAATGAGTATGACGGGCAAACATCTATTAGGCGCACTACAAATGTAGTGGTGTGAACATGTTGGGAATGTGGGTCTCACGGGGAGCGTGCAAGGGATAAGTCCCTGCAGGCGCGCTATCCGCTGTGCCCTCGGTGGCTCAGATGGATAGAGCGTCGGCCATGTAAGCAGCAAATCACGGGTGCGACTCCCGGTCCACGCACACGTTTTCAACATGTCCCCAATGCAGTATATAAGCGCCTGTTTGCAGCGAGGGTGTCCATTTAATTATCATTGCATTCTAGCAAAGCTGCATGGTCATCAACGGTAACTGTTCTTTCGGGAACAGATACTTACGTCATATACAGATTAAAAAGAACTCAGAACCGAACAAACGCAATGACTGATATTACATTATATCATTTATGCTAAATACTACTTCACGCTGTTCCTTGTAGGGCTCAGACCATTTTTGTTGCCAGTAGTGAAATGAGATTTTCTGCTAAAAGTACTTGTAGAAAACCACTATTATCGTGCCTTTAACAAAACCACTAGATTGTTATTTTCTAATCAATGAGTATGCTGAGTAACCAAAAGTATGAGGTAGTTAAATTTATCACTTTACTTGAAGCTAGAACAATATTATGAAATGTGACACGGGGAATTTTCATAAGGGAAAATGGAAAGCACGGGGTTATCAATGTCTCCAAAAGGAGGTTCAATACTAGTGGCAGAGGTAGTAGCGGATAAAGTACACTCCTGGAAATTGAAATAAGAACACCGTGAATTCATTGTCCCAGGAAGGGGAAACTTTATTGACACATTCGTGGGGTCAGATACATCACATGATCACACTGACAGAACCACAGGCACATAGACACAGGCAACAGAGCATGCACAATGTCGGCACTAGTACAGTGTATATCCACCTTTCGCAGCAATGCAGGCTGCTATTCTCCCATGGAGACGATCGTAGAGATGCTGGATGTAGTCCTGTGGAACGGCTTGCCATGCCATTTCCACCTGGCGCCTCAGTTGGACCAGCGTTCGTGCTGGACGTGCAGACCGCGTGAGACGACGCTTCATCCAGTCCCAAACATGCTCAATGGGGGACAGATCCGGAGATCTTGCTCGCCAGGATAGTTGACTTACACCTTCTAGAGCACGTTGGGTTGCACGGGATACATGCGGACGTGCATTGTCCTGTTGGAACAGCAAGTTCCCTTGCCGGTCTAGGAATGGTAGAACGATGGGTTCGATGACGGTTTGAATGTACCGTGCACTATTCAGTGTCCCCTCGACGATCACCAGTGGTGTACGGCCAGTGTAGGAGAACGCTCCCCACACCATGATGCCGGGTGTTGGCCCTGTGTGCCTCGGTCGTATGCAGTCCTGATTGTGGCGCTCACCCGCACGGTGCCAAACACGCATACGACCATCATTGGTACCAAGGCAGAAGCGACTCTCATTGCTGAAGACGAGACGTCTCCATTCGTCCCTCCATTCACGCCTGTCCCGATACCACTGGAGGCGGGCTGCACGATGTTGGGGCGTGAGCGGAAGACGGCCTAACAGTGTGCGGGACCGTAGCCCAGCTTCATGGAGACGGTTGCGAATGGTCCTCGCCGATACCCCAGGAGCAACAGTGTCCCTAATTTGCTGGGAAGTGGCGGTGCGGTCCCCTACGGCACTGCGTAGGATCCTACGGTCTTGGCGTGCATCCGTGCGTCGCTGCGGTCCGGTCCCAGGTCGACGGGCACGTGCACCTTCCGCCGACCACTGGCGACAACATCGATGTACTGTGGAGACCTCACGCCCCACGTGTTGAGCAATTCGGCGGTACGTCCACCCGGCCTCCCGCATGCCCACTATACGCCCTCGCTCAAAGTCCGTCAACTGCACATACGGTTCACGTCCACCCTGTCGCGGCATGCTACCAGTGTTAAAGACTGCGATGGAGCTCCGTATGCCACGGCAAACTGGCTGACACTGACGGCGGCGGTGCACAAATGCTGCGCAGCTAGCGCCATTCGACGGCCAACACCGCGGTTCCTGGTGTGTCCGCTGTGCCGTGCGTGTGATCATTGCTTGTACAGCCCTCTCGCAGTGTCCGGAGCAAGTATGGTGGGTCTGACACACCGGTGTCAATGTGTTCTTTTTTCCATTTCCAGGAGTGTATGTTCAGATGATTTATATATCGTCACATGAAATTGAATGAAACCGCAAACAGCTGTTAAATCATGGTCTATTAGCACGATCGGTTTCGCTGCGTTGAAGCATCATCTTCAGGTGTAAGCGGTGTCACATAAATTAGCACTTTGAGATACCCCAACCTTCGTAGTCAGAGAATCCAACCCCATGAAGAGGGGAGGTACTAAACGAATAAAAATGGGCGAAACATTGTGGCGAATAGTGCAGGGTATGCGGTAACTGTAGTCAGTAGTCGTAAGTGTAAAGCACTCGTGGATTCCCTAAATACAAACGTTGGGAGCACCTCCATGTGCTAATTTATGTGACACCACTTACACCCGAATACGCTGCTTTAACGCAGCGACACCTGTCGGATCTATACACCATCAGTTAACAGCTGTCTGCAGTTTCATTTAGTTTCAAGTCACCACGAATTTCAACAGCTGTGGCTGCCCTTGTTACAAAGTTGTAAGTTCCTACCTGTGTCATCACTTTTGTTAGCAGTTGATTTTTGTGGCAACATTGTTTCTTCCTTCCGATTTCTGCTCGAATCGACAAATGAGTATTTCGTCATTTCGGATCTCATTATATTTCTCGCTTTAGTGTTAATAATGTTCATTTGGCGAAAAAGTCTTTCCACTTCCACATTCGAGCATGGTAACATTAATCGTGACGCCGCAGAAGTAGTCAGTTCGTGAAATAGATTGACGTCATTTGCATTGAGAAGAGATGAGTTTTGTCGTTGAAAATCAGTTTTTATTATTGTGCCAGGGTCAATAACACACGGTTCACGTCGAGCAATCGATGACTCTTTAACGACACGAAGAGGTTTGGACACTGAAAGAAGTGAAATTCTCCTCAAAATTTATAGTTATGTGGAATCCGTTCAACAAATGAATTACTAATTGGTACACAAACTGCATGCGTCTCAGACGTAAGACATGTTATTGTTCTGGGAATAATTAAGATTTTCTCAGTTCATTAATCTTATTTTCATACTAATATCCTAGATATGTATTGGGATCTAAACGGTTTTCAAAGTCTAAATTTAATATTCCTTGCATCGGATATGTAGGGACAAAATTTTTTTATATTAATGATTCTGTTAGCAGAACGTGGTTACTTAACAGCTTACACGGAGTCCAAAATGTTATTAACCAGATGAAAATGTGAAAGAATCGTCTTGGAAAATATTTAAATACGCCAAACCGGAAACATCAGAAAACGCTGAATAAAGCATTTTTGCTTTGTAACAGCAGATTTTGATTCGCGTTAGTTCAATGTGCGTTCTAAGCTGTAATCGCTGGACTGTAGTTCTTGTCACCGTAGGCTCTATGGACAACCATCGTGTATCACCTGCGCGTGGAATTTTAAGGGGTTCTGCTCCTTTGACAGTACAATAAATATCACTGTTCAACTGTTGGCGAATTGAAGAATGCAAAAACCAAATATGTGTTTCCCCAACTAAGGTGTCCAGATTTCCTAAAGCGTCTCACCACCAGCAGAAGTAGCAAGATGAACTGAAGGGCTTACACATTATATAACAATCAAATCAAGAACTTAATTTTTTCAAAATTTGGTCGATACGATTGTGAACACCTACAATTACATTCCTATAGTCTGTGCCTATACCCTGCAGCTTGTTTAGATCCAATTTCAATTCTTAAGGCGTGTCTTTAATTGCTGTTACACTACACTGTGCATTATAATGTTCCAGATAGGTTAATTTTAAAAACGTTGAAATGATAACATTGGTTGCAGCACTGTAATATATTATTGTTACACCTAAAAATTTGGTCACTCTAATGTCTGTTGATTCATTAATTATAATGATATACTTGTTGTCACCGATACCTCGCCACAAAAATTTTCCACAAAATACATCCTTATTACATGTTTTATATCTGCACTACGTTTTATTCTACGTATTTTAAGTTTTCTAGCAATATTACTGTCTGTGAATGTACTCTTGTATAAATCAGCTAAGAGATGACATGACGTGATCGGACAATGGAAGGAAACAAATAATGCAATGGAAACCTCAGCTTGATTCACTTCTGATTACTCCTTCACGGTTTTGAAAGGTACTTTTATTTATTGGCAAAGGTGCTGCCTTGTCCTCTGGTTTTTTTAATTTTAACTTTTTAAATTTTTTTTACGTCAGTGTTGCTTATTATTGCGGCAGGACACGCTAACAAAGTATTACAGAAAAATTTACAACATTCTCTTGCGTCATCGCCTTGAATTCTTTCTAACCAGTCTGCTAATTTACTATCGCGTAACGATTGTACACGAGATTTCTGGGTATACCGTCTCTGTACTTTACATACGTTTAGCGCCAAAACAACAGAAAGTGATTTAAGAGACACCACATTGCCACCGGCACTACAGATGAGCACTGGTCACGCAATTGCAGATTTATCAATACTAGAGCGCATAACAAACCAGGTGCGTAACAATACGGCCGCAAAACAACACGGAATCAAAGACAAAATACCGTGTATTACAAATGTTTAGCCGGTCGATGTAGCCGAGCGGTTCTAGGAGCTTCAGTCCGGAGCCGCTACGGTCGCAGGTTCGAATCCTGCCTCGGGCATGGCTGTGTGTGATGTTCTTAGGTTAGTTAGGTTTAAGTAGTTTTAAGTTCTGGGGGACTGATTATCTCAGATGTTAAGTCCCATAGTGCTCAGCGCCATTTACACCATTTATAAATGTTTAGGTGATATAAATTTAAGAGCTACTAGACGTTAGCAAATTAAATAGTGCTGCTTGTTGTGTTTAGAATTGATCAAGTGTTTTTAAAAAGTAATTTTACGATAAGCCAAATAAATGTTTTTAAAATCCACCATAATTCACACCACCCAGTAGAGGCAAAATCTGTACACTACACAGGTACTCAAAACCACCAAATTAAGTGGAAAAACCTCACAAACTTCGCAATACTGATCCAGAGTTCGGTCCACAGCTACCCACACCAAACCGATCAAAAGATCTACGAACTCAACCCAATTAAAAGTCGCCAACTCGACTAATCGTGTTTGTATGAATTTCATTAAGTACATACAAAATAATGAGACATATGTAGCCTACCTGCTAGAGTCGACAATGATAAGTCACCAACATTGTTTCCAGGTAATAGTGGTTCATTTTCTCTCGATTGTGCCTCTTCTATCTCTCTTTTCAATAAAAAAAAAAGGTTTCCTTGTGTATGTTTCGATGTCATTTTTTTTTTTGAAAATTTGACAAATACAAGCAAAAGCACGCCTTGATTAAAGATGAAAACCACTTGAACAGCTTATTCTATTGTGTCTGATTCGACACAAACCATACAACATTGCCCTATGTGTACAGCAGCGCTGCGCACGTATACGCAAACCGCACACTCGTGTCGGGCGGGCGGGTGGAGGTGGTAGCTGCATTCCGAATGGGTGGCGCGCGATTCGGAAACTAGTCACATAAGCACCCTTCTTAGAGAAATGTAAAATTTTAAAACATACTACCCGTACTTAAAATAGTTTACGTAACAAGTGATGAAAATTGTACCGTAGGTAGTATGGTACTAAGACAGTAGGACAATATCAAGATTAATTTGAGATTTGTCACGGGTGGGACCAGATTTTGGGCAAGGGGGGGGGGAGGCTTGAGCCTCTTAGCCCCACCCCTGAATCCGCTACTGACATGGTACACTTACAACAATGTGAACGTTTTAGCGCTGTCTGGGGCTACAGTCACATACTGTAATACTTCTTAAATGAAAGTTCCGCCATTTGACTATATATACCGTTTATTCTATTTCCATGGCAGAAACTTCGACCAATGTTCGTTTTCAACACCCTCAATGTGGGGCATCACCACATATCTACAAACGAAGTCATCGTCGAAATATGTTATAGTTGGTTGTATAACGCTGGTGTTACAATATCGAAACGAGAACATATTCGCAAAGTGTCTTGCAGAAACAAAACATGTGTGTTATGTATGGAATAGCTCTGTCATAAAATGGTCACCAGTAACTGTCGTAACATGCGCAGGCATCATTATATGTAGCCAGTTGTCCCAAGCGCACTATGCGTATGCAGAGGCAAAGAAGCGCACGCAGCGGTGCGAAGTAGAGCACGTCTCTGAACTGTGCGCACGGGGACGCAGGAGTCACCCCATACCAGAGGGGGAGAGACGTGCTTATACTTGCATGTGGGGCAAGCAGAGCCGGACGGTGAATAGCCGCCCGGCGCACGGGTGTAAACTCACCTTCACAGTGGAACTACCTGTTGAATTCTGTAACTCGTCGCTCACAGACGCCACAACCTGTTAAGTCTCACATGCTTTAGGTGGTCTGCACTCAGTCCTCCACTATGCACGATGGGCCAACGCGCTTCGAAACCGGGAAACAGTACGAGGTGCATTCAAGTTCTAAGGCCTCCGATTTCATTTCTAATTAACTACTCACCCGAAATCGATGAAACTGGCGTTACTTCTCGACGTAATCGCCCTGCAGACGTACACATTTTTCACAACGCTGACGCCATGATTCCATTTCAGCGGCGAAGGCTTCTTTAGGAGTCTGTTTTGACCACTGGAAAATCGCTGAGGCAATAGCAGCACGGCTGGTGAATGTGCGGCCACGGAGAGTGTCTTTCATTGTTGGAAAAAGCCAAAAGTCACTAGGAGCCAGGACTGGTGAGTAGGGAGCATGAGGAATCACTTCAAAGTTGTTATTACGAAGAAACTGTTGCGTAACATTAGCTCGGAGTGCGGTTGCGTTGTCTTGGTGAAACGGCACGCGTGCAGCCCTTCCCGGACGTTTTTGTTGCAGTGCAGGATAGAATTTGTTCTTCAAAACATTTTCGTAGGATGCACCTGTTACCGTAGTGCCGCCCTTTGGAACGCAATGGGTAAGTATTACGCCCTCGCTGTCCCAGAACATGGACACCAAAATTTTTTCAGCATTGGCGGTTACCCGAAATTTTTTTGGTGGCGGTGAATCTGTGTGCTTCCATTGAGCTGACTGGCACTTTGTTTCTGGATTGAAAAATGGCATCCACGTCTCATCCATTGTCACAACCGACGAAAAGAAAGTCCCATTGATGCTGTCGTTGTGCGTCAACATTACTTGGCAACATGCCAAACGGGCAGCCATGTGGTCGTCCGTCAGCATTCGTGTCACCCACCTGGATGACGCTTTTCGCATTTTCAGGTCGTCATGCAGAATTATGTGCACAGAACCCACAGAAATGCCAACTCTGGAGGCTATCTGTTCAACAGTCATTCGGCGATCCCTCAAAACAATTCTCTCCACTTTCTCGATCATGTCGTCAGACCGGCTTGTGCGAGGCCGGGGTTTGTTATCACACCATGTTCTGCCTTCATTAAACTGTCACATCCACGAACGCACTTTCGACACATCCATAGCTCCATCACCACATGTCTCCTTCAACTGCTGATGAATTTCAATTGGTTTCACACCACGCAAATTCACAAAATGAATGATTGCACACTGTTCAAGTTAGGAAAACGTCGCCATTTTAAGAATTTAAAAAGTTCTCATTCTCGCCGCTGGCGGTAAAATTCCACCTGCCATACGGTGCTGCCATCTCTGGGACGTATTGACAATGAATGCGGCCTCAATTTAAGACAATGCGCATGTTTCTATCTCTTTCCAGTCTGGAGAAAAACAATCGGAGGCCTTAGAGCTTAAATGCACCTCGTAGGTTCGTTCAAATGGCTCTGAGCACTATGAGACTTAACTTCTGTCAGAAGTCCCCTACAAATTAGAACTACTTAAATCCATCTAATCTAAGGACACCACACACATCCATGCCCGAGGCAGGTTTCGAACCTGCAACCGTAGCGGTCGCGTGGTTCCAGACTGTAGCGCCTAGAACCGCTCGGTCACCCTGGCCAGCAATAGTAGGTTCGGTTCGGTTGTTTGAGGGAGGAAACCAACCATCGAGGTCATCAGTCTCATCGGATTAGGGAATGAAGTCGACCATGCATGCCCTTTCAAAGAAAGCATCCCGGCATTTGCCCGGAGCGGCTTAGGGAAATCACGGAAAACCTAAATCAGGATGGCCAGACGCGGAATTGAACCGTCGGCCTCCCGAATGTGAATCAAGGGGACATAGTAGGGATACAGATATAAAATCCTACAAAAATGTGTTCGTTTGAGATTCTGAGGGTTAGTGGGAAATACAAAATTAAAATTGGCGGCTCCAATTTGCAGATCAAAAATTATAAATGTAGCGAATTCCAGTGAAATTTCAGATATAAAATGCTGTGAATGTCGCTTATAGCAAATGGAAAGTCAAAATTGGCGTTTTGCAATATTTTATTCGATATTTTACATTTCTGAACGAAATCAAAGTCTCATTCGTCCCTTGTATCAGAAGGTTATCTGTACAGTTATCCAGTCGGGGATGTTACGAAAACTAGATCTTTTACCTCGGGTGGTATCTGTTTCTTTTCTTCAGTTATCGTCTTCTGGGATCTCCAGATGAATGGACCTGACATGCCGGAAACCGATGGAATATGATATGCATCGTTTTCTCACGGGAATAAATTGCGTGTAAAATATCTGCTACGCAGGTATCGTTATTGCGAGCTTCCAGTGCATTTTCAGATAGCCGACCAATAGGCCAATGGGTAGCGTGTATTATGGCGTATTCGTGCATGAAAACTATGCGGAGTAATGTCGGCATAGGGCATTATTGAAGAATGCTGTGAGGCCGGAGAAGTTGGCACACGACTTGCGAGAAATATACATATTTTTCGGAGTTACTGGTAGATATGTTTTAGTTCCCGAGTTCTCTGTATAAAATTTGAATAATTCTGCAGTATTTCGCGAGGAAAACAATATTTCTCGGGGAAATTTTAACCCTGTGAAAATTATTTGCCAATTTCCAAAATATTATGATCACAATTTTGAATAGGTCTCCAAGAATTACATAAAAAATCCTAACAATATTTTGGCGAATATGTCTAAGAAATAACTGCAATAATGAGGAACCAATTTTTACCTTGTGGCACTGCCACCCTGTTGATAAATGATGGTCCCGTAAAAACTTGTAACTATCTGCACGCTAACACATTTCCACTAGTTAGCTGTACTACGAAGGTAGTAGGAAGGCCATTTACAAAAGTGGAGACAAGTAAAGGAAACGTTTCAGCTAACGATTTTGGATAACATTGGGAGACGAAAGACGCCACTACAGCGGTTAAAACGGCTTAACCATACCTCCTGGA
This sequence comes from Schistocerca piceifrons, assembly GCF_021461385.2. Taxonomy (NCBI): domain Eukaryota; kingdom Metazoa; phylum Arthropoda; class Insecta; order Orthoptera; family Acrididae; genus Schistocerca; species Schistocerca piceifrons. The sequence continues at coordinate 162,647,667 of NC_060144.1, read as the reverse complement.
GTGCTGCCCTCTAATTTTATCCAGACAACTAGGTAGGATCGCGGTCATATATTAAACAGGCCAAGCAAACAGTATCTGAAAAATATGTCCTTGTCTAATTCGCTGTTTACCATCAGTTGTCATGGAACATATCAAATGAACTTGAGACCGCAATGACTCCGAAGCATAGGGAAACTTTGCGCCAGTGCAGTCTACACAAGATTTCTGGGGACTAAACTGGGAACGTGCGTCTTTTTTCTTTTATTCTGTTCAGGTTCGTGAGCAAGCTGCCGACTGTTCGTCTGAATGAACAGATACGTCTACGGAGAGATAGGCTGGGCAATATGTTAATACTCACTACTTCCGCTAAAGCTGACTATATTATCGAACCCCCTATGTTCTCCAATTAAGCTGATGCACTTGAGTAAGGATTCCGATTTGACGATGAATATGCGTGGCACCAGAATGAACTAAGTATTCAGAGACACCACCAATTCCAAGTCAGCATCTTCCCTACATAATTTCGATGAACTGCAACGAAAGTGGGATATCAAACAAAATTTGCTGCCAAGTGTACCTACTGAAGGACGCAGTTCCGATACTACCCACAAGGTTGCCCACTATCTGGGGTTATCTACCGCAACATTGAATATATACATAATAAGTGTAGTTCTGCTTGCCAGTAGCAGTGTGAGACACGACGTAATAGCACACCATAACCTTGGTTCATCCAGCATGACCATATCTAAAGCTGTCGTTATTGTCATAGGTAAAAATGTAAGTAACAGTCTAACAAGTAACTCTGCCCAAGGGATACAATTCGAATTTAATGTGCTTTGAATATGTTGCAGTGTAGAGCAAAATGATATATTGTAAATGTATTTAACATTATTTGTAAATCTGTACAACGACGAAGCGCGGAATTATGTCGGTAAATGCACTTTCATGTTGCATGATCAAGCACATCGGACAGTGGCAGGAGCGTGAAGGAAGAGAAGATTTCCTCTCTTTCTCCCTCGTCCGAAAAACTTTACCAAAGCGCAAGGGCTGTGGAATGTCGACATGTAGTGTGAGGGAAACGCTGCGTTCCGGGACACCCAGTTCGCGTCACTGATTGTGATGTCAAAGCGCCGAGTGTAGAACGCGCAGTCTGCTCATCCTCTCGTCTTCGAGACATTAAATGTCTTGGTGTTCACACAGACACACACACACACGCGCGCGCGCGTGCGCGATTTGTATACAGGGAAAAGTTGTTGAACAAAAAACTATTTTCCACTTACTACGTACAAAGTATGATCAGCCACAATATAATTTGGAAAGTATAATCAGTAGGAAAGATGTTACTTTTTTATTACAGTTATATGAGCTAATTAGAGATAGTGAGACATTTGTGGAAAGCCACATTATGTTGAGGTTAGAAGAAAGTACAGTTTCAAACCCTGTTTTAATTGAAGAACATTATGAAGGAAATAATGAAGGAACAGTAAAACAGCATCAATCAATAACAAACCGTCCGTCTCAAAAGCTGATGGTCAGCGCGACGGAACGCCGAACAAAGAGGCCCCAGGTTCGATTCCCGGTTGGGTCGGAGATCTTTCTCCGCTCAGGCACTGGGAGTAATGTTGTTTTCATCATCATATCATCCCCACCAACGCGCAAGTCGCCGAAGTGGCATCAGCTCAAAAAAGACTTCCACCAGACGACCGGTCTACCCGACGGGAGGCTGTAGCAAAAAAATGGCTCTAAGCACTATGGGACTTAACTTCTAAGGTTATCAGTCCCCTAGAACTTAGAACTACTTAAACCTAGCTAACCTAAGGACATCACACACATCCATGCCCGAGGCAGGATACGAACCTGCGACCGTAGTGATCGCGCGATTCCAGACTGTAGCGCCTAGAACCGCTCGGCCACCCCGGCCGGCTAGGCCGGAGCAACACGACATTTAATTTCAGTGACAAACCAATTAACTGCTTGCATAAGGGCCAGAAGTGAACCAACACATTACTGACTTGCTCAATCTGTCAGATTGAATAAACCATCTAGTTTTTCATAAATAGAAATCAATTGCTTATTTCTACTTGTTCCTCAAATCTACGTATTTCCACTCCCGTTAGCTTTATTTCCTTTTTACAGCGTACTCAACGAACTCTTTCTGCAAAGACTCAGGTAATACAAATTAGCTACAAATTAGCATCCGTCACCAAATATGCACCTTATACAAACGGCTTCGAAGCCAAGACTTAATTATTTGTTTTTGGTTGTTTAGTAAATTAATAAATGTTTGACAGATTTGTATTGATGCAGTCAACACACACACAGACAAAAACACACACACACCATATATATGAAACGGTTACAAGTTGAAGAAAAATGTACACCTCACCAAATGTAAAAAGAAAATACAGACAGAACAATGGACGTGTTATATTTCATAAATTAGAATTTATGAAATATAGCAAGTCCATTGTTCCGTCTGTATTTTATTTTTACATTAGTTCAGATCCAGTTTTTTCTTGGAGTTGTAACTGTTTCAGATTTAATGGTGATATTTGTAAAACTGTTTCTAGCCTACATTATTGTAGTAACATTTTTTTGTAAATTAGTGCAATAATGAGAAAGTGCAGAAATTTTCTGATGAAAAAATGCAGACTGCACATTCATTATGAGCACTAACCTCATCGAACAATTGCAGTTTAATGACACAGGTCACGAACAGGATAACAGTTTATCAAGCAAAACTGAAAAGAAGTCTCTCACGTACAGGTGATTACTGTTCATTGTAATCGCTCTTGTACCACGCATATTTGAAAGGGTTGATTAATCTGGGAGAAGGAAACTGATTGTAAATGAGGAATTGATTATCTTAGATTTTATTACTTAAATGCAAGTTAGTAAAATAACTGTATGTTATACTTACACAAGCAAAATTTTTCGAGAAGTTTTTCTACGTTCTAAATGTATGAGCGTCTAAGAGGTGAATCATAACGGTCGTTCCAACAAGAATCGTTTATATATTCGCATTTTCTCCATGTTTATCAAAGGTGTCAATTAATTTTTCGGTTTGTTGGTCCATGAATCTAAAAAGGGACAGATTTTTCTTTGGTATTAAATATATAAAACTGTTCGTACCATTTCCTGACGGTCTTCGATCAGTTTAACCGACGCAGAAGCGAGTGACAGGATATTATCCGGTGCGTATAAATCTTTTTCAGCTTCTGATCCGAACTGACCAATTTTTTTTCTTCATAATTATCGGGAAGGGGGACATTAAATTTCCGCTTGTAGAGATAATGGGCTGTATAGTATGGTATGTGTTAAGGGATTCTGGGATTTTGCTACGGTTTTAACTTTCGATGTTCCTCTGAAAGATAATGTGTCCTGCATAGATCTCCAAATTGAAAACTAGCTGGTCACAATTATACACACTGGGCGTCGAGAATATAAAGTTTTCCGTTACACGGTCTCCACAAATTTGTAAGCTACACGCCTCAATTCCTCTTTGTTCCCTGTTTGCTATTGATCGATGAATTTATTGAATTTTCTTGAGACAATCCGGTGTTTTACTTCAAAATTATGAAGCACTTTTGAATGAGCTTTGAACAATTACCATCGTCTCTCGCTCCTGAAGCCCACCTCTTCATATCCAGGTCATGTATCGGTATTGTTCCGTCCACAGCAAAATATATCTATACAATCTTGGAAATAAGTAATAACTTTTCATTCCGTATCGCAGTACAGAAATTTGTGCTTCACATTTATACACATCTTCTCTCTTTATGACCTACCTGTATCTATGTTTTATAATTTCAAACTTGTTTTTAGCAGGGCGCCAAACGTATCGACTTTTTTATATATACATCACGCTTTTCTGTCGATGAGTGTGTGATTGAATCTGGTGTTAACGATGGTATTAGACAAATATCGAAATGAAAAACAGAATAAAGGGGGGTGGGGGGAGGAGGGGATCTCAAAGTAAATTTCTTTTTCGGCAGCTTTAGGCCACCATTGCAAAGTACTTCACAAGCCATAAGGCTTTTAAGTGAAGATCCTGTTAAATGTGGTAACTTTTCAGAGGTATCCATTCAGAAATATTAAACTCCGTACTTTGAAGGGGGTGTTTCACCCGTTTAACGGCCCTATAGGCACATAAAAAATCACGTCTGCCTTATTTTGCTCTACAATACCACATATGTATAGCTGATCATTATCTAAGTGTATCCCTTAGGTAGGCTTACTTTTAAGTCACTTCTTACACTACTGTCCAAAGTTATACTTCGCCGTATCAGATGTACTAACTTACTGAACTGTTGAGGGTGGCCGGCCGTTGTGGCCGAGTGGCTCTACGCGCTTCAGTCTGGAACCGCGCGACCGCTAGGGTCGCAGGTTCGAATCCTGCCTCGGGCATGGATGTGTGTGATGTCCTTAGGTTAGTAAGGTTTAAGTAGATCTAAGTTCTAGGGGACTGATGACCTTAGATGTTAAGCCACATTGTGCTCAAAGCCATTTTTTTGTTGAGGGTGAGGTTGAGTTGCCACAAGGTGAAGGTCTGCCCTGGGTCAGTTTCCGTACCGATCTGCCGACAATAACGAGACGTTACTCGTATTTCTAACTTTTGAGCAAACTGTGATGTCTGACACGTCACTTTTGCTACCATCCTTAGTTTAACTAATTTAAAGAGTCACCTACGTAACTAACATTTAGACCAAGGAGAGCATTTCTTGCAACGATTTGTGAACAAATCTGTCACTTACTGAACGCACTTTTCTGGAAGGACATCTTTCTTTCTGCCACCCTTCAGGATCAGGGATGCGCCCATCCTACCGAAACTACTGGAGTATTCCACTAACTCCGTATTCCCACTAAAACCGCACCTTACATTTTACTTTCAAGCCTGCGACATGGGCGCTGAAGATGATTACGCCAGCGGTTGCACATGGCACTCAGTGCCGCCGATCATCAAATACCATTTAACTGAAAATTTTTTTAGTTTCCTGCTAGAATTTATAGAAGGGGTTTTGAGCTGCAAATAAGCTCGTCACAACCACAGATTTCAGTGCTGTTATAGGCATTTATTAAAGCAAGTCATACTAAACTGTATAGTGAAGGAAAACGGAAATATTGTATAGTCAAAATAAAGAACAGGACATCCAGTTAAGAAAATAATATAGTGAACACATATCAAAAATCTCTCACTTTGTTCCTCTGGAGAAACTCTGTAGTCATTACCAGTCACAATGATATGGCTTTGTTACTTGCAAATATTTTTTTTTCGAATGTTGAAAGTCACAGTACAATTGTTGTTTTTGTACCACCACAGTGATAGCACCATCCACTCCTTCTGACAACCTCTTCTTTACGAACTGAAATTGATCGATAGGGTGACAAAAACCCTCGACGTCCCGTGGCCCTCCATTAGCTCTAAGGCCAGGTTTGTGAGGTACGTACTTCTTATGAACCTTTTATCTGGATTATTTGAGAACAACTGCATTTTAGAATTAATTCCATCCATATCCAGATACCGGAATAACAAGGTCAAGAGCCATCTTGCTGTAGTCCTCTGAGTGGAGTAGGATGTACACAAGTAATCAACAGTATCTACGCCGCCTTTGATTGCATTGATTTACAACATACAGTCTTATAGTAGCGTCTGTACATCAATTTCATGGATTGACGACAGATTGTTTCTTTTCGTTTGGCACGAAATAAGACAGGCGTTATCTCGCAATCCGAAAAGACATTTTCCTGCTTCTCGCGGAAGAATTTCGTTCTTGTTCTTTTTCGTTGTGCCTATAAAGGTGTAAAGAACTCTAAAAAATTAACTAACACACTTTATGATTACGTAGAATGAATATTTGATCTATGGACTGAGTACTGAACTCGAATGGTCGTGTTGTGTGTTGTAAGAGCCAGTGGTGTGCCCAATCTGTGTTACTGTAAGCAAAACTTCACACGAAAGCATTGGGCCCATAGTACCAATAAAGAAATACAGTCACTGCAAAATACATTCAGCCCCTTTGGCACTGAATCACCTGGCCCTGTTCAAAACTGATAACTTTGGTGCTTGTGCACATAACAAATAAATTAAACTGTAAAACCTCTAAAACAGCGACGGTGGAACGCGATATATTCTGGTACCTCATTAAAAAAATATAAATGCTAGCTACAGGCTCAGAAGAGAGCAATGCTGACCATAATACTTTGAAATGCACATGAAATTCTTTTGGCTGACGAACAACAACGTTTAAGAGAGCCCAATTTCTTCATTCTGACCTGGGAGGCGGTACTGATTGTGGTGAATTATCAACACTGACTTTATTTTGGTAAAGTTATATTGCAAGCTAAAGTTGTCTTTTAAAAAACATTTGACAATTGAAGTTACGTTACTCACATTTGATTCACTAACAATGAGATTTAAACAGCAAGTATTATCTAAACTCACTAATCGAACATAAATGCAAATCATCAAATTACATTTAGCTCTGTTAACAAATCTTACAGCCATTACAAAAAGAAATATCTAACTTGCCTTTTTATCTGAACAGTTTACATTTATTCCGGGACTACTCAACAATTACAAATGACCAGCCAACTCATCTATACCAACGCGCTGGCAAAGACATCATAATTATTTCGCATCATTACCTTGGTTGCATGAAGACTTTTGCTTCCAACAATATGGATATACCTGTATTAATCTAACACTTGGTGTCATCACACAGCACACCTTAAAAACCGTCTATTCCATAATCTTGGCTCGCCGACAGCCACCTACAGATGAGTTACATTTTAAAACATGCTTCCTAATTCTTTGTCTTCCTATAATATAATTTATCTAAAACCTTACAGTTTCTCCAGGCCTCTTCCATGTATACAGCGTTCTTACATGGTTCTTGAACCAAGTGTTAGCTATGATTAATCAATGATCTGTGCAAAATTGTAGCAGGCGGCTTCCGTTTTTGTTCCTTAGCCCTACTCCATATTCACCTACCACGTTCTCTTCCTTTTTCTACTATCGAATTCCAGTCATCCATGACTATTAAATTATCTTCCACCTTCAACATCTGAATAATTTCTTTTATCTCATCATACATTTCATCAATCTCTTCGTCATCTGCGGAGCTAGTTAGCATATAAACTTGTACTACTGTTGTAGGCGTGGGCTTCGTATCTATCTTGGCCACAATAATGCGTTCATTGTGCTGTTTGTAGTGGCTTACCCGCATTCCTATTTTTTTCATTACTAAACCTCTCCTCCATTACCCCTATTTTATTTTGTATTTATAACCCTGTATGCACTTGACGAGATGTCTTGTTCCTCCTGCCACCGAACTTCACTAATTCCCACTATATCTAACTTTAACCTATGCATTTCCTTTTTTAAATTTTCTAACCTATCTGCCCGATTAAGGGATCTGACATTCCACTCTCCGATCCGTAGAACGCCAGTTCTGTTTCTCCTGACAATGACGTCTTCCTGAGTAGTCCCGCCCGGAAGTCTGAATGGGGGACTATTTTACCTCTGGAATATTTTACCCAGAAGGACGCCATCATCATTTAACCACACAGTAAAGCTGCATGCCCTCGGGAAAAATTACAGCTGTAGGTTCCCGTTGCTTCCAGCCGTTCGCAGTACCAGCACAGCATGGCCGATTTGCTTAGTGCTACAAGGCCAAACTAGTCAATCATCTAGACGGTTGCCCCTGCGACTATTGAAAAGGCTGCTGCCCCTCTTCAGGAACCACACGTTTGTCTGGCCTCCCAACAGATGCCCCTCCATAGTGGTTGCACCTACGGTACGGATATCGCTGAGGCACGCAAGCCTCCCGACTAACGTCAAGGTCCATGGTTCATTGTGAGGGGGGGGGGGGGGGGGTTGAAAAACATATGTCATGGAATCCAGAATCAGCTAAAGTGATACTCAGTGGTGAGAAGATGTATATTTTAGATGGGCTGGTTTGATTTCAGTACTGTAGGTGTGGTCTGTGAACAGAGCAGCAGGTAAGAATGAGCAGAAAATTTGATGGTGAAAGTGTTACGATTTACGAAACCTTCTACGGTAAAGGTAAATCATGCATTGCTTTCCAGAAATTACAATGAACTCTGACATGTACATTTAGCTGCTAGAGGCAGGAGTGATTATAATGTATGACGATTTTGTTGAAGAAATTCTAATGTTTCAACTGCATAATGGATCAGAGCATGTTTCTGCTACAGTCAAAAAGTAGTTTGAAAATAAAGACATTATGTCTTGCCCCAGACTGCGTGAACTCTGTGAAAAACCTTTTGCAAGCACTTTCAAGGCCTGTTAATCGCAATGGAGGACAATTTGAAGACGTATGTGAACTTAAAAGTCCGATACGAGAAGAATGGGCGACACTGCACGAACTGATTCAGAACGTCGGGAAATGTGATATGTATATATACAAAGCACGTTTCCGACGTCCTGAAGCAATTTTTGTCGTTTATAGTCGCCGAACTACGACACCGATTATTTTTTTTTTTTTGTAATGGAATTAAAAGGACTTTCTAAGAGATCGTAACGACATAACATGTAAGGTACTTCATCATGTAATCTCAAAGACAACAGCGCCATGATTCACTGTCCCGCCGCCAGGAGACAAGGTTCCATAAACTCAGCTATAGTCGTGTAGCATCTAGGCTGTCATACCAAATGCTGAAGATGTTTACTTGGTGCCTTACTGCTGTCTGTAAAATGGATCTTGAGAAACTGGGCGTTTAATTTCATCTGGAGCTAAACGGCAGCATAGGCATGACATTTAATACGTTAGGGATTCCCTGGTGTCTCCTTGTAGCCTTCTTGTTTTAATTATCACTATAGATATAAGTATAGAAGTGTTAAGTTTGGTAAGTACAGAGACCAAGTTTCTTTGCATAAGCGACTGTTCAGGCGCGCTCCAACTGTTCTCTTAAGGAGGACAGTTGCTACATGTACGGAATGAGAGGGATATCCGACGATCTGTACCACATGGATTGCCTTATGTCCAGTGGGAGGTCTATCAATAACTGCGCAGCAACATATCTAAGGAACTTGCAATACTTCAGTGTATTTAGATTCCTATCAATGAAACAGGGACAAATGATACGGGTCTTTAAAAATACGCGTCAAACATTGATAGACAAAGAGTGTTCCTTTTAAGCACTTCTTTGAGACAGCGTGTATTTTCAAGTGGTGACTTGTGCATATTGCGAAAACTAACTTGTCCGTGGTTTGTAAACGATAGTTCTTCCTTAAATAAAATTTGTGCAGATATGCGCATAAGTTTGCAGTGTTCGTAATAACATTCAGAGAATTTTATCGAAATCTTAAAATCAGTGCCAAGAAATTGCCAATGCAACGAAACGTGAAGAGTATGAAATGCGATGTAATCTGGTGTTCACAGAATACTGTTTCGTCGATCCCATTCGTACTTCCGATGGTTCCCTTACTGACATTTACATTATGTTTCAGTGCTGCTAAAATTTAAGTTCAGTTTCTTTCCGCTGCTGCTGTTCTTTTTCCTTCTAGTTTTTAGAACTTTTGTATAAAACAGATCGTGAGTGCTTGTACAATCTGGATACGCCTGAGCATACAACCGCATGACAGCTCTAATAGTTTTAGTAGGGGAGGAAGGGGGGGTGGAGGTTATTCGCCATAAACGGAATTCGCTTTTTCGACTGTAGTAAACATCGTGAATGTCTCCATAGCTTCACTGTTATTTATTTTGCTACAACAGCAGAACACAGAATAATGGGCTTCCAGGGTACAGGTAAAGAGAAAAAAAAGTAATCGAATTACGTCCTTGCTTACATTTACTATAATGGAGCAGAAGATTCTAGAACCTCTTCTTCTGATGGCGGGGCAGTGGTACGCGACGCTCTTATATTGTTACTGTTTGGTCAAGTCCTTTACATATTATGTTGTTGAAGTTCTCTTATTAGCCTCTCTCAAATGCCACATAAAAAAGTATATAGTTCCATTCGAAAAAACAATATCGGTGTCATAATTCGGCGGCTATAAACGATAAAAATTATTCCGAAACGTCAGGCAATTTGTCGTATTATCCGCTATAACATGGCGATAGATGCAGCTTGATGGGCAAACTATGTGTGGTGTCACCGCCAGACACCACACTTGCTAGGTGGTAGCCTTTAAATCGGCCGCGGTCCATTAGTATACGTCGGACCCGCGTGTCGCCACTATCAGTGATTGCAGACCGAGCGCCGCCACACGGCAGGTCTAGACACTTCCTAGCACTTGCCCAGTTGTACAGCCGACTTTGCTAGCGATGGTTCGCTGACAAAATACGCTCTCATTTGCCGAGACGATAGTTAGCATAGCCTTCAGCTACGTCATTTGCTACGACCTAGCAAGGCGCGATTATCAGTTGCTATTGATATTTTAAATAATGTACAGACAAGAGCTACGTTCAACACTAATGGATTAAAGTTAAATATTCCACCATCTGCGTCCGTTTTTCTAAGTTCTAATTTCCTTGTCCTGTTCCAGACCTCACGCCAGCCTGCGTGAGCTAAAACGCGTGCCTTTCGGCTTCCTCTAAATTTAGTGGGTTGGTCTCCTGCCAATCCACAACATTATGTGTCATTCTGCTGCAGGCTGTAGTTTTTCTGTGGAGTCAGAGAGCCGTACAACTATGGCACAAGGAAATGCTGGCCGTGAGGGGCATTAACCCGTGGCCGGTGAAGCCGACCATCCGGCTTGGCGTACCTCATACGGCATTGTGGTTGGATGAAGTACAGTAATCCTGACCAACTTCTAGATAGGGCACTGTCCCTTAAATCATGTCTTAATCCTCTGGCAAGAGCATTTATTCCGGTAGTGCAAAAGTTTGCGTACTTTACGCTAAATTTTAACTGAATATCATTTGAGGACAGAAATAAACTTTGCTGTTGGGGGGGGGGGGGGGGGGAGGGGGGGATGTATCGGCCGATGGAAAATGACGAGATGAGTTCAGTGAACTTATTAAAATTTTGTTTTGTACCTGGATGACTCCTCCTAGCTCTCTCTCTCTCTCTCTCTCTCTCTCTCTCTCTCTCTTTCGCTTCCTCACCCTTTTATTTTTTCGAATGCAAACGATGAGTATAGTGTTGTATCTCATTAACAACGAATTATCTGCTAAATGAAGAACCACTTCAATTATCGAGAGAGTTATTGCGGTTTCCCTCACAATAGATAATTCTGATGTTTTAATCGATGGTATTACGTAATGAAGAAGCTATGAGCTGCAGTAGTAACGGTGACTGGTTAATGAAGTGAAGTGTTTTGATGAATATAAAAGCTCAATGGAATGTGATGTGGGATATCTGTAATGAGGATTATATAAACACTTAATTCCGTAGCAGGTAATGTTAAACAGTCTCTAAAGATATCAAGTAACCTGTGTGGAAACAAAGCAAGGAAATGCACCATTTATTTTCCGTATTTTGGTTTAATTGAGACAGAATAACTTTTGTGGCTTGCTCTGTGACAAGATCCTAAAAATCAGGAGACGGTCAAGCAAATGGAGTGCCTGTTGTGAGGTAGTGAAACGTCTGAAAGTATATATGTGTAGCTCAATCGTTTTTAAATTCTTCTTTTAGAGTAACACTGCTAACTTTATTCCTTGTATGCCTTTTTGCAATGTTAATATCAACTAACTCTACGATGGAATTTAACGTTGAGAATGAGAGGTCTGTTTCGGAAGTTTGTAACTTTGGAGTTATGATATCAAAATGGAGAATAAAGGCATTAATTTTTGAGAATATCTTAATTTTGGACTGTATTATAAGTTAACCGAACAACTACACAAACGTAAAAAGCACCAGTTACAGGACATTAATAGTGGGCTTGTCCACCATTCATTCGCCTTTAGATGGCCTGAACACTTCTGGGAACATTTCATGAGGTGCCTAAGTATCTGTGGAGGAATAGGAGCCCATTATTTGTCAAAAGCTGAAGACAGAGAAGTTAGTAATGATAGCCGTTGGGGTCTGAAGCGAAATAAGTTCTACAACGCATCCCAGAGGTGTTGCATTGGGTTGAGGTCAGTTACGTTACTGTCCACAAACCTTGCCTCAAAGATGCTCCTTTAGTGGCAGAATCCTTTGTCATACTTATACAAACTATCATCGATTCCGAACTGTTCCTCCACTATACGCCGTACATAGTGCTGTTCGTATTCTTCCGCAGTTAGTGCAGTAACTTGAGCGCACCCTAACCACGAGAAACACACTGATACCATATGATCAGCCGCTTCGCGCTTCACTGTTGGCTCTGCATATGATGACAGTTAACGTTCTCGACGCATTCGCAAAACATTCCATCGGATTGTCATAGCCTGTTGCTCCTTACACCGACTCTAGCGTCGCTTAGCACTGACCATAGAACTACGTGGCTTATGAGATGCTTCTCGATCATTTTACCCCATAAAATTTGTTCGCTAGCGAAAATCGATGTGCTAGACTGACTGCTGGAAGCATTTTGGAACACAAGAAAGAAACAGTCCACTGACTTCAACGGTTTTTGCCACCACTCTCTGGCTTGATACGCGATCCTTATCTGTCAATATATGAGGTCTACCTGTTCTTGGATTTTTCGGAAAATCTATTTTGGAATCTTTGGGGATTCTAACACCAAACTCTTTGAAACAGTGGTAATGAGATAAGTATTCTCTTTCCAGCTGGGCTTCAGACAATGACAGCTATCTTGAAAATCTTTTGATGACTGTAGAGACCACGCGCGAGGTTAGGCTTTCACTGAATTTTAAAATTCAGTTTATTCACCTGGGATGTGATGTAGACCAAAAGTGACGAATTTGTAAGGAAGGCAGAGTCTGAGAGCTGTGCATAATATCTGTCTTCTTCATTGAGAAAAAATACATATTTCGTTTCGGAGATTGTAGAAACGAAACAGGACTTGCCGTATCTGAGCAGCCACATTATTGTGCAGTAAGGAAAGAGTTCAGCATCAATGCCTTCAAGTAAAAACTGGAGCTGACTGTGTTTGAATATATGTCACCGGATGAGGTTCATAGCAAAAATGACAGGTTTCAGCACACGAGATACATGTAAGTCTTGCTGCTCTGATCTGCTCCCCCCACCCCCTGCTTCCACAAACACTTCATTATTACAGTCTTTTGTTCTTCCTTCATCAGTTGTAACACCTCGAAGCTGATTCCATTTAAGGATATAGTCTCGAAAACATTTTTGCACTTCCATAAAAATGTCTTTTCCGTCTGTTGCTCCCTTCATGCTGCGGACGGATACAAACTTTTCCATTATATGGTAATCTCAATTAACATCACGAACAAACACGAGAAGTTGCGATGTACTCGGGAGATCAGTAGACTTATCCAGCGCCAGAGAATACCGTAAGAGACACACATCTTTCTCCCGTATCTATACAACTATGTTCTCTTCACCTTCCTCTGTTCTTAGCAGAAATGAGCTTTCTGAACGCTGGTACTTCAAAACGAATCCGCTTTCTTAACACACTTGCCATTTTCTGCTTCCATCATACACTCTTCGGTGAAGTTGCAAACAGTAAACAGTTTTCCTCCTTCTGTCATCATGTGCAGTATTTTATAAATTGCACGAGAGACAGATTAATTTTGCATCGAGCTCACAAAGAGATTTCTTGGGATTAGAAACGTATGTTTCACGGACTGATATTCCGCAAACAATAACTATACACTAAACACTGAATACGTTGATAGACGTTTTGTCTAATTTTGATGCCGCAGATAGTGCTGTTTCAAAGTGAGACTTACACTGCATATTGGTCCTTTTATCACCAAAAGAAGCACTTCACTCTCCATTCTTCATTGGAAGCGCGACTCTGGGCGTCCGCTTTTCTTTTCTTAGTAGTCATAATGAAGCGGACAGTCTGAAAATGAAGAAGACATTGAAATGTTAACATATGAAACTCCTGAGATGACGTTAAACAAGCAAACATTACAATAAACAATAAAATATAGGTTCAATAATTAAGAACTGAACACAGAAAAAAACATAGTCTGGGCAACCAAAGCCACGATAAATCACGTTGAACGGATCTATATGTTTTCGCAGTGGAATGACTGCTTCTTTAAACTTTAGGTGTGCAGCCGCTTAAATTCAGCTTCTCCTTCCAATATTTCGGCTATACACTGAGGTAATAAAAGTCATGGAATAGCGATATGCACATACACAAAAGCAGTAATATCGCGCACGAGAGGTATGAAAGGCAGCGCAAATGGATCAAATGGCTCTGACCACCATGGGACTTAACATCCGAGGTCATCATTCCCCTAGAACTTGGAACTACTTAAACCTAACTAACCTAAGGACATCGCACACATCCATGCCCGAAGCAGGACTCGAACTTGCGACCGCAGCGGTCGCGCAGTACCAGACTGAAGCGCCTAGATCCGCTCGGACACTCCGGTCGGCAAAGGCAGCACACTGGCAGGGCTGTCATTTCTGTTCCTGTGGTTAAAGTGAAAGGTTATCCAACGTCATCACGGCCGCACGACATGGAACGTAGATTGGTAGTTCGAGCAAGACACGAGGGTCATTCCTGTTCAGAAATCCTTAGGGAACTGAATATTCTGACGTCCACAGTGTCAAAAGTGTGCCAGCAATACCAAATTTCAAGGATTATCTCTCACCGTGGATAACGCAGCTGCCGACGGCCTTCACCAAACGACTGAGGGCAACGGTGCCTGAATAGAATTGTCAGTGCTAAGAGGCGCGCAACAAACTATCGACGCGAGCGTTTTCCTGAAAGCACATAATCTAGAGCCTCATCTGGGGTCGCGACCGTATCGGTTGGACCCCAGACGACTGGTGGTCATCTCAGTTAAGTCATGATTTCAGTTAGTAAAAGCTGATGGAGGGTTGGAGTGTGGCGCAGACCTTACGAAGCCATGCACACAAGTTGCGAACAAAGCATTGTCCAAGTTGATGGTAACTTCATAATGGTACGGGTTCCTTTAACGTGCAATGGATAAGAGCTCTGGTCCAACGGAACCGATCGTTGACTAGAAATGTATATATTCGGCTGCCTAGAGACCATTTGTAGCCATTCGTGGACTTCATGTTCCCCAAAAACGATAGAATTTGTATGGATGAGAGTGCAGCATGTCACTGGGCCGCGGTTGTTCGTGATTGGTTTGAAGAGGACGCTGGATTATTCGAGGGAATGATCTGGCCACTCGGATCGCCCGTCATGAATGCCGTCGAACATTTATCTGACATAATGGAGAGTTCATTTTGTGCCTTAAATATAGCGCTGGCAACACATTCGCAATTACGGACTACTACAGAGAGAGCATGGCTCAGTAATTCTGCAGGTTACTTCCAACTACTTGGTGAGTCCATGTCACGTCGAGCTGCTGCAGTACGCCTTGCAAAAGGACGTTCGACACGATATTAGGAGGTACCCCATGATTTTTCTCACCTCATTGTACACCGTTAAGCCATCTTCACTGTGAGCCGAAAGACTGGTGCTCAGCTATTTTCTTTATTGTTATTTCATCCACCTCATCCCATAATATAAACACGTTTTAAACACACATTATACGAAGGTGAAATTCTTCTGACAAAAACAAGAAAGCACTTCATTTTGGTTTAAAATCTGAAGGACATGCAGTAGGATGAGAGATACTGCTGAAGGAAAGAGTATGTTCCAAGGGTTGAGGGTTGTGGGTAGACAGATAAGGGCTCGTTAGACAGTAAAACTATGGAGATGAGTGGGCGATATGGGAAATACAGTCAGTCGGAAGAACAGAGGGTGAGGAGTAGTGTGTTCGGAAGACAGGGCAGTGGTTGCAAGAAGGAGGGAACAGGAATGGATGGAGATGGAAAAGGAAAGAGGAGTCTTGATGAGGAGTGGGATAGGTGGGGAAGTGTTAATGTGAGGGATAAAAATCGGGGCGGATCTCATTGTCTGGGAGAGGGAATTGAATGAAGTTGCGTTTGGATAGAATACACACTCCTGGAAATGGAAAAAAGAACACATTGACACCGGTGTGTCAGACCCACCATACTTGCTCCGGACACTGCGAGAGGGCTGTACAAGCAATGATCACACGCACGGCACAGGGGACACACCAGGAACCGCGGTGTTGGCCGTCGAATGGCGCTAGCTGCGCAGCATTTGTGCACCGCCGCCGTCAGTGTCAGCCAGTTTGCCGTGGCATACGGAGCTCCATCGCAGTCTTTAACACTGGTAGCATGCCGCGACAGCGTGGACGTGAACCGTATGTGCAGTTGACGGACTTTGAGCGAGGGCGTATAGTGGGCATGCGGGAGGCCGGGTGGACGTACCGCCGAATTGCTCAACACGTGAGGCGTGAGGTCTCCACAGTACATCGATGTTGTCGCCAGTGGTCGGCGGAAGGTGCACGTGCCCGTCGACCTGGGATCGGACCGCAGCGACGCACGGATGCACGCCAAGACCATAGGATCCTACGCAGTGCCGTAGGGGACCGCACCGCCACTTCCCAGCAAATAAGGGACACTGTTGCTCCTGGGGTATCGGCGAGGACCATTCGCAACCGTCTCCATGAAGCTGGGCTACGGTTCCGCCGTCTTCCGCTCACGCCCCAACATCGTGCAGCCCGCATCCAGTGGTGTCGCGACAGGCGTGAATGGAGGGACGAATGGAGACGTGTCGTCTTCAGCGATGAGAGTCGCTTCTGCCTTGGTGCCAATGATGGTCGTATGCGTGTTTGGCGCCGTGCAGGTGAGCGCCACAATCAGGACTGCATACGACCGAGGTACACAGGGCCAACACCCGGCAGCATGGTGTGGGGAGCGATCTCCTACACTGGCCGTACACCACTGGTGATCGTCGAGGGGACACTGAATAGTGCACGGTACATCCAAACCGTCATCGAACCCATCGGTCTACCATTCCTAGACCGGCAAGGGAACTTGCTGTTCCAACAGGACAATGCACGTCCGCATGTATCCCGTGCCACCCAACGTGCTCTAGAAGGTGTAAGTCAACTATCCTGGCCAGCAAGATCTCCGGATCTGTCCCCCATTGAGCATGTTTGGGACTGGATGAAGCGTCGTCTCACGCGGTCTGCACGTCCAGCACGAGCGCTGGTCCAACTGAGGCGCCAGGTGGAAATGGCATGGCAATCCGTTCCACAGGACTACATCCAGCATCTCTATGATCGTCTCCATGGGAGAATAGCAGCCTGCATTGCTGCGAAAGGTGGATATACACTGTACTAGTGCCGACATTGTGCATGCTCTGTTGCCTGTGTCTATGTACCTGTGGTTTTGTCAGTATGATCATGTGATGTATCTGACCCCAGGAATGTGTCAATAAAGTTTCCCCTTCCTGGGACAATGAATTCACGGTGTTTTTATTTCAATTTCCAGGAGTGTAGAATGTGTGTAGGTGTAGGGACGGAGGGACATGTTCATGAAGCCGCGACGCTTTACTACTTTTGGTTATATGAAGAGACGTAATGGCGTGATTGGAATCTAGTTTGCGGATAGTATAGGACCTGTGGAACTGTTCGATGTGGGTGAGTAGGGATGGAAATTTTATGAGATGTTTGAGGATCCAGGTGGGGGATGGTAAACACATGCAGAAAGCGAATTTGGAAGAGGTTACTTTGGCTATGTGGAGAACCATGCAAAAGCTTCATAGCAGTGGAATGGTCGAATCAGGATTTTGTGGCTTTGGAGAATAGTGGAGGTGTGTAGCCTCCAAGTTCGGCCTTTTATTAGTTTTAGTGGTATTGGTCTGTTGTGGCCTTCCTGTTGGATGATTAGTAGATGAGGTTTACACGTTAGTAGTCGGGATGCTCCACCACTCGTTTCGTCCTTTTAAACTAGCAGCCCACTTGGCATGGAGCTACAGATACACAAGTGCCAAAGAAGTTGATTGACGGCAAAGGAGTACAATTTGCATGAATTAGAACAGTGGCTACGCTGTAAGTCCACCCTGGGATGTCGATCTATCACTCTGAGATGCACTATCACGATATTTTTGTAAGTTGATGACAGGGAGCGACGGATTCTATTACTTATCCAACCCGATCCACTATCTCCATTAAATAATTTCGTAGCCAAGCGAATTTCAGTTGCCCCTTTCACCACCGAGTCCAGACAGGTGGCGCAGACGCTACAATTTGGACATTTTCCTACAACATAGCGTGATCTGTATCAATACAATGTTCTGCAACAGCCGATTTACTTGTCTGCAACAGGAGAGCAAAGCTGCTGTATTCCACGCTCTAAAAATCCTCTGTCCCATGCATGAGAGGCTATATATGCAGGGGATGCTATAAACCTCTGCCTTCCGGAGAATCAAATCACCTTGCATGGACCTTAAGAATGCAGCTGTCTTCGGTATAGGAGGAGGAACCACTTTTTCTTTTTGTTTGCAGAGGAGTCGTACTAGCCGGCTGCTGTGGCCGAGCAGTTCTAGGCGCTGCAGTCCGGAACCGCGCTGCTGGTACAGTCGCAGGTTCGAATCCGGCCTAGGGCATGGATGTGTGATGTCCTTAGGTTAGGAAGGTTTAAGTAGTTCTAACTCTAGTGGTCTGATGATCTCAGACGTTAAATTCCATAGTTCTAAGAGCCATTTGGATTGGAATCGTCCTATTTTTGATGATAGGTTACCAGCACTGGCAGGAAAGCCATATATTTAATTTTACTCTGTCTCTTCTTCAGCATTGCTTACAATTACCTTTGGTTTCTTTCGTAGCGCCTTACGTATATGCTATGGAGAATAGTCGTTGGCTTAAAAAAACTCTATGTAAGTGTAAGAGCTGAGCGCTCTCGTCAGTATTGATGTGTGCTCTGTTACCTAAAGAGAATACTCATTATGTGTGAAGGATGGCGGCAGCTGGTGTGGCTGTGATCTTTAGTCCAACGATTTGTTTGATGCAGCTCTTCATGCCACTCTATTTTGTGCAACCCTCTTCCTCTCCGAGTAACTACTGTGACCTAATCTACATCCCTCTGAATCTTCTTAGTGTATTCATCTCTTGGTCCCCCCAACGATTTTTACCCTCCACGCTTCTCTCCAGTACATGATGCCTCAAAACGTGACCTACCCACCAATTCTTTCTTCTATTCAAGTTGTGCCAAAAAATTCCTCTTCTCCCAATTCTATTTAGTACCTCCTCATTAGTTACGTGATCTATCTATCTAATTTTCAACATTCTTCTGTGGCACTACATTTCAAAAGCTTCTAATCTCTTCATGTGTAAACTGTTTATCGTCCATGTTTCACATCCATACAAGGCTACACTCCATACAAATACTTTCAGAAAATACTTTCAGACACTTAAATCCACATTCAATGTTAGCAAATTTCTCTAGTTCACCAGTTTACATATTACGAGGGTTGAAACTGTTAGTGTCCTTCAAAGTAGTCACAAGAGTTGCGTATAACCAGTTGCCGGCGACGAGTATACCGTTAGCAGAGCTTGTTCCGATGATGGTGCGGATGGAGTGATCTAAAGTTATGGTGATTCTCGCATACGACTGTGATCGTGTTGTCCTAACGCAGTACGTTCCTGTATGGCAGATCGTCATTGCACAGTATCACTGTACGTTTTTGGAGCACGACCTGCGACCAGCGTTGCTAAAGAAGCGGCGACACATTCTGCGCAATCCACCCATCGTTTTGTACGACAATGTGCGGGAAAATACAGCGCAAGCTCTGGCTGCTCTGTTCGGTCAATAGGACTCGGAGGTACTGTACCATCCACCATACTCCCCGGACTTAAGTCCTTGTGACTTTGATTTGATTCCGAAGATGAAGGAACCACTTCGTGGCTATCGCTTCAGAACTGTTCCAGAGATTCGACAGGCAGTAGACCGCTTCATTCGCACCATCAACAGAACGGGCTCTGCTAACGGTATACTACGCCTTCCACATCGCTGGCAACGGGTTCTGCATAATGCTGGTGACTACTTTGAAGGACAGTGACAGGTGAAAACATGTAACTCTTTTGTATCGGTTGTGAATAAATTGTTGCCACTATTTAAGTTGCAACCCTCGGACATCCTCTCTACTTCGACCATTCTCAGTTATTTTGCTGCCAAAATATCAAAACTCGTCTTCTACTTCAAGTGCTTCACGTTCTAATCTAGCCATCACCTGATTTAATTCGACTACATTTCATTATACTCGTTTTGCCTCTATTGATGTTCACCTTATATGTGGTGTCACTGATAGACACCACACCTGCTAGGTGGTAGCCTTTAAATCGGCCGCGGTCCGTTAGTATACGTCGGACCCGCGTGTCGCCACTATCAGTGATTGCAGACCGAGCGCCGCCACACGGCAGGTCTAGTGTAGAGAGACTCCCTAGCACTCGCCCCAGTCGTACAGCCGACTTTGCTAGCGATGGTTAACTACATACGCTTTCATTTGAAGAGACGACAGTTTAACATAGCCTTCAGCTACGTCATTTGCTACGACCTAGCAAGGCGCCATATTCTTCAAGAATAGATTCTGAACTGATAATATTGTGAATCATGTACCGTCAAGAGCGACGTTCATCATTAATGGATTAAAGTTAAATACCAAACTAGCTACGTCCGCTTTCTGAATTCTAATTCCTTGTTATCTTCCAGACCTCAAGTCAGTATAGTCCTTCCCTTCTCACGCCAGCCTGCATGAGGTAAAGCGCATGCATTTCGGCCTCCTTTCGTAAACCGGTGTTGGCTCTTCTGCCAACACAACATTGGCGACGAGTCAAAACGATGTTCTTATCTATACTGCCCTAATCTACTTGTGTAATGGCTTCGCCACAATCTCCAGATTTACTGTCCGAATTTTATCGCTTACAGAATCACGAGACGCCGGCCTTACTGGATGCCCTTGGACAGCTCGTCCATGGTCAACGTAAAATTCAAAATGATGCGGCAGCCGCCGCTCCACCGCTAATGCAGCCACAACACGCTGTTGCACCGACTTTCAGACCTTTTGATGCTGCACTGGAAAGCTGGACTGAGTGGTCACGCCAATTTGGATTTCATCTCGCCGCCTACAGAATTCAAAGTAACGAGCGGCAGCCTTATCTTTTGTTGTCCATCGGTGTGCACACCTACCATGTGATAGTCAAATTATTTCCTCGACCCGACGTAGCAGCTCTGTCCTACGAAGAAATTTTGTCTGCATTAGATGCATATTTCAAAGAATCAGTCGATGTAGTTTCGAAGCGTTATACCTTCTTTTGTACAAAACGTACGGCAAGTCGGACAAAATCGGGAGTGGGTTGCTGACTTGCAAGGCCTTACTAGGGATTGTGCTTTTGAGTGTCAATGTGGACTCCCATATTCAGATATTATGGTACTTGATACAATTACACAGAACGTTTTTGATGTTCGTATAAGGGAACAGATTTTGAAATTAGTCAATCCCTCCCTTCCACAAGTGATGGACATATTGGATCGGCAGGACACACTTGACTTTGCTCAGGAATCATTTGAAACTTGGCCAGCCGTGTGTCAGGTTAACTGGCCCGCCGGGCGAGCTGCACGGAGCAGTAAACAGCCCTCGCGCCCGGCCGCGCCGCTTCCGCCAGGCTCACAGCCACGTGTGCCGCGCTGGCAGGCAAATGCAGTGCTCAAATCATGCCCACGGTGCGCAACTAAACATTCGCGTAACAACTGCCCGTCACACCTAGCTACTTGCTTTTACTGTAATAAAAAAGGACATGTTCAGAGTGTTTGCCGGAAAAAGCTCAGATCGGAAGCTCCAAACCATTCCAGGCCCTTTGCTTTGCGCTGGAATTGGAATCGCACCAAGGATACTCAGGCTCGCGAAACTTCGAACATGGAATTTCATGTCGTTCATTTCATTCCGCCCAGTGCCACTCTCCCTAACAGTGACTGTGTTCATCCCACAATTAGTGTGCGTCGATATCGCCGGCAATCCCGTCAAGTCGCAAGTGATTTTGTACCAGTGTCAGTTCACGTTGAACGCGAAAATCGCTCTTCTCGTCAGCAGGACAATACACTTTTTGTAGACTTGGACATTAATGGCAAAGTGATACCATTCCAGCTCGATACCGGAGCTGGAGTTTCACTGATCAATCAAGACACTTACAAACAGCTGGGCACACCTCCGTTGTGTGCTGCAACTGTTCAGTTAACTAGCTATTCAGATCAAGAGATCCCTGTGTTAGGACAATGCAGCCTTCTTGCAACATACAAAGGACAAACAAAACTTGTGTCATTTTATGTCCTTCATTGTTCTTCTGCAATGAACTTGTTTGGTTTCGATCCATTTCAGTTGTTTAACTTGTCTATAGTAAATCAGATCTTATTAGTGAACCAGACTGTGTCTTCAGACAGTGTTTCTCGTCTATGTGAAGAATTTGCAGACATATTTGCACCGGCCCTCGGTTGTGCAAAGAACTACAAAGCACATTTGGAACTGAAAGTAAACGTGCAACCGAAATTTTTCAGAGCGCGCAATGTTCCTCACGCATTGCATGATGAGGTTGCAAAAACATAACACGATTTGGAATCACAAGGCGTAATTGGACGTGTGCAGGCTTCTATCTGGGCATCACCCTTAGTAATTTTGCCAAAACCTTCAGGAAAATTGAGACTTTGTGTGGACTTCAAGGCAACTGTGAATCCACAACTAGTGACTGCAACTTTTCCTTTACCCCGCCCGGAAGATCTTTTCGACAAACTGTGCCCAGGCAAATATTTTTCGACGTTGGACCTAGCAGGTGCGCACTTGCAAACACCGGTGGACGAAGAATCCCAGCGCATTTTGGTGGTTAACACGCATCTTGGTTTGTATCAATTCAAACGACTGCCATTTGGGTGTGCATCCGCTCCTGCATTGTTTCAGCAATGTCTACAAACTGTTTGTGCGTCGGTCCCTACTGCAGCCAACTATCTGGACGATATTGTGATCTCCGGATAGATGGAAGAAGAACATTCAGCCACTCTCAGAATATTATTTCAAGTCTTACGACAAAATGGTCTTCGCTTACGAAAGACAAATGTGTGTTTTTTGCTAGTAACTTGCCATACCTGGGACATGTACTCAATACCCAAGGCATACATCCCAGTTCCACGCACCTCAGTGCCATACAAGACTTTCCTTCGCCGCAGAATTTGAAGCAGCTACAGAGTGTGCTGGGAAAAATTTATTATTATCACAGATATGTGCCGCATGCCTCTTCCATTTCAGCTCCGCTTCATCGCTTACGCCGTAAAGGTGTTCCGTTCGTCTGGACGGCGGAATGCGAACACGCCTTTCGCCGGTTGAAATAGGCGTTGCTTTCCAATACTTGCCTTACGCCATTCGATCCCCGGAAGCCCCTTTTGTTGATGGTGGATGCATCGGATTTCGGCATCGGTGCTGTGCTTGCGCACAGACATGGCTCGCACTAACGTCCTATTGCCTTTGCATGCAAATTGCTCTCGCCTGCGCGAAGAACTTATTCACAGATCGAGAAAGAAGCATAGGCTCTCGTATTTGGTGTTACAAAGTTTCATGACTTCTTGTATGGTCGTCACTTTACCATAATCACAGACCACAAACCTTTGACATCGCTTTTTCATCTGAACAAGCCTGTACCTCCACGTATAGCGCAGAAATTCATTCGCTGGTCTATTCTCCTCTCGCAGTACCGCTACAATATGTCGTATCGGTCCACTGCTAAGAACAGAAACGCCGATGCGTTGTCCCGTTTGCCTGTAGCTGAAGAAAGGGCAATCGATTCCTCCGAACTTGCTTGCATGTTCATTCATTCGGAAACCGATGACGTGGTCGAATCGTTTCCGATTGATTTCGCCGTGTAGCTACAGCCACAACTGCCGACCCTGTCCTTGCTACCGTTCTGCGTTTTGTCGCTATGCAATGGCCCTTGTCAAAGTCACGGGTCAGGGGCCCGTTGGTTCACCGACTATTTTCTCACAAAAGAGAGACTTTCTGTTCGACGTGGTGTTTTTCTGTTGCGTTCTGATTATGATCAGTCCAAGGTCGTGGACTTACGTTCGTAACAGTCCTCTGTCTTAAAGCTTCTCCACCAGGGACATTGGGGTATAGAGAGAAAACAACTTGCTCGTCAGCACTGTACTTGGTTCGGAATCGATGACGCGATTACGAAAATGTGCTCTTCTTGCATGGTGTGTGCCGAACAACAATCAGCACCACTGCGGAAATTCCTTGCATGGCCGAAAGCCACTTTCCCTTGGCAACGCTTACACATCGATTTTGCTGGTCCATTCTGGAATGCTCGATGGTTGGTTGTGATAGATTCATTCAGTAATTTTCCATTTGTTGTCCGCATGTCCTCCACAACATCATCTGCCACCATCCAAGCGTTATCTGCTATCTTTTGCATAGAAGGTGTTGAAGGTCTTCCACAGACAATTGTTTCCGACAATGGCCCCTAATTCATGTCCGCAGAAGTTCAGTCATTCTGCAAGGCCAATGGTACTCAACATCTGACGTCCGCGCCGTTTTCGCCACAGTCAAACGGTGCCGCTGAACGATTGGTCAGGACTTTCAAGTCCCAGATGTTGAAAGAGTCGCATTCTCGGGAGGACGCGTTATTGCTCTTTTTGACCTCGTATCGCTCTCAACTCCGAGATGGTGGCTCGCCGGGTGAGTTGCTCCATGGCCGCCATCTTCGAACCTTGATGTCTCTGCTACATCCGCCGCATCAGGTTCCTGTGCAGCGGCAGACACCTGCTTTTGCCCCAGGCGACGTTGTCTACTACCGCCACTATCGTGGTTCACGGCGTTGGCTCGAAGGGCGCATTCTTCGCTGCCACGGACGCGCTATGTATCTGGTTTTGGGGGCCTCTGGTGAGGTGCGCCGGCATCTCAATCAGCTGCGCCTCTGTCGTCGAACGGGATCTGCCGCTCGCCGTCTGCTTTCAGCGACGGTGCCGTCCGGTCAGCGCAACGGGGACCCTTCTACTTGCTTGCTCAGCCCCAGGAGTTACCGACGCTGCCTTCCATATTGCCCCATGGCGATGCGCCGCCGCCGAAGCCAGTTCTCCCGCTGGCGACGCCCGCAGTGCACGCGTCGCTGCAGCCGCCAGGCGCCCCCCTGGGTCACACGCCGCCGATCACTCCCCGTGACCAGTTGTCCTCCGAAATGGAACTCTCGCCCGCTCCGGACCGTATGTCGTCTTCGCCCGTCAGGTGTCCCAGCCCGATGGAGGTCGACCCTTCGGCCCTACCTGTCTCTCTACGGGCGCATGCACGGTATGTTGGCGTGCAGCCTGGAGCAGGCTTTCAGGCGTTTCCTAGCTCCCCGCGGTCCGAATGGCAGGGTGCGGGTGGCACAGCCTCGCCTGTTGTTAGGCTCCCCACCTCGTCGCATACGTCAACATGGGGTCCTCCCCACGGCTGGCGGAAGCCTTATACCACAACCGTACGCGGATTTCCGGGGGAGGAGTGTGGTGTCACTGCCAGACACCACACTTACTAGGTGGTAGCCTTTAAATCGGCCGCGGTCCGTTAGTATACGTCGGACCCGTGTGTCGCCACTATCAGCGATTGCAGACCGAGCGCCGCCACACGGCAAGTCTAGAGAGACTCACTAGTACTCGCCCCAGTTGAACAGCCGACTTTGCTAGCGATGGTTAACTGCCTACATACGTTCTCATTTGCAGAGACGACAGTTTAGCATAGACTTCAGCTACGTCATTTGCTACGACCTAGCAAGGCGCCATATTCTTCAAGAATGTATTCTGAACTGATAATATTGTGAATCATATACCGTCAAGAATGACGTTCATCATTAATGGATTAAAGTTAAGTACCAAACTAGCTACGTCCGCTTTCTGAACTCTAATTCCTTGTCATGTTCCAGACCTCATGTCAGTATAGTCCTTCCTTCCTCACGCCAGCCTGCGTGAGCTAAAACGCATGCATTTCGGCCTCCTTTCGTAACACGGTATTGGCTCTTCTGCCAACACGACATTATATCCTCCCTTTCAAGAGACTGTCCATTCTGATCTAGCCGGCCGCGGTGGTCTACGGTTCTAGGCGCTCAGTCCGGAGCCGCGCGACTGGTACGGTCGCAGGTTCGAATCCTGCTTCGGGCGTGGATGTGTGTGATGTCCTTAGGTTAGTTAGGTGTAAGTAGTTCTAAATTCTAGGGGACTGATGACCTTAGATGTTAAGTCCCATAGTGCTCAGAGCCATTTGAACCATTCCGATCTACTGTTCTCCCAAGTCCTTTGCTGTCCCTGACAGAATTACAGTGTCATCGGCAAACCTCAAGGTTTTTATTTCCTCTCCCCGTTATGGTGATTCCTATTCCAAATTATTCTTTGGTTCCCTTTACTGCTTGTCCGGTATACAGATTGAATATCGTCTGGGATAGGCTATAAGCCTGACTCACGGACTTCTCAACTGCTGCTTCCCTTTCATGCCCTTCGACTCTTATAACTGCCTTCTGGTTTCTTTACACATTGTAAATAAGCTTTCGCTCCTGCAACCTTCAGAATTTGAAAGAGAGTATTCTAGTCAACATTGTCAAAATCATTCTGTAAGTCCGTAAATGTTATAAACGTAGATTTGCGTTTAATTAACATATCTATTTAGAAAAGTCGTGGGGTCAGTATTGCTTCGCGTGACCAAACATTTCTATGGAATTCAAATTGATATTCCCTGGGGTCTGCTGATACCAGTTTTTCCATTCTTCTGTAAAGAACTCGTGTTATTATTTGACAACCATGCGTTATTAAACTAATATTTCGATAATTTTCACACCTGCCAACACTTTCTTGTTTTGGAATTGGAACTATTATAATTTTCATGAAGTCTGAGGGTATTTCACCTGTCTCATACATCTTGTCCACCAGATGGAAGAGTTTTGTCATGGCCGGCTCTCCAATGGCTATCGGCAAATCAAACGGAATGTTGTCAACTCCCGGAACCTTGCTTAGGTTTGGTTTACCATCCGAGCTTTTGGTATTCATACAGGAGGTTCTCTTTCCTCCAAAGGTCACTCTAATTTTTCAGTACGCGATATCTGTCTCATACCTAGTGATATATGCTTCTACATCCTTACATTTGTCCTCTAGTCATTCCCGTTTAGCCGTTTTGCAGTTCTTTGTTGATATTATTTTTGAGACGATTGTATTCCCTTTCGCCTGCTTTATTTACTGCATTTTTATATTTCAACCTTTCATTTGTTTAATTCAATATGTCTTTTGTTACTCAAGGATTTCTACTAGCCCTCGTCTTTATACCTACTTGATTCTCTGCTGCATTCACTATTTCATCTCTCAAAACTACCCATTCTTCTTCAACTGTATTCCGTTACCCCGTTCTTTTCAGTCGTTCCCTAATGCTCCCTCTGAAACTCTCTAATACCTCTAGATTTTCCAGGTTAATCAGGACCCATCCCCTTAAATTCCATCGTCTCTGTAATTTCGTCAGTTTTAATCTACAGTTCGTAATCAATAAATTGTGGTCGAGAGTCCACATCTGCCACTGGATATACTTTACAATTTAAAACCTGGTTCCTAAATCTCTGTCGTAACGTTATATTATCAGTCTTCGCCTTCCGGTGTCTCCAGGCCGCTTCCCCGTATACAACCTTCTGTGTTAGCGGTGTTTAAGTTATGCTCTGTGCAAAATTCTACCAGTCGGCTTCCTCTTTCATTCCTTACCAGGCCGCCTGGGGTAGCCGCACAATCTGCGGCGTCTTGTCACGATCCGCACTGCTCCCACTTTGGGAAATTTGAGTCCTCCCTCGTGCATGTGTGTGTGTGTGTGTGTGTGTGTGTGTGTGTGTGTGTCGTCCTCAGCTATGTTAGATAGATTAAGTAGTGTGTAAGCTTAGGGACCGATGACCTCAGCAAAATGGTCCCGTAAGACCTTACGACAATCAAAATTCTTTACCCCAAGTCCATATTTATCTAGTTCATTTCACCTACTACCTTATCTTGTCTTCCTTTTCCTACTTTCGAATTCCAGTCCCCCACGACTATTAAATTTTCTTCTCACTGGACTATTTCAATAATTTCTTCTATCTATTCACCATTTACGGATCTAATTGGCACATAAACTTGTACTACCGTGGTAGGTGTAGGCTTCGCTTCTATGTTGGCTACAATAATGCGTTCACTATGCTGTTCGTAGTAGCTTATCCGCGCTCCTATCTTTTATTCATTATTAAACCTACAGCTGCATTACCACTAATTGATTTTGTGCTTACAACCTTGTATTCACCTGATCAGAAGTCCTGTTCCTCCTGCCACCGAGCTTAACTAATTCCTACTATAACTAACTTTAATCTATCCATTTCCCATTTTAAAATTTCTAACGTAGCCGCCCGATTAAGGGTTATGACATTCCACGCTCCAATCCGTAGAACGCCACTTTTGTTTCTCGCGATAACGACGTCCTCCTGAGTAGTGCCCGTCCGGTGATCCGAATGGGGGACTATTTCATCTCCGAAATATTTTACCCAAAAGGACGCCATCATCATTTAACCAGACAGTAAAGCAGCACGCCCTCGGGACAAATTGATGGCTATACTTTCCCCTTGCTTTCATCTATTCGCAGTATCAGCGTAGCAATGCTGTTTTGGTTGATGTTACAAGGCCAGTTCAGTTAATCATCCAGACTGTGGCCATTGCAACTACTGATAAGGATGGTGTCCGTTTTCATAAACCACACATTTGTCTGGTCTCCCAACAGGTACCCCTCCGTCGTGGCTGCACCTCAGTACGACTATCTGCATCGCTGAGGCACGCCAAGATCCACGGTGCCAGTGGGTGGGGGTGGTGGGGGAGGGGGAGAGAGGGGATGGAGGGTTCGGCAGCTTATGGCACGTAACTATAAACCCTTATGCTTCGATTTCCGGTACACTGGATGTCCCAAGGTGCCAATGCATTTGCGCTGAATTAAAAACTGTTACCGTCTTTACTAAGACTGGTAGATCGGTAGGTTGGTTGATTGGGGGAAGGAGACCAGACAGCGAGGTCATCGGTCTCATCGGATTAGGGGAGAACGGAGAAGGAAGTCGGCCGTGCCCTTTGAAAGGAACCATCCCGGCTTTTGCCTGGAGCGATTTAGGGAAATCATAAGACTGGTAGAGATCAGGACGACGATTATGGTTTTAGGTAAAGTATTAAACTTTGCACCCAAGCGAAAGGTTTCGCCATTACCCACGTTCATCAGCGCCGCTGTAGGAAGTGTTCGACCATTCTCCATAGATTCCGCAAATTAAAAAAAGAGCGTGAAACATGCCGAGCTGTTTTGAAGGGTCGCCCACAAGGGATAATATATAGCTACGTAAGCTTCGCGAGGATACCTGGACGATAGTTTTACCAGCTAATAAAGGTAATGCCACTGTTTTTAATGTCCGGTGCCAACTATTATGAGAGAATCAACGGCTAACTGAGTTACAGCACATCCCGGAAGATCTGTAAATACTCCACTGACCAGGTGGTAAAGAAGACCCTTTCCAGCAAAACTGGTGGGAAGATGGAAACCAAGTGGTGGGTTCCTCCGAGGTCCTACGGTCATCCAAGAACCCATAAGGAAGATGTTCTTATGCGTCCAGTAATGAGTAACAATGGCTGTCCACACTATTAATGTGCCAAACATTTCACGTCGTTATTAGTTCTTCTTTTGAAAAAAATGTTCTCATCTCTGGGGACTTCATTGATAGCCTAATACCACTGATACAGAACAGCTCTGCTCTCTTAGTCAGCTTGGATGTGGCGTTTTTATCGACAGCTTTCCATTTTCAGCTTCCTTATCATTTTTTGGTAGACGTTTTGGTAAAGAGATTTCAGCTGTGTTTGAACATGTAATGAGATCGACATACTTTTAATTTAATAACGAATTTTTTGAACAGACTGGTGGGGTCGCCGTCGGAAGTAACTTGTCGCCCTTGTTAACTGAATTATTTACGTAGGACGTCGGGGAAAAGGTGTAGAAATCAGCTGTCTTAAAGCCGACTATATTTTGGAGGTATGTTGACGACAAATTTGTAGTGTGGCACTTGGTGAAAAAAAATTACAAGAATTTTTAAACCAGATGAATTCCATTCAGAGACAAATCCAGTTTACAGTGTTGTGGATGTTTGAAACCTGGTAGTCAAGGGAAGGCTGGATTCGGCTACGATCATGGACGACGCAGTAATCAGTTATCATTGGTTGTCTTCTACAGTTACACACAATTTATTTTAAGCCAGTAATTCCAGAATCTACAAGAAATAAAAATACCACACGTTGTTAATGTAGGAATAAACAACTGTGTAAATAATAGTGTTTTCAGTGAGTTACAATTTACCAAATCACCATGAAATACAGATACAGCAGATATTGTTTTAGAAGGAAGCCACTGTGATCTGGGCAGAAGGCCTCATACGCCAGGAATGGCAATAAATTAAGAATTGTTTAAAAGTCGCTGCAACATACAAATTACAGGTATTGAAATACAAACAGCAGAAGGCATCAGACGCCAGGAACGGCAGTAAATATGGTTCTAAAGGCTTACTGCTAAAATACAAATACAAATTAGAATTTTAAGGCAAATGACGACAGTCACGTCTGAAGGCCTTACAAGCCTGGAACGGTAGTAATATAAAAAAATTTATAAAGCTTCTCTAAAACAGCAAATACAGTATCAAAGGTTAATCAAAAAAACAAGCAACTGATCACCAAATGGCTGAAATAAGGTGATGGTAAACTTTGTAACACAACACTTAACATCCACTGAAAACTACACAGCTACGAGTATTCCAGAAGGCGACCAGAATTATTAACTAGACATATATAACCTTTAATCTAGGTATTACAACGTACTGAATAAATAATACAATAATAAAACACAAGGGCCAATACATATGTTCCTTAAACGGTACTAAGGCAGATTATACACGCAGAAGGCGTTGGCTGAACGAGCTTTACACTGAACTACTGGCCATCAGACCTCCTTTTAGAACACACATGTCTTACAAGAGCCAAGGGGCCACAGACGGTGCTCCATGAATCGATCTCTGAGAAGGTCCGGCCACAGACACTTTCGATAGCGATGGGATATGCAGCCAAGAGTTGCTTTCACTTCACATGATGGTAATTCAGACTAGTTGAAGTACAACGAATGACTACTGATAATCTAGCTGAAACTATCTGACGTCGGATGAACCAAATGCAACGATGCAACGATACGCCAAAGCCGGAACCGGTAGTCTGCACTACGTCCCCAGAATACTGTGTTTAGAGCGCCTGGAACGAGAAAGGAACCACTACGACCAGAGTAGAAGTATCACCCACCGGCCTACAATCAAGAAAGCTGTCAAAACTACACCCTTTACCGGACAACAGCGGCAAGACGAGTGAACGTTCACTGGCGTTATATACACTAAACCGCAGGCCGGTAACGAGGCGTTTGCGGCCACCACGCAAGAAAAATGCCCACTGATTGAACTTAATAAATTATAACAAGTTGAACGCAGTAATAAGAAGTCGAGGAAAGGTAATCAGATCCGCCTTCCCCAAGGACACCACTCGCTGCGCTTCGCCTCGGCTACACTACGAGCAGCAACACGAACCCAAATCACTGGAGAATCGCGAGATATCGCAATGGTGGAGGTTTCTCTAGTTGTATCAAAATACACTCATTTTAAGGCTTGCTGGATCCGGTGTACGACGAGGTCGTGCACCCTTGTGACCACAGCCCTTCCATCCGGCAGTCCATGCACGCCGCCAGCAGTCCAGGCGTGTTCTGGCGCTGCGTGGACCTCGCTCCTCCTGAGTCCTCAACCGATCTCGCCCACGCACACCTCCCGGAAAAACAACGACGTCGCCCCTAAGATAGGACAACAGTTACAACATATCTATAACCACCGCTGCTGCCACTAGCGGACAGGCAACGCTTGCGAAACCGAGTGGCGCCAGTGAACACGAGAAGAAATCAAGCAACCGCTACCATACCAACTAAACGATACCGTCTGGCCTCCAGCAGAGGGCTGAAACCTACAAACACCACCAATGCAAGCCTTAGCACCGATCAATGTTTTTGTTTGGCAGCACGAGACATAAGGTTTGTCAAAACAGACGCATAGAGATTTAAATTTACGTGTAAATAGCTGCCTTCATACTTGCAGACTATTAGTGTTCGCAGATCTTTAGTTTACAGAGCACGCATCATTGCTCCTACTATTTAAGAGAGTTTCCTAAGCCAGCGGGTATTCTCCACAGCAGATACGTAGGGTGCTGCGAATGAAACCAAAGATGCCCATAAGCAATGTAGAAGAAGACAGAAACGTTTAATTCCATAGCTTTCATTCCATAATTGGGAAACCTATCGCACAAGTAGGACGAAACATCATTAAGCATAAAATTAAAAATGATTTTATGTTCTCCACCGAAGTCAGGAGTACTCTTTGGTCCGTTAAAGGTAACTTGATGCTCTGGAAGGCTTGGGTTTAGAATATCATTTGTGAATGTAACATCTCATACTTGGGACAGAAGATTCGTACAGTTCATCAAAGAAGTGCGGAACACTGCAGGTACAACTGTCTCGCACAGACAAATAAATCGGTTGTGGCAGAAAATGTACTCATACTGATCACTATAAGTTGTAAGAAAACGTCGTAATTTTAGGGTCCATATGTTTCTTAGACTAGGTGGTGAAAGAGGCAATGAAATTTGCTTGGCGACGAATTTAATTTTTGAGATAGCGGGTTCAACTTGGAAAAGTCCTTGAATCCGATATCTTCTACGAAAAACTTACGAAGAATGAGACATCGACATCCCAGGGTAGACTGACAGCGCAGTCACAGATCTGATTCATGCAAACTGTACCGATCAGCTTCTCTGGCGCTTGTGTATATGCGCCCGCGTGGGCAGTGGCGCGTCCTCGAGTTTGAAAGAACGGAGGGAGTGTTGGAGCGTCAGTCTTTCGGATCATTCTGATGATTGCTGAACAAAATGCAGATGAAATTTTAGAACACGCTGAATTTATGCGCCTGCTTAATATGAATTTAACTGAGCATTTTGGCCACATTTATTTATTAATTTTTTCAACATGAAGACAGTAAGTTTAGGGCACATGGCAGCTAGGAGGTCTCGCCACGTGAGTGGATTTCCTAGTATTCCGAACATAATCTTTAAATGTAAGTTGTATCTTAACGCCTGGTGTTCCACACGTTTTATGAAGCGAATTCAGGTACTGTCGGCTGGCCGGATGATGCGAAGTCGGGGCCAAGGTCAGGCGCGGGTCATTGTTTTGTGGCGTTTTTAATGAGCTCTACAAAAAGAGGAAAGTAAAATATGAACAAAATGGAACAAAAGAAATAAAGAAACAGACCTTTAAGCCTTCCTATTTGTCGAGTCGAGTGCTCTGCCAAGTACTTCCAAACTTCTGCAAAAATTGTACGGTAATTCCGTGATAATTGTTACAGAGAAAACTTCTCGCTAAAGCAGTTTACCAGAAACTGAAGTACTCTAACAGACTTTTCCATACATCTGAGCTGTGTTTTTCAGTTGTATTCACAGAAAATGGAGGAAGCTTGTTAAAATCAATAATTTCCCCATTAGAGCTTTATTCCGGCATTTTGCGTCTTTTGTCAACAAGAATCAAGTAAATATATTTCCTATTTTAGCTTTCATGTTTTAAATTCTATTGATGTCCTATGAGAACCTTTTATTGAATAGGAATCTATTATACGAAAAGAATGAGTACATGAGGTTGAATTTTGTTTATCTCTACAGATCTCCGTTATATTTAACGTAGTTGACTTATTTTGCACGGTAATTCAAATATAACAGTGAATATGAATTTATTATTTCTTCTCCATGTAATAATATTTAGTAATTGAGCTACTGGTTACGTATGAAAGTCATAATGTCTTCCGATTAGTCTTGAAATCAAAGCGATTTGTGTATAAAACCCGTGGCCCTTGTGAGACATAATGGCAGACAGGAGCCTTATACACTAACGCAAAGAAAACAATAAAGAAGAGAATAAATCAAATTCACTAAATAATGTAGTTAAAGGAGTTACATGTACCGCTATACATAGTGTAGTGGGAAAACCAGAATAACACGAATGGTCGACTGTTAAGAATCTTTGCTACTTTTAACGACCTTAAAACAACGAACAGTTCGTCAACGAATAAGATATACAAATAATGGCTGCCGACCGGTAATAGAGATAATAGATCATGATACATAAGATAATCGGAGAGCAAGTACAATATAAAAGGACTAACAGAGTCTCTCACATTGGTTCCGACTAGCGTCACAAGCAGTCGGCCACGCAAGTCTGCCACCTTGGAACGTAAAAAATCGCGGCGTCACTGGCCGCAGGCGATGCGGAAGTCACTTCCCGTAGGGCAGCAACCTCAAGCAGACCACCACCAACTACGCTATGCCACTGGACTCCCCGAGTTTGTCGTCCTGCCCGGCCGTACGTATGTGGAAATTTGACAGCAATTCTCGACTTCAAGTGATAGACTCGGAAATACTTCCTGTCGCTGTCTTTGCTGCCTTAATCTGTGTCGTGGGAATGAATCTGCTTACGTTTTTATCGACTTTCACTGACTGCGTCCTGTGTTGGGTGCTAACGCACTGGTGCTTCATGTGTCAGTTCCTTCTACCTCGCCGGTCGCGGTGGTCTCGTGGTTCTAGGCGCTCAGTCCGGAACCGCGCGACTGCTATGGTCGCAGGTTCGAATCCTGCCTCGGGTATGGATGTGTGTGATGTCCTTAGGTTCGTTAGGTTTAAGTAGTTCTAAGTTCTAGGGGACTGATGACCACAGAGGTTAAGTGCCGTAGTGCTCAGAGCCATTTGAACCAACCCACTTTCCCCAAACTTCCGCACGTCACATGCGGTCTGTGCCTTCAATAAGAGTACCTCTACCTCCTTTATATCTTAGTGAGCTTCGACTTTTCTCTGATATAAGTTCCAGTGATTTAAGTTGCACTATTTAAGGGCCAGTAAATACTGCAACTGTGAAAGTGTTTGCTTATTCCTGTAGGTTGCTTCCCTAAACTGTCTGTACGTTTTGTCTTAAACGCTGATAAACAGCTGAAGTTTAAAGACCACACCATTAACGTGCAGCAGCCATTTTAGCCTTGTTGTGAAAGGCGACACGGCTTGACCTGGCCTCGACGACACTCTGCATGCGCTGAAGAGCCGGTCTCATCCATGAAAGCTCAACCGGCTCGTGAAACACGCCGAAATGTGACACACTTGGACAGGAGTTGGCATTTCTCGGTCGAAGACGTCCCAGATGTGTCCATTCGGATCCAAATAATATGACCTGGCGAGGGGTTGAAAGGGTATGCAAGTGCTCTTTGCTGCGGTATGCGTTGCGCAAATGAATCTGGCAGTACTCCATGTCGATGGAGGTCATGCCTACTCTCATTGAAGTTATAGATCACATGTGAAGTGCGGAGGTTCTCGATCTAGTTGTCTTGGTTTCTTATTGGCTGTGTGTGAGTATTGAGGATTTAGACTGTGACTTGTCACATTCCAAGCAATTATCTCACATCGGAATTACGGCCCACAGTTTTACAATAGTAAACGTAACTATCATATTGAGTCAGTCACTACAGTAAATGGCAGGCTTCTAACGCTGCGGTTTCCGCAATGGTGGAAGTGATCCAAGACAGGTGTTTCACGATCTGAAGATGATAAAATGCAAGGAAAAAGCAGGCTACAAATGTGACTGCTTACTGAAATAGCCACGCGACACATTTTAAATACTGGTCAAGTGTGTGGCACCTGCAGCAGACAGACCTAACAGGGCATAACGAGAGTGTGCTGAGGGCTGCACACTGCATCAGACGTTTTTTCTGACCTGTAAGGGAGCATCTCGAAGAAGCTGAAAGCGTTGAAGTAGCAGTCAATTGAAAATAGACGAAAACTTTCCATTGAAAGTTCCCCTTAACCCAATGAGTAACGCTCGACTACCTCTCACCATAAGAAAAGTAAAGTTACGATGAAGTTGATGAGTGATTTGAGCACAGGAATAAAAGAGACAGTGAAAGATGTATGAATAAAAGACATACCGCCGGTGACAAGACTGTGAAAGCCGTAAACTACGATTACTTCAAAGGCCAGTTGACAGGACTGGAGACGTAATATTTTCGCTGATTTTGGATTAACGATCGACAAAGAATCGATGAAGGTGTTGAAGAGCTGTAGTAAACAACATGCAGTCAGTCTAAACGGCCTTACTTGTGTATTTTTAGAATGAAAACGTTGTTCCTACAACAGACAGAATTTAATATATTAGACGTAAAATAATTTTGTCTGCTTAAAAGCGATATTGACGCAACAAGTATCACATCACTAGGAGCAGATTTTTCCTTTGACTAAACTGGTTTCGAGGTTTCTAATACTGTCACAGAACTAACGAAATTTTATGAACCTGTTCAGTTGAACACATCATTGCATGCATCGGAAGAAAAACAGAAGAAAGGAACTATTTCTACTATAGTGGAGCAGAATGAGGAGAAATGTAAAGCGGACATACAAAGCAGGATTTAAAGAGGTAGTAAAAGTAGGGGGACAAGGCAGGCATCACCCCAAAGTACTTTTATCCAAGATGGAGGCGATGACATAATCCAAAATGGCGGTCTGTAGACTTATCAACAGCGTATGACGTCATCCAAGATGGTGGCCATGACGTACATTGATGACATGAGTACAGTAATCCAAGATATAACCCCCCGTGCCATGCCCCCCTGGTGGGAAGTTCAAATTCCATCAGGACAAAGCAACACACCACGACTACCTCCACTAACCAAATAAAATGGCGGGAAAATAGGTCACTTCGGTTACTTCCGTTAACCTAAGTCACCTGACCGCCACCTCTTCCTAAGTACTGGCAGGAAAAGGACTTGCCCTATGCTGGACATGTCTTTATTTTCAGTCTTATTTAAACAATTAGAGTTAGTACCACCATCAAGTGTGATTGCTATTTGAGTCCGGTGTCCAACTGACCGAGTATGCAGTACTGCTACCACGAGGCACCATTGCACCTCTCATGACATAATCTAAGGTGGCGGTCTGGGGTGGGGTAAAATGTCGGGAAAAGAAATCAGACTGTGCTGGACATAAGTCTTTATTTTGCACACAGTCTTTATTTAAACAATTAGAGGCAGTACCGCTACATGTCTATAAACCATGAGGTCTGGAGTCCACGTGCCCTAGTACACAGTACTGCCACCAGAGGGCAGTGTCGAGCCTTCTGTGACATAATCCAAGATGGTGGCTAGGAGTGGGGGAAATTGGTGGGAAAAGGAATCAGCCTATGCTCAACATATGTCTTTATTTTAGCAATTTCAGGCAGTATCTCAATCCAGTATGATTTTCACAAGGTCTGGAGTCTAACTGACCTAGTACATAGTACTGCCACCAGTGGGCACCGTCGCCCCTTCTACGATGTATTCCAAGATGACGATCTGGAGGGGGAAAATAGTGGGAAAAGGACCCAGCCTGTTTCGGGCTGCTGGAAAGAGAAAGGACTGTACTTTTTTATTTTTGGAACAGTTTATTTAGGGATAGTTTTGACATAATGTATTTATTACATTGATACATAACCCTCACCCTGACATACTTGGGGTCACAATACACAGTCTGCAGACCTGAAAACCACTCTAATGTAATGCAGTACACTGAGGTGCAGACACGCAAACAACTTGTAAATTACAGAAATAATGCAGCACACAGCATAAAGACCTCTTAACTATCGCAAGTCTCCGAAATAATGCCGTACACTGAAGTGCAGGGACGAAAACTACACTGAACTATCAAAATAACGCATGTAGAACGGTCTGCAGACACGATCACTTCTTGTAAGCTGTCCAAATAAAGCACAGCACAGCCTACAGAGATGCTCGCAAAATGACAAAACACACACAAAAACAACTCATTAAAAAAATGCGTCCAAGGTGCGAAGGCTTCGCCGGCCACACCCTGCCCACTGGACCACTCAGGACACTAAGTCGGGATGGACCGGCAGCCCCCGTAAAGTCACAACGTGGCCATCAGCTGCCAAGCCCGCACAGGTGCTCATTTGGATCCCACAAGCATGAAGCGGCAGCATCCCTTTCATACTTGACACGTGACAAATTCTTGTCGAAATTTTTGTGCACTGGGGCAATTTTTCTGACGGGATGACCTATAGTTGTGATGCGGATCCAGTGCCGAGAGTGATGTTTGCATAGCATCTAAATGGTTTGCAATGTTGTACTAACGTCAAAGGTCACACTATACAAATATGTTCGACTTTGATTCTACTGGGACAGATCGTTCGTCACTGAATTCGCCCATCAAGCTGCTGCCCGCAATAGAGCCCTACATATCGTCAAATATGGCGCTATACACCGATAAGAGGTGCTAACCTCCTTGACATGGGCACATCTGGAGAAATCGTATGCACTTGGATGCTCGAGACTCAGCAATTTCCATTCATTCACGAGATGCGGAATGTAGCGGTCGTTATCTGGTCAGCTCCTGATTAAATCGATAACGGTGCTGCAGAGTTGGGAGGTCAAATAAACACTGTGCGAGGGGGTCTGGCACTCTTTAATTTTATCCTAAGACTATAAAAATGCTCTGTAACTCCCATCCACATTGAGATAGATAGTAAATTAAGCACTATACAATGAATGGAGGTGCTGCGCAGTCATCTATCTACCTTCCAAATGATACTCGTGGAAGGGCAGTTTAGCTATGATAGTGAAATTGGGAAACATACTGTCACGACATTGGTCTGTGTTGAAATAAGAGTAAAATTGTTAAAATTGTTCACATTATCAACTGTGGTGCTTATTGCTACAGTACATCTACATTGTCTCTTCCATCCAATGCATCCACTGGTATTCTTTTGCTTATCACATCATGATGGACTGACGCCACTTTTTTGAGTTGGAGAAACAGTTTTGGTGGAAAGACAACACCTTGTGCGGATGACTAGCACCAAAACAGTCATCCCATACATGACTGTAGTATGAGGAATCACTCGAAACAGAAAGCAGAGACATCAGCTATTCTGTCCTTGTGACAGATGAGTTTAAATGTAGAGATCAACAGTCTCCTTTTGACAGCAGTTTGGAAAATCTACATAACGCCACCAAACTCTTCCAGTTTCCTTATGCTGTAGCTGCCTTTTATTTAAAATCGACCTCTGTGTAGTGTGTTCTTGAACGGTGATTTATTTTCAAAGAATATTCTTAAGAATTTATTTTATTTACTAGTGATTCATCAAGATCATTAACATATTTAATCACACAATGTAAGCTTGTAAGCATGGAAGTAGTGGCCAGGGAGTAACTGATGAAATCATAACAAAATTCCTTTTAACAAATGGGAATTAAATTCGCTTTAATAGGGCCTAAAAGCGTTTTTTAAAAGAAACAGGTTTAAAATTATAATCAGAAAGCACACTCTAAATATCAAAGTTACAATTTATTCAGAGACAGTAAGAAACAAGTTTTGACTGTATGAGCTTTCAGGCAGAGAACCTTGCTGCTCCCTTTTGACATGGCCATAGTTACGACTGCTCACTACAGTCTCTGAAAGACTACACTGGTGTAAATCTGCAACACACCAGATAACTTTAAACTAAGAGTTTCAACAATTTACAGAAGCACACAAACTGTGCACCCCCTGAGGAGGGATGGATATGGTACAAAACACTAACAATTAAAATATTAACCTTGCCACCGAAGGTGCAACTTGATGTTATTTTCTAAGAAAAGTCTTACAGTGAAAGGGTGGCAACATTATATAGTAAAATGATCATTTAAATAAAAGCTCATGAAATGCTATCTGATATAAGATTCTACAAGGCTCTCCCATAAGATGCTCTACAACTCAGATACCGCCTCTCATTATCATAGGCAATAATATCAAAGTTTCCAAAGATGAAAACAAATTTCAGGTATTAGGCCGTTACACTCCAAGCAATAAATTCGTTAACACACCAAATCTGACAAACATGACAGAGGCAATTACTAACGAACGGTAGATTGATAGAGAGATTACCGGACAACTGAAACCGCAGGTTGCTCTACCCACCCCTACTCCACAAGGGAAAAATGGACCAACCCAATTTATAAACAACCACCTTCCCGGGTGTGGGCAAACGGAGAAGACTGGTAGGACGACCTCAAAGCAAAACGGCTGGTGACTTCACCAAGAAAACAAGTAGAATTTAACGAGAGTCAATCAAACAAGATATCACCAATCACTTAACTTCTAATAAACTGCAATTTCTGGCGAAGACCTGGCGCAGCACCCCCAAATCGCTCTCCCGAACCGTCCGCTGCCAGCCGCTTCAATGGACACAGGAAGGCGCGCCAATCTCCTGTCTCACCGTGTCGTATCTCGCACCGGCCAGACTGCTGTTGTGGGTTGACTTCTGTTGCTCTCCTGTCAACCGCGAAGTCACTACCCCTCGCTATACGGAGCGGCCAACTGGACTCACGAGGCGACCTCACAAGCGCCGACGATCAAACGGACAAGTCATCTTGTGTCTCAGTGCGCGACCGACCAACCGATCGATCCAACAGCCAATGACCATTGCCTTAGCAAACTCGAGCAGACTGGTGGCCTAATGCGCAGACTCAGATGCAGGAACTAAGCCACGACCGGGAGATCACTTGCTGAGTCCTCTTCCTGGCGGAGTGGAAAGACTCTCATTTTGCTGGCTTTAAAGGTTTATCCGAACGACTGACATACTAGCACTCCGAACGACAGAAAGACACTAACTGCCTAACAAATGCGGACGAGAGACAGACATTAAAGCTTGGGACGAGAGACTGACCCAGACTGACTGACTGGCGAGCTCATGTTGTTGTTGTTGTCTTCAGTCCTGAGACTGGTTTGCTGCAGCTCTCCATGCTACTCTATCCTGTGCAAGCTTCTTCATCTGACAGTACTTACTGCAACCTGCATCCTTCTGAATCTGCTTAGTGTATTCATCTCTTGGTCTCCCTCTACGATTTTTACCCTCCACGCTGCCCTCCAATACTAAATTTGTGCTCCCTTGATGCCTCAGAGCATGTCCGGCCAACCGATCCCTTCTCCTAGTCAAGTTGTGCCACAAGCGTCTCCTCTCCCCAATCCTATTCAATACCTCCGCATTAGTTACGTGATCTACCCATCTAATCTTCAACATTCTTCTGTAGCACCATATTTCTAAAGCTTCTATTCTCTTCTTGTCCAAACTATTTTTCGTCCATGTTTCACTTCCATACATGGCTACGCTCCATACAAATACTTTTAGAAACGACTTCCTGACGCTTAAGTCTATACTCGATGTTGCCAGTCTACATTTTATATCCTCTCTACTTCGACCATCATCAGTTATTATTCTCCCCAAATAGCTAAATTCCTTTACCACTTTAAGTGTCTCATTTCCTAACCTAATTCCCTCAGCGTCACCCGATTTAATTTGACTACATTCCATTATCCTAGTTTTGCTTTTGTTGATGTTCATCTTATACCCTCCTTTCAAGACACTGTCCATTCCGTTCAACTGCTCTTCCAAGTCCTTTGCGGTCTCTGCCAGAATCACAATGTCATCGGTGTACCTCAACGAATTTATTTCTTCTCCATGGACTTTAATACCTACGAATTTTTCTTTTGTTTCCTTTACTGCTTGCTCAATATACAGATTGAATAACATCGGGCAGAGGCTACAACCCTGTCTCACTCCCTTCCCAACCGCTGCTTCCCTTTCATGCCCCTCGACTCTTATAACTGCCATTAGGTTTCTGTACAAATTGTAAATAGCCTTTCCCTCCCTGTATTTTACCCCTGCCACCTTTAGAATTTGAAACAGAATATTCCAGTCAACATTGTCAAAAGCTTTCTCTAAGTCTACACATGCTAGAAATGTAGGTTTGCCTTTCCTTAATCTATTTTCTAAGATAAGTCGTAGGGTCAGTATTGCCTCACGTGTTCCAACATTTCTGCGGAGTCCAAACTGATCTTTGCCGAGGTCGGCTTCTACCAGAATTCGCGTTAGTATTTTGCAGCTGTGACTTATTAAAGTGATAGTTCGGTAATTTTCACATCTGTCAACATCTGCTTTCTTTGGGATTGAAATTATTATATTCTTCTTGAAGTCTGAGGGTATTTCGCCTGTCTCATACATCTTGCTCACCAGATGGTAAAGTTTTGTCAGGACTGGCTCTCCAAGGCCGTCAGTAGTTCTAATGGAATGTTGTCTACTCCTGGGGCCTTGTTTCGACTCAGGTCTTTCCGTGCTCTGTTAAACTCTTCACGCAGT
The DNA here is from genome assembly GCF_021461385.2 of Schistocerca piceifrons. Classification (NCBI taxonomy): domain Eukaryota; kingdom Metazoa; phylum Arthropoda; class Insecta; order Orthoptera; family Acrididae; genus Schistocerca; species Schistocerca piceifrons. The sequence continues at coordinate 162,605,459 of NC_060144.1, read as the reverse complement.
ATTGTATCTCCCATTTCATCTTCATCTACATCCTCTTCCATTTCCATAATATTGTCCTCAAGTACATCGCTCTTGTATAGACCCTCTATATACTCCTTCCACCTTTCTGCTTTCCCGTCTTTGCGTAGAACTGGGTTTCCATCTGAGCTCTTGATATTCGTACAAGTGGCTGTCTTTCGCCAAAGGTGTCTTTAGTTTCCCTGTGGACAGTATCTTTCTTACCCCTAGTGAAATAAACTTCGACATTCTTACATTTATCCTCTAGCCATCCCTGCTTAGCCATTTTGCACTTCCTGTCTATCTTATTCAAATGGCTCTGAGCACTATGGGACTCAACATCTTACGTCATAAGTCCCCTAGAACTTACAACTACCTAAACCTAACTAACCTAAGGACATCACACACACCCATGCCCGAGGCAGGATTCGAACCTGCGACCGTAGCAGCCTCGCGGTTCCGAACTGCAGCGCCAGAACCGCACGGACACCGCGGCCGGCCGTCTATCTTATTTTTGAGACGCTTGTATTCTTTTTGCTTGCTTCATTTACTGCATTTTTATATTTTCTCCTTTCATCAATTAAATTCAATATTTCTTCTGTTACCCAAGGATTTCTACTAGCCCTCGGCTTTTTACCTACTTTATCCTCTGCTGCCTTCACTACTTCATCCCTCAAAGCTAGCTATTCTTCTTCTACTGTATTTCTTTCCCCCATTCCTGTCAATTGTTTCCTTATGCTCTCCCTGAAACTTTGTACAACCTCTGGTTCTTTCAATTTATTCAGGTCCCATCTCCTTAAATTCCCACCTTCAGTCTTAATCTACATAACCAATAGATTGTGGGCAGAGTCCTCATCTGCCCCTGGAAATGTCTTACAATTTAAAACCTGGTTCCTAAATCTCTGTCTTACCATTATATAATCTATCTGATACCTTCTAGTATCTCCAGGATTCTTCCATGTATACAACCTTCTTTTATGACTCTTGAACCAAGTGTTAGCTATGATTAAGTTATGCTCTGTGCAAAATTCTACCAGACGGCTTCCTCTTTCATTTCTCTCCCGCAATCCATATTAACCCACTATGTTTCCTTCTCTCCCTTTTCCTACTCTCGAATTTTCGTCTCCCTTCACTACCTGAACAATTTCTTTTATCTCCTCATACATTTCATCTATTTCGTCATCATCTGCAGAGCTAGTTGGCATATAAACTTTTACTACTGTAGTAGGCATGGACTTCGTGTCTATGTTGGCCACAATAATGCGTGCACTATGCTGTTGGTAGTAGCTTACCTGCACTCCTATTTTTTTATTCATTATTAAACCTACTCCTGCATTACCCCTATTTGATTTTGTATTTATAACCCTGTATTCACCTAACAAAAAGTCTTGTCCTTCCTGCCACCGAACTTCGCTAAATCCCACTATACCTAACTTTAACCTATCCATTTCCCTTTTTAAATTTTCTAACCTACCTGCCCAATTAAGGGGTCTAACATTCCACGCTCCGATCTGTAGAACGCCAGTTTTCTTTCTCCTGAGAACGACGTCCTCTTGAGTAGTCCTCTCCCAGAGATCCGAATGGAGGACTATTTTATCTCCGGAATATTTTACCCAAGAGGGCGCCATCATCATTTAACCATACAGTAAAGCTTCATGCCCTCGGGAAAAACTACGGCTGTAGTTTCCCCTTGCTTTCAGCCGTTCGCAGTACCAGCACAGCAAGGCCGTTTTGGTTAGTGTTGCAAGGCCAGATCAGTCCATCATCCACACTGTTGCCCCTGAAATGGCTGCTGCCCCTCTTCAGGAACCACACGTTTGCCTGGCCTCTCAACAGATACGCCTCCCTTGTGGTTGCACCTACGGTACGGCCATCTGTATCGCTGAGGCACGCAAGCCTCCGACCAACAGCAAGGTCCATGGTACATGGGGGTAGGGGCGAGCTCATAGCGCCAATTAAATGCTCGTGAACTGGCAACCCTTCCCATTAACCACCAGAGGGAGGCACCAAAGCTGCGATTGCCACAGTGGCACCACCGCCAGAAACGGAGGGCGACTGCTACACACTACACGCTGCTGCGCGCTCCTCAAAACAAAACTTTTTACCAAGGCTCAATTATAGTAGCAGCAGTAGAACCTGACTTATTACCATGTGGCATCTAGTTTTCTGGGAGAAGTAATGGATCTGAACGTGTTAACATCAGTTTAGAACATGACACAGAGCTCTATGTCATGGCGGTGAAAAACAAAATGTACGGTAGAGTACAAAGTGTAATAATGCAGATAGAAACAATGTTTCAAACAACAACACAGGGTCACAGAGAGGGTCTCTTCGACTTACAGTATGGTGAGTGGGATACAGTCATCGTCCTAGAGTACAGGCGATGGTCCGTGCAAGGCCGTATCTATCATACGATCATCACATGTGCTCAATGCCAGAAAGCAGACAGTATTTATTTTTGATATGTGTGAGGAGAGAGATGCAGAAAAAATCTTATCGAGTCCACTATCAGATGAAGTTAGTCGACCTTCTTTTAATCGTAATTTTTCTCTTCGATGGCACAGAATAACGAAGATAGCCTGTTGGGGTGATATATGCGAATGGGCTGTGAGGGATGCGGATTTGCAGTACTTGTATGTAGTTTGGAGGCACACCACAGTGTAGTAGCAAAATCCTCGTCCTTCTCCCAGTTCCCATTTCCATCAGATGGTTAAAACACAATCAGGTGGCAGTAACTCAGCTTCTTCCTACATGGGTTGCAGAAGGTGGTAGATTCTTCTCCGACTTCTACTCAGTTGCAACTTATATTGGAAACATCACATACGCTAAGGTGGTCAAAACACAGTTCTGTCGCACTAACTCAGCGCGCGCAAAAGCTGCAGGAGTGGTAGCACGGGTCTGAGGAGCAGTTGCAAGATGCATAGGGACTACCTAAAACCTAATTGTAATTTTACTGTAGCAAATACGTTGGAGAAAGGTGACTCATTTCAAGATATGACAGTGCCAGAAATATGATTCACTAGTGCCAGAAAATCAGTGCGGACGGGAGAGCTTTGGTACACCCTGTTAAAAAAAACGGAAAAATGGAGGCGGTACAATTGGAGAGCGATCCGCCTTCACCAACATGCATAAGCAATTCATTAATACTTTATATATATATATATATATATATATATATATATATATATATATGTATATTTGAATTACAAATAACTAATAATAAAAAAAAAATTGCATGGCGCGAGATTCGATCCCGCGACCTTCGGATTGCGAACCCGAGCGCGTACCGCTGCGCCACAACGCTGTAGAAAATTATTAATCGTCGAGATTATTTCACCGCAACGGTTTCTTTTAACTGTCGATTTTCTCGACAACTGCTGAGAAGTGCATCTCGGTGCTTTGCCACATTACACCTCTGGCCTTGAGCTTTTATTATGCGCGGTATGAATCGAATCTGAATTTCACAACTGGCGGCCTCTCCTTGTTAGTAGTAAGCGGTGTGTGATAGGTTTGCCTGGAACATCAGGCTTTTAGAGTAGTCTTTCTGTTCCGACGTATGCAAAGGTTATGACTGCGTCCTGTCGTAAGGAGGGTATGGATTTGACGTGGAATACTGTGATAGCAAAGGGAAGAGTATGTCAAGTCATAAGAACGGTACAGATATTTCCATTTCCAGAGCCACAGCTGTAAGCAGGCTATAATTCCGGTGCTTCACTCATTGCCGAATGTCGTTCAGTTGCTACCGCGATCGGAATATTTAATTGTAAGTATGTCGATTATATACATCTATGACCGATCTCCTAGGATAATTCTGTGTAGGGGTGCTTGGCGTGCAGCGCCGGTGTCCTGTGGTGGTAATGATTCACGTTTTCCATTAATGGCAGGCACCGTTTGAATGGAGAGGTCAGTTAGGAATGTAGGAATGTAGCTGACTCAACCGTATCGTCTTCTAGACGGTAGAATAACAAACTAATACGTAGTATGTATTGGGAAGCTTTCGTGATCGAGTGCAAATTTGAGAAGATTCAACATGGACATGTGTTTGCCCTGGTCCATTATTCCCTCCTATGTAAATTGTTTGGTCGACAGCTTCTTCTTATTTCGCGACTTTATTTAGTTGAGAGATCATCGATTGTGCATCTAGCAGGTGAAAGACAGATGAAATACACGTTTGCTGATTCTCTGGACATGAGATACCCTTAGTTGACTTTGTAAATTATAGTGATCATTTGGAACCTGTTACATCACCGACATCAGTATTCACGAGTGGAAATACCAGTTTCCTCTATTTTTTCGAGTTCTCACATAAAGGTCTTTGCAGACAGGGTAGGTTTCTAGTTACTGAGTGGTTTACAGCACACTTCACCTCACTATAATTACGCATTTGTGAAAACATAATTTACAGTCCATATCTTCAGTGTTATGCTGTGCGAGTGATCAGTAGAATACTGCTATTGCTTGATATCAAGATTTATCGTGTAAAAGGTATAATGTTATTGCAAGCCATGTGAAAATACCTGTGTTATTGTAATACCAGAGTCTGGAAATGTGTGTAGACGTGCAAGCAAGCAAGCAGGTAGGGTCCAGAAAGAGTGACGCGTTTGTGCTAAGGGGAAATGAGCCTATCTTTGTTCAACAGTTCTGAGAGTGACTGATCCATTTAGGACGCTCTGGTGATGTGTTGGGAATGGATGACTACCCGAGCTCATGGGAAATTTCTAGCGTCGCGAGTATGCCTACATGTGTGTGCTTTTACTGTCTTCTTGGTATATGTATGAATGATGTGAAAGGGGCGATTTTGTATGGTGCATGATATGAATTGTACGTTCACTACCTCTACATGACATGTAGTGATATATTGCTGGGTTGGATATCAGTTTCACACTCTAATACTCAATCACCAGTCTGCAGTGGGAGAGTACTGTAATTGAGTAAGAGTCTTTCCATATTCGATGATATGTAGAGGCACTTTGTAGGCTTTAATTCTCAGTCCAATATGGTGATATGTGTGAAATAGATTTTCGCACTGAAAGTCTCATCTGCAGATAGAAAAGAAAGTGGACAATGATTCCACACCTGTGGCATCACGATATCGGGGTGTAAATTCGATAACTATCATAATGCTCCATTCATTCACATGACATCTAATGTGCTTGGATATAGGAGTCTCTATATAGCGGCAAGAACTTTTGTGTATGTTGAAAGCAAGAAGGGTAACACGTGGTGGACAGGGTGCCACATTAGGATCATGAGGAAGAATGATTCGGACGTTATTCTCAGCTATATTCGTAAACAGGTGGTCTTAGGGCAAGAATTTCCACGCAGACAAGCTGAAAGATCACGAAAACTCCTACAAAAGCCTGCCTTAACTATTTCTGGGACACTATACAATTTCCAGGAGGTTGACTTGGTTCCTATTTTACATAGGCACGTGACATCAGTATAACATTTAGAACCGTTTTAGATGCACTTGCAATGGGTGTAGCTGCGTTTGCACATTTGGCGGCGATGCATCAGCCACGCTGGGCAGGTAAGCATGTGTGCACAGCTAGATGCACTTAGAATGTTCCCTTAGGATAGCATGGAAGAGAAAGCAGCCTGTGGCTGTTCTGGGAAGCAAGGGAATGGATATCTGCTGCATCTGCGAAGGTGTGTGACTCTGAAACTTGGTCATCACCCACATCTGGTCTTCGCTCTCATCCTCAGGGGCGGAGAAGTGTAATTTACTGAGAGTCTCCCCATATTTGACGATCTGTAGGCCTCTATTGCAGAGTGTGTCTGTCAGCGCAAAATTTCGATCAGAAAAATATTTTTTGCCACTGAAAGTCTTGTCTGCTGGAAACAATGGCTGATGGTGGTCCCACACTGGCAGGAGTTTGATGGGCGAATTCAGTGATGAATAGACTGTTTCAGTACGATTGGAGTCAAACACATACCTGTAGAGCGACCGGTGACGTTAGAATATCATTGCGAACCTTTTTGATGCTATGCAAACATCTCTCTTGGCACTGGACACACACCACAGCTACACGTCTTTGCATCAGCTACGGTGCCTAGGTGAACACTTGTTTTGACAGGGATTTATCACATGTCAAGTATGAAAGGGATGCTGCCACCTCATGCTTGTGGGATCCGAATGGGATGGGCCCCTCTGCAGGCTTGACAGCTGATGGCCACGTCGTCCCTTCATGGGGGCTGCTGGTGCATCCTGACGTCTGTGAGCATGTGCAATAGAGTCCTGTGTGATCCAGTGGGCACGGGTGGCAGGCAGTGAGTGCGTACTTCGGAGCCGTTTTTTTTTACCAGTTGCTTTCGTGTGTGTTGCATCACTTTGCGAGCAGCTCTGTAGCCTGTGCTGAGCTTTATTTGGACAGTTTACAAGGAGTGCGTTGCCTGTGTACCATTTTAAATGCGTTATTTCGATGATTTAGACTAGTTCTCATGTCTACACTTTAGTGTACTGCGTTATTTCGGTGATTTACGAGTGGTTTACAAGTCTGTATACTGTGTGCTGCATTGTTTCGGTAATTTACAATCTGTTTGCACGTCTGAACATCAGTGTACTGCATTATTTACTAATGGTTTACAGGTCTGAAGACTGTGTATTGTTACTAAATAAATTGTCCCAAAAATATATAAATTGCACTCCTTCCTCTCTCCAGCAGCCCAGAACAGGCTGAGTCGTTTTCCCACCATTTCTCACCTTCAGACCACCATCTTGGTTTATGTCATGGGAGTGGCGACAGCACCCTCTGGTGGCAGTAGTGTGTTCTAGGTCAGTTGAACTTCTGACTTTGTGGCAAACACACTGGATGCCGCTACTGCCTGAAATTGTTTAAATACAGACAGATGTACAGCACAGGCTGAGTCATTTTCTCGTTATTTTCCTCCACCCCAGACCACCATCTTCGATTATGTAACAGGACAGACGACAGTGCTCTCTGGTGGCTGTGCTGTGTACTAAGTGAGTTGGACTCCCAACGTCATGTGAACATACTTGATGGTGGTACTGCCTCTAATTGCTTAAATAAAGACTGCATTCAAAATAAAGACTTATTTCCAGCACAGGCTGTGTCCTTTTCCCACCATTTTCCCCACCCTGGACTGCCATCCTGGATTATGTCATGTGAGGGGCGATGGCGACCTCTGATGGTAGTCTGCATACTTGGTCAGTTCGACACTGGACTGCATGTAGAACACACTTCATGGTGGTATGGACTCTAATTGTTTAAATAAATAAAGTCATGACAGCACAGCCGAGTCTTTTTCCAGTCAGATCGAAGGAAGAAGTGGCGGTCGGGTGACTTAGTTGATGTAGCCTAAGTGATCTATTTTCCCATCATTTTCTTAGGTTGGTGGAGGTAGTTACGATGTGTTGCGTTGTCCTGATGGAATCTGAACTTCTCGCCAGTGGTGCATCGCAGGGGGCATGGCACTTTCGCGCCAAAAGCCGGCATCTTAAATAACTGTACTCGCGTCATCAGCTGACGGCATTGCCGCCATTTTGTGTGACGTCTTGCCCTGTTGCCAAGTCTACAGGCCATCATCATTGATGATGTCTAATGATTTTTTCATAATGTGGGGCCACTTCCGTTATATATTTCTTTAAATAATGGCGGTACTGACTTTAAAGAAATTGGAGGACGTCATTGCCACCATCTTGGATAACGGTACTATGGGGTGATGCTGTCTTGTCCCCCTACTAGTAGAGTCTATATGGGAGAAATAAAAGCTGTGTAAACGTTCCAGAAGAATAAAGAGGGAGCACCTTGTTTCTCATTTCATCCTGTCCATTACTATTAATGCACTGACTTTTAAAGCATAGGTAAAAAGGACATAAACGCACGAAGTGTCCTTGGAAGAGAACTAGCTGCATCCATAACTGGCAGGGTAACACTCATGAGGATTCCAACGTCCCAGTGGAATTACCTGTTGATTTCTGCAGCTCGTTCGCTATCATCGACACCACAACCTTTTAGTTGGTGTGCCTTCATTCGTCCAGAGCGCACAGCGGGCCAATTATCTTCGATATAAAGGCATGAGGGAAAGTTGGATATAAAATCCTATAGAACTGTGCTCGTTTTAGATTTTTTACGTCGCTGATTAGGAATCCAATGTCGGAATTACAAAATTCAGGATGGCAGATTCAATTTGGTGGATTAAAAGTTATAAAATTTGGCGGATCCGAATAAAATTTTGGGTATAATGAATTAGAAGCTAAAATTGCCGCAATGAATTGTTATACTCGTTATTTAATTCTTCAGTTGATATCATAGTCACATTTTTCGTTTGAGTCATAACTGGTTTCAGAAGGACTGATTGCGGGTTGTCCACTGGGAGATGGATTCGATGATGCGAGAAGCCGATGAATTTTGATATGCTTTTATTTTACGGGAAACTTCCGTGTAGGATAATCTCGGTAACGCCGGTACCCTTTTTCCAAGCTTCCTGCGCATCTTCAGATAGCCGACCGCAATGGAGCAGCTTCGATTATGGAGTATCTGTGCATCGGAATTACGTGAAGCCTGTGTCCAGCATTACTGTAGAATATTCTGAATACGGTGAGGTTGGCACCCGACTTTCGATAAATATACAATTTTTCAGTGTTCTTGAGAGGTATATTCTAGTTCCCGAGTTATCTGTGCAAAATTTAAATTATACTACAGCATTTCGAGAGAAAGAAACAATGTTACTGAGGGATATTTTCATCCTGTAAAAAGTTATTTGCTAGTGTACGAAACAAATTATGATCAAAATTCCGAACAGCCCCTGAATAATTCTGCAGAAAACTTTAATCACAAATTTTGTTCAGGTGATAGTTTATGAGGTAACTACAATAATAGGCAACCCATTTCCACCCTTGGCATATCGATTTCAGAGTGGAATAACACGGCGGCATTGGGAAAGTACTCGCCATTGTAATGTACACAAGATTTCGCGGGACTGAAGTCGAAAAACGTGCACCTTTTTTACTATTCAGTCCAGGTTTAGAAGCGAGTTGGTCCACCGCGCGGCGCCCTAGCTGCTATCAGATAAACAATTTTCGAATGAACGGATAAGCTCAGGAAGAGAGATATTGGGCAGTTTACAAGTACTCACCAATTCTGGTAAAGCCGACCATATTGTCGAGTCCCGATATTGCCCAATTAAGCTGATGTGCATCAGTAATAGTTTAACACCAATGATAAATGTTCATCATACATTCACAGAGCCTTAACAGACGCCGCCAATTCAAAGGCAGCCTCATAAGCTGAAAAAATAGTATTTATCTCTATCCTATCGAGGCCGTTGTTAGGATTCGTGATGATATATGTCTATTTATACATATCTGTTTATAAAAATCAATCAGAAATTAGCGGTAGATATTAACCTTGCACTCTGAGATTGGAAAAAAATTACTAGCTGGGTTTGTTAAGAAACCATCAGAGCACAGTTTCTAATTTCTCAACTTAAGCGACCGTGAGTGTGCTTTTTAACCATTCAAATTACCTATTCAACTTCCCTGACTGTAGTCTGTTGGACCCCGTTCTCATGTTTTTCATAAATTGGCGAGAGTTGTGACCCTCACATTAGGTTTTAATTTTATCCTATTGCCACACGTCAGAGATCCCCAAGCTCAGGCTGTAAATGCTCAAAATGTTTTTAAAATTAAGAGCAACAGTTCACGTAGCAGACTTGTCCTGTCAGCTCAAATTTTGTAGAGCCTTCAGGCGATCTTGGCTTCGTCATGAGAGTATGGTGGAAGGGTCTGGAAAACGCTCCCATTTAAAAATATTGGACGCTGTGATCATAAGCAATCACGTATGGCAGTGGGGCCTTTAGAACCAGCCCCAAACAAAGTTTCTCCACAGAGGATGGTGAGTCAGCATGTAGCATCTAGTGAAGACTCCTCATGGTACCACAAGGCTATAAGACATTGTCCACGTCACAAACTTCTGCAGACGACACCACTGGTTCTTCACCACTGCAATGACTAATAATCGACAACGCGGACCGACGTCTATGGAAATAACACGGGTAGGAGTGGGAACGGCTGATTTTGAAAGTTTACCTCAAGATTAGAGCGGGAAGTCACGTTGGCTTCTAAAAAGGTTTAGAATTATTTTAGACTTGATACATTTTAAAGATATACTGCACTCCAGATTTCACCATTGAATGCATATTTCTAACATTTTGTTCGCAGAAAGGCATTACGGTTTTAAAATACAGTTCATTGAAGAGAAGGGTCTCGCGGGGCTATTCAGCATTGTATCCTGACCATGCCACCTTCCGGTTGAGTAGACTCTATTTGTCGTAGGGCTCCACCCAAAAATGGAGGCACTAATTAAGTGAGGCCTTTTCTAAAATAAAGGTTCCTCAACTGCTACCGTTCCCTAAGTATCCTAAAAGCAATATATACTCAACAGATAAAATGACATAGAGATTTAAGGATGATCTACTACTTCTTTAGCAGCTAAGAAGGCATTTACAAGGTGATGAGGCTAATGCAGACTCCTCTAGACACATTCAGAATGAATAAATATATCGACACGCACTTTCACCCAAGTTACAATGGACGTTCTGGCAAATTTCCTGACGTTCAGAGTGTTGACGAATTGCAACACCGAATTTGTTTCTTGTAATAGGACTACATGAGGTTTTTAGTGATGTTTGAAATATCTGCTAAGAGAACTTCAACGACATAAAATGTATGGAAATTGATCAAACAGTATCAAGGTAACGGCGCCACAAACCACTTTCCCGATATCGGGAGAAAAGCCGTCCGTCCTGTTAAACGAAATGTAAGCGACCAGGCAATTCAGCTACCGTCCGTGTGATTAACGTCACGACAGCTATATCAAGTGATGAAATTGTTGGCTCTGAGCCTTGCTACTCTCTATAAAGTGATTCTGGAGGAATATGATGAGTGTGCAGATACTTTTGGTTTTCCTGAACGAGAGTTGCAGCGCGCTCCAGATACTGTCTTACGAAATTCTGTTATTGTACGGGGTATGATATTAGATGTGCGGAACAGGAGGGGTACCCGTCATGTTGGCACCACACTCACTGCCTTGTGTCCAGTGGGATGCCTGTCAGTAATTGCAGCAACATCGGATCATACGAACCTTCGATTCTTGAGTTTATATAGATTTTCATCAATGAAATAGGGACCAAGGACATGGGTCTTTAAAAACACGCACCAAACATTGCAGACCAAGAGCGTTGTTTCAATCCACTTCTTTCAGTCAAGGTGTACTTTCAGATGACGACTAGTGGATATGATGAATATTGACTTGCCCATGGTTTATAAACGATGCTACTTCCTTAAACCAAATTTGGAGCTGATATGCCACATGTGTTTGCACTTCTCGTAGAGAACATTCGGGGAACTGTAGCCAACTTGGGAAATCATTTCCATGAAGCTGTGGATGCAGGGAAGTGTGGCCGGCTGGTGTGGCCGAGCGGTTCTAGGCGCTTCAGACTGGAACCGCGAGACCGCTACGGTCGCAGGTTCGAATCCTTCCTCGGGCATGGATGTGTGTGATGGCTTTAGGTTAGATAGGTTTAAGTAGTTCTGTTCTAGGGGACTGATGACCTCAGATGTTGCGTCCCATAGTGCTCAGAGCCATTTGAGACCAGGGAAGTGTGCGACGGCCATGCATGACTCCCCAAATAAACTTTGCATCCTAATCATAATAATATTTCAGTTTCGTATTTCTCTGCCGATACCGGGCAATGGACTTTCAAGTTCAATATCTGACCTGAAGGGGAATATACACATGGATGTACGAGTCCAGCTCGTAGACTCGTGGCTGATGACGTATGGAAGTTTGGGTCTTGCTGTGAGTCCTCCATGGATAGCTAAATTGTGAGGCGACCACACGCGATAAGCGGGTAATCCGGCCTCGAGTCACGGTCAGCACAGATTTTCCTTGTCGTTATGCCACTCTATAGCAGGTGGTTGTCATTATTCGCAATTGCGAATACATTTTATTTAATGTAAAAATCAGGCAAGTGTCAGCCCCATCACGCGACGTAACCTGTGTAGCAGTCGTAACGCAGCCATGGCATTGTAAAGGTACTGGAAAACTAGCAAACACCCGACCAAGAACTGGAAAATCTTAAGATTTATTAATTCTGGCTTTGGGGTTGCCTGCCTTAGTTACCTCACTCTGGGATGCTTGCTATGGCGGCAGTGGAAATTGAGGGACATGATTAAGCACACCAAGTAGCTGAGGAGGCCTGCAAGGAACATCATAGCACATTGTGTGTCATTCTCCTGCAATCTGTAGTTTCGCTGCTGAGTCATAGAGCAATACGACTATGGCAGAAGGACATGCTGACCGCGAGGGATAATAACCTGCCGTCAGTGAAGCTAGCTGCCCAGTCTTGTCGTCTGTCATAGTGGTCACTGCGGCGTGGTGAACTGACCTGACCAACTTCTGGACAGAGCACTGTGCCGTATGTCACGGCTTCATCCTTTGGAGAGAGGACTGATTTCTGTGGTGCTAAATTTAGCGTATTATACCTCACATCCAATTTAGTCCACGTTCGAAGTCACTAAGCTCTCCTGAACTAACCATTCGGCTATCACTGCTTCTATACAGACATCACTGTACTTTCTGCCTCTATTTATATTGGCAAGTCGATTGCTCATGACTCAGAGGTGTCCATATGCCCTGAATGAGATACTGTAAGTTTAAAACACGTTACTAAGAAAGATTTTTCATGCCGTATAGGAGTATCGTTACAGCTGCCAGCAATTTATTTTACTGAATGTTGTAATAATTAGTTTTAGTTTGCAGTAATGGAAAAGACCCTATCGCTTGTCTGCGTCCACCAGTTTTACGAGTTTCTTAAGCTTTTCTGTCTCATCGACAGTGTAGCACCACTTCCGCGCAGGTGCTCGAAGGACAAATAATTGTATGTTGATAGGAACAAATACCGAGAGCCATTGCAGAACGCTGCAGATGAAAGTCTCATGCCTCGAATTTAGTGACATAGTTTTCGAGAGTTAGGAAACAATTTCAGTATTAATACTCCCCCCCCCCCCTTCCCCTCATATAATTGTTCCCTTCATGCACAAAAGTTAGTTCAGATTGCTCTGCGTCATATGGCACTTTTATGTTATTATTTATTTATAATGCTTCGTTAAACGCAACATTTTTTTTTTCGTTTTCTGAAGAATTCATTGATTGGGTTGTGCAGTTCTTAAAGGTGCAGAAGTTCCTATCAGTGCCAAATTAGATTTTGTGTGCTGTTCACTGCATACAGCCGTCTAATGTGTGTGCATCATCTGTTTCAAGGGTGTTATACTCTTGTGCGTATCGTAATGTGTGTCGTAGCTCGTGTAAAATTAGAAGTTATAAGGACCTCTCAGTTACTGAAGAATGTACTTCGATACATCACATATTATTTGAATGTGTTTTATGTTATGCTGAGGGGTAGCAGCTACTTTATGAAAAGGCCTGCCCTCTATTTCAGCTAATGACAGGCATCATTTAGTTCTAAGTCCGTATTTCAATTGACCACATTATATTCGAATGTGTTTACAATATGTTTAAGAGAAAACCTGTCTCTATTTCCACTGAAGACGATAAGGGCGTGGTTCCCTCTTTGTAGTATTGTGAATTGTTGTGTCTCCTTCCTCCTGAATTCTTAGGTTAGAGGGCTTTTTGGTTGGCTGAGTGGTTCACTCACGCAATTAGTCACAAAATTTTCTGTGCGTCTTTAACGAACGAATGTGAATTGGAGTCACTTTCATTCCTATTATATATTACTAAAATGTGTAAGTTTTACTAATATTATGAGAGATTTAAAAGAATTCTTCATCATGAATCAAGAAGTGCACTATTTAAATATTATAAAAAAATAGGGTTACGTTCATGAAAACATAACCTATTCCACTGTATACATAAGATCGCATTACCTGATAATAAAAACAGAGTACCACATTAAAAATTATAGTTTATATATTTCAGACTCATATATACCTGAGACGGTATTGTGCAGTGGGGAAAGAGATTAATTAGTTTTCTTAAACATACTGGATTTTGTGTTTTTAAACTACCCCTTCAGCTAAAAAAGTTTATTTCATTTTCTACATAACCAAACATGTTTCGAGACCTATGTGTCACAGAGAACAGCAATGTTCTTTGTCCAGTATTTCGGTGAATGGGAAAAAAGCTTAGATTTTGTTCCGGCGAAGGCGGAGTTTGAAAACCCACATTTCATACTGATAATAAATGATGTTTACGGAATTAAAGATCTCATTCTGAAGTACAGACATAAACAATTATTTCATAAAACAACGGTGAGCTTGTGCATCTCTGTCATAAGAGACAAGAGCTCATATTATAACGTGTTAAACTTTCGGAACCTCAAGTATTTAATGAAATCATATGAAGATTCCTGACTGAAGAATACTTCTGGAGGTAGAACACAAAAAATAACAACTAATTACTGCTTCCTCGTCGTTAGTTTTCCACGTAATATTGCGGTTATCGATTAGTCACAAGTCCATTTTTAACGACACTACTGCTTGTATATATGTCGATAATGAAGGGCATACGACACTCATAATCTAAGGTTGTGTGATATTGTAAGTAAGTTGCTTTCGGCAACCTGAAACACGCTTCGGTTACAGCATTTGTAGATTTAGATCGCTGTTCATTGAACAGTGACCTTTCCTACATTCAGTATTGGTCACACTCTCTAAAATCAAATCTTTGTATTGCTACTCGCAAGGCGATTTTAAAGACTGGATATATTTCTTCAAATTTACACAATCTGAAGCTGAAGATCGGCTATCAATTTACTACCGGAGAACGACGGAATTCTAAGCAATCATCCCTGCACTTAAGAAGATACTCGAGCGTTGTTGAATTAAGACTATTTTTATTTGTTAAGGTGTTGGTCGGTACGTTAAAGTGTTGAGTAACAGTAGTTGTAATGTAGCTAGTTCGAATTTGGCTACTAACATATTTTTTAAACTTACCGCATTTCGTATTCAATGACGAATGGACTTGTTACTAAACACATGTTGAAACATAATTTTTAACAAAAACATCAAGCTTTTATCTTGAATCTCTCTTTGCATGACAATGGAACTGTTCACAGTAAAATCAAATTTTTGTAAAAAATGTAAAAGTTCAAACAGAATATGGAGTTTCGTTTTGTTATGTCTCTTTATCTAACGATTTCAAAAAAATGACAAGTGAATTGTATACATTAAGTTTAAATTTATATTCGTATGACCAGTAATCATAAACAGAGGTTTCTAATATTATAAATCATGGTTCAGTTTTCAATAAATGCTATTTCAGCCTATTACTAAGTTTTGAGTTTAAATTACAAGAAAAAATTGCTGCTAAGGCGATTCGAGCAAGCAAGAATACGATTACAAACGTTCTGCGCTACACACACAGCTAGAGACGAATACATTATTCATTATTCAAGTAGAATTATTTTCTTGTTAAAACGCATGAAAATGTGCAATTGGTGTGAAGTGTGGGGATCAGGAAGAGTTACCTCCTCTCCTCGCCGACCAAATAACAGCTATAAAAATGTATGCCTTCACTACCATTGAAACCGGCTACTTCCAAGTCGAGAGTGACTGAACAGGCATGATATCTGCAATGAAATAGCGTTGTATGTGAAGTAATGTTGTGGAATAGAGTTTCAGAAAATGATTTTACATTAATTTTCTATTGATGTGAGGTGTTCAGCCATTTAATGCGTTGGACATGTGTGTTACCCATGTATCCATTAACGATGTTCAGAATGCCTGTAACAGAAATTCTTATCTTCCATAGTGGAAATCTTTTTTCCCCAGCCCCCATAACTCACCCCCCACCCCTCTCCACACCCCCAGACACACACACCCAGAAAATCTTATCTCATGTTTGATGTTGACATTATCATTAATTCCAACAACTTAAAAGTGTGCTCAGTAATTCCCCAGACAGTCTTACTGAATTTACATATATTATGAAATTCTGCTGCATCTAGCTTCAGCAACATTTACTACGTTAATTTTATCGTAAGATATCATAGTAAAAATGATGGAACCCTGAGTTTTCTGCTGTATGGATATTGCATGCCACAACGAAAAGGAAATTCATTGGTTAATTTATTTCCTATATTTTAAAATTACCACGCGTTCATATCTTAATTCTTTCTGCAAATTACAGTGGACACTAACAGTACATTATGTTGTGTCACCTCTGCGGTCTGAGGTCTTCATTTCTATTGATTGTACTAGTGTGTAACAATGACTGTCATTAAACGATTATGGCAATGATATTACTTTCTAAACTTAAGAATTCTCCTAATTTGGATATTTCAAGAATTATTCTTGACACCGATACATGGATTGGGCGTCTACCACGAAATGCACTATCTATGTCCTAATGACTACAGACATGGGCTCTGATCTCTAACTCCAATTACAAATTTTCCAGAGAACACACAATCCATTTGGCTGAGGCCAAGTCGCTTCGGTGTATTTTCTTGTCAGCAGCATGGAAACATGCAATTTTTTAAACAGATATATTTGTTTTTTAGTGGAAAAGGAGTTCCAAATATGAAACAGTTCTCAAAGCATAAAATAACTTGAGAACATTGAGTTGTCCCTCTGGGATAGTCGAACGAAAATGCGAAAGAGTGATGGCTGACGACAAATACATCTAGGTATGTGACAATACACCTCTCACAAACGGTTTTAGGAAGCGGAATATATTTGAAATATATACAACAGATAATAAGATACAACATCCTAGAATATCAAGCAAAAATCCAGGCACACAGTAATACGGTATTTAGGCGTCGTTTCAGATTAACTGGCTAAGTCAACAGTTCTGGTAGCAGCTTCTACATAAAGAGGTTACTGGTGCATAATGTTTCCCGATCGTCCGAACCACTTAGCGAGACCGTCACTCTTAAAGTGAGATTCACTCACTGTAAGAAGTGCCAGGTACTGCAAGTGGACAGATAGTTTAGCACACTTTCCTAGGAGCACTTTGACTATTTCAGGGTTCACAAATTTTGAGATCAGCTGCATAAAACAATAGAGGGTTACGATAGATAAGAATCTTTTAATTTCGAAACATTTAGAAGATATTTTGAAAATTAACAGCCTGGAAGAAATGGAGATACTAATCCATTCGCAAATATGGAGACGCAAAATCCCGAAGAAATGACAGATTTCAAGTACTTACAATTCTTCGCCCACAAATCCCCATTAGTAGCTTCCTCGACTAACAACAAGGACACTTCGTCAAGTGTGCTGAAGATGTCACGAAGCGACAAGTAATACAAATACCGACACGTCGATACGGAAGTAAACCCAAATTTCATAAGATCACTATGTTTTCGTTATTTTCTGAATAGAGTTAATTATAATAAACAATTTGTTGGAAGTGTTCCTCATAACTCTCTAAACCACCACGAGGATAATTCAGGAAGCCCAGAGCAATGCAAGAAAGTAAATGCCCCTGAACAAGGCAGCCATTTGTGATGAATAAGGTGTTTAGCTATTTACTTGTTTTTGTGTTTGCAACAGACCAGTAGACGAAGTACACGATGTCTCAGTTGGGTAACGCATGTCCTCCTCAGACAGGCCTTATCACAGGTCGAGAATGTAAGCTACTCCATTAGAATCTACGTTTGTTCATTTTAAAAATCTCTGTTTGGTCTTTATCTTCCCTGATAATTAGGTCATACCTCGAAACCTACCGCTCTATAAAATATGTGACGCAGGTAACAAAGTATCGCGAGTCCCAGCTTACTCATAAAACCAGTTTGTAATGACAAAAGAGATTCTTTGGACCATACTCATTGTTCACCAGCTTCCGGTGCTTATGATGTAGACACTTAACGACTAAACACCGTGGCTGAAAGACGTTTGAGTGCAACGAAGTTCTTAGGGCGGACGTAATAGCTCTTTCCACTCTTTTCAGATTCGCACATCTGGTACGAAATCAGCTCATTGGAAAAACGCATGACCAAGTTGATGAAGTAAAAGGGCATCACTTTGACGATTTTACGAGGTTTTGAACTATGAAAGATGTTCATATACAGACGTACTGAGAAATCTGATCTTGGTATGTTTCTATAAACCCAATTATCATTGTCAATCGGAAATGAGTCACGAGATGAAACGGCACACTGTCACTTTCGAAATGCTACTGTCGTTAAACTAAATCGTTTCTGAAGTCTTGGGTGTAAATAATCGCTTCAGCTGTTCTTTGGTTCTTTATTACTGTATCACTACCGGTTCGGTGGCGTTAAAGCCACATCCTCAGGTGATATATGACTTTGTTGCCGTCAGTATGACATCTCAACGCGGCCCTATCCCCTGTACGCCGTTCCATATAGATTGGAGAAGCGACCGCTATGATACGATTTGTTTTGGACTCATCCAGTATGTTGGAATTGGGCAGTTTTAATTATAATATGCCGTCTTTCAGCGGTGTTTTGTATTTGACGGACAACGAATGTTGGGAAAAAGATTCCGAGCTTTTCGCTCTAATGTTTTAATCATACGTCACTTGAAGATGTGTCTTTAACGCTACGACACCGGTAGTGGTACTACAATAAAGGACCAAAATACAACTGAAGCGGTTATTTATGCCCAAGATGAATACTCATAGCTGTAATTACCCCAACTACAAGGTTGCCTTTTTATGTACTGTCAGTGAGGTACAATTCTCTGAGGCGTCGTGAAATCTGCAGTATTAACTGCAGTGATACCTTGCAAACCTTGTATTCTGGAGATATTGAATGAGTTCGTACGTATCGCTACAAAATTTAACGATTATAGTTTCTTATATTGAGGACTGTGCGTACTTAATAAAACGAAAGAGAAAATGTCCTATCGACAAGTATTTCGTTAAGATAAAGAGCTCAAAATCAGTATTTCAGAAAGCTAAGAGTACCTTTTGCAAGCAAAACGATCCAAGCGATAAGGTTAACTTAAATAACTGGCATTATCGATATGGTAACTGAATCTCACTTCAGTGAAAGAACTAACACAATTAATATGTATAACGACTGTACAACCAGTAATAGCTGTTTTATGTCCGGCTGAGAGAATTTTGCATACAGCTTTTCGGATTTACATTTGTGAATGGATGGCGACACAAAAGTTCCATTTAAAGAAAAACTTAGCAGAATTTCGGTTACTAGCCTCGGCGCTCCTGTATGAAAGAAGACGGCCGTTGTTCCACAGTTTTAATATCGCACGCTGAGAGATTAATAATTATCGTTTCCCATTTTGGGGAAGTTTTTCGACTCACGCAGTTCTGCGGTACGTGGTGACGAGGCTCGACATTCCGAAAGACGTGACGGCAGTTTCCACTGCTGTCCACCGACTCCCGCCGAATTTAGCGCCCGCCTGGCGACGGAACAAAAAGTAAAGTTTTGATGGCAGCGTTGGTGCCGCGGGCAACGGCTCTGCCGCCTCTACGAACGCCGGAGTCTGACGTCAGTGTGCTTAATGTCCACCAGCTCACGCCGCGTGTGCGTAACTTCGGGGTCAGCGGTAGCTTGCGGAGACATAACTGACGCTAGGGGGAAGTAAATATTAACATACGATGTGTATGTAGTACTAAAATTCCAATCAGACAAAAATAACCAACTTTCGAAATAGTTCCTGTCGTGTCTCTTCACTGGCAGCATCTTTAATACTGATATCAGAGAATTTACCGCATAATAACACAATTAATAACAGTATCACCTTCTTTATCTAGATCATAAAAGGCTTCAGCCTTTTCATAAAAGTGATCTGTCTTTCGTTCGATCATTCATTACCGGTATGTCCACTTATTCTTCAGCGTACTCGTATTGTAGAAACTGCTATGCTTACAGGTACACGCTTACCTTTGTAAACGAGCGTCTCCCACTCTTTATAGGCAAGATATTCACAGCTGGAGACACTCAACTATTTTCACATTTGTATCACCAGTACAGCCTACATTCGTTACACAGGCTAAGATCAAACTACTCTCCTTATTACGAAACTTTGTTTCTAAGCAGCTATGCTATAGGGCGGAGGAGCGGAGGTGCGGATAGAGGTTCAGGGCATTCTCTTGTCCTAGAGGTGGGAAATTGCCCCTGAAGGCGGAAGAATCAGCAATGATCAACGACATGAGGATTCAGAAGGCAATGGAAACCACAGCGTTAAAGATACGTTACGTGTATCCACAGGACTTGTGGCCTGTAATTGAAAAAGTATCATGATGGCAAAAGATTCCGGAATAGTCCCCCATTCAGATCTCCGGGAGGGGACTGGCAAGGGGGAGGTTAACTTGAGAAAAAGATTGAATAATCAACGAAAGGATAACGTTCTACGAGTCGGGGCGTGGAATGTCAGAAGCTTGAACGTGGTAGGGAAACTAGAACATCTGAAAAGGGAAATGCAAAGGCTCAATCTAGATATAGTAGGGGTCAGTGAAGTGAAGTGGAAGGAAGACAAGGATTTCTGGTCAGATGAGTATCGGGTAATATCAACAGCAGCAGAAAATGGTATGACAGGTGTAGGATTCGTTGTGAATAGGAAGGTAGGGCACAGGGGGTGTTACTGTGAACAGTTCAGTGACCGGGTTGTTCTAATCAGAATCGACAGCAGACCAACACCGACAACGATAGTTCAGGTATACATGCCGACGTCGCAAGCTGAAGATGAACAGATAGAGAAAGTGTATGAGGATATTGAAAGGGTAATGCAGTATGTAAAGGGGGACGAAAATCTAATAGTCATGGGCGACTGGAATGCAGTTGTAGGGGAAGGAGTAGAAGAAAAGGTTACAGGAGAATATGGGCTTGGGATAAGGAATGAAAGAGGAGAGACTAATTGAGTTCTGTAACAAGTTTCAGCTAGTAATAGCGAATACCCTGTTCAAGAATCACAAGAGTAGGGGGTATCCTTGGAAAAGGCGGGGAGATACGGGAAGAATTCAATTAGATTGCATCATGGTCAGACAGATTCCGAAATCAGATACTGGATTGTAAGGCGTACCCAGGAGCAGATATAGACTCAGATCACAATGTAGTAGTGATGAAGAGTAGGCTGAAGTTCAAGACATTAGTCAGGAAGAATCAATACGCAAAGAAGTGGGATACGGAAGTACTAAGGAATAACGAAATACGTTTGAAGTTCTCTAACGCTATAGATACAGCAATACGGAATAGCGCAGTAGGCAGTGCAGTTGAAGAGGAATGGACATCTCTAAAAAGGGTCATCACAGAAATTGGGAAGGAAAACATAGGTACAAAGAAGGTAGCTGCGAAGAAACCATGGGTAACAGAAGAAATACTTCAGTTGATTGATGAATGGAGGAAATACAAACATGTTCCGGGAAAATCAGGAATACAGAAATACAAGTCGCTGAGGAATGAAATTAATAGGAATTGCAGGGAAGCTAAGACGAAATGGCTGCAGGAAAAATATGAAGACATCGAAAAAGATATGATGGTCGGAAGGACAGACTCAGCATACAGGAAAGTCAAAACAACCTTTAGTGACATTAAAAGCAACGGTGGTAACATTAAGAGTGCAACGGGAAGTCCACTGTTAAATGCAGAGGAGAGAACAGATAGGTGGAAAGAATACATTGAAAGCCTCTATGAGGGTGAAGATTTGTCTGATGTCATAGAAGAAGAAACAAGAGTCGATTTAGAAGAGATAGGGGATCCAGTATTAGGATCGGAATTTAAAAGAGCTTTGGAGGACTTACGGTCAAATAAGGCAGAAGGAATAGATAACATTCCACCAGAATTTCTAAAATCATTGGTGGAAGTGGCAACAAAAGGACTATTCACGTTGGTGTGTAGAATATATGAGTCTGGCGACATACCATCTGACTTTCGGAAAAGCATCATCCACACAATTCCGAAGACGGCAACAGCTGACAAGTGCGAGGACTATCGCACAATCAGCTTAACAGCTCATGCATCGAAGCTGCTTACAAGAATAATATACAGAAGAATGGAAAAGAAACTTGAGAATGCGCTAGGTGACGATCAGTTTGGCTTTAGGAAAAGTATAGGGACGAGAGAGGCAATTCTGACGTTACGGCTAATAATGGAAGCAAGGCTAAAGAAAAATCCCGACACTTTCATAGGATTTGTCGACCTGGAAAAAGCGTTCGACAATATAAAATGGTGCAAGCTGTTCGAGATTCTGAAAAAAGTAGGGGTAAGCTATAGGGAGAGACGGGACATATACAATATGTACAACAACCAAGAGGGAATAATAAGAGTGGAGGATTAAATACGAAGTGCTCGTATTAAGAAGGGTGTAAGACAAGGCTGTAGCCTTTCACCCCTACTCTTCAATCTGTACAGCGAGGAAGGAATGATGGAATTAAAAGAAAGGTTCAGGAGTGGAATTAAAATACAAGGTGAAAGGATATCAATGATACGATTCGCTGATGACATTGCTGTCCTGAGTGAAAGTGAAGAAGATTTAAATGATCTGTTGAACGGAATGAACAGCCTAATGAGTACACAGTATAGTTTGAGAGTAAATCGGAGAAAGACGAAGGTAATGAGAAGTAGTAGAAATGAGAACAGCAAGAAACTTAGCATCAGGATCGATGGTCACGAAGTCAATGAAGTTAAGGAATTCTGCTACCTAGGCAGTAAAATAACCAATGACGGACGGAGCAAGGAGGACATCAAAAGCAGGCTCGCTATGGCAAAAAAAGGCATTTCTGGCCAAGAGAAGTGCACTAATATCAAATACCGGCCTTAATTTGAGGAAGAAATTTCTGAGGATGTACGTCTGGAGTACAGCATTGTACGGTGGTGAAACATGGACTGTGGGAAAACCGGATCGGAAGAGAATCGAAGCATTTGAGATGTGTTGCCATAGACGAACGTTGAAAATTAGATCGACTGATAAGGTAAGGAATGAGGAGGTTCTACGCAGAATCGGAGAGGAAAGGAATATGTGGAAAACACTGATAAGGAGAAGGGACAGGATGATAGGACATCTGCTAAGACATGAGGTAACGACTTCCATGGTACTAGAGGGAGCTGTAGAGGGCAAGAACTGTAGAGGAAGACAGAGATTGGAATACATTGGAATACGTCAAGCAAATAATTGAGGACGTAGGTTGCAAGTGCTATTCTGAGATGAAGAGGTTAGCACAGGAAAGGAATTCGTGGCGGGCCGCATCAAACCAGTCAGTAGACTGATGACCAAAAAAAAAAAAAAAAAAAAAATGCTATTCGAAGCTGTGCAGTTTGCAGCAAATGATAGCTGTGGTGTCACCGCCAGACACCACACTTGCTAGGTGGTAGCCTATAAATCGGCCGCGGTCCTTTGGTATACGTAGGACCCGCGTGTCGCAACTATCATTGATTGCAGACCGAGCGCCGCCACACGGCAGGTCTAGAGCGACTTCCTAGCACTCGCCCCAGTTGTACAGCCGACTTTGCTAGCGCTGATTCACTGCCTACTTACGGTCTCATTTGCCGAGACGACAGTTTAGCATAGCCTTCAGCTACGTCATTTGCTACGACCTTGCAAGGCGCCATATTCAGTTACTATTGATATTGTAAATCATGTACCGTCGAGAGCGACGTTTACCATTAATGGATTGAAGTTAAGTATTCCACCAGCTACATCCGTTTTTCTAAAGTCTAATATCCTTGTCCTGTTCCAGACCTCACGCCAGCTTGCGTGAGCTAAAACGCGTGCCTTTCGGCCTCCTCTAGTAACACGGTGTTGGCTCTCCTGCCAACCACAACAATAGCTTCGTTCATAATATTTTTTTATGGATAAGCTACACTTCGAGACTTACTCTGTCTGTTGTCCACACGACGACTACGTTAGACTACCATTAAGACATCGCTTCATTTGAACTTTACCTTGCACATCAGTTATAGGAAATTCCTACCGTAGTATTTCAAAAAAATGATGTACGGTCAGAGCGAGGGTTCCTTGTGCGCTTTTTCTTGCATGCAGTCCTTCTGGACAGATATATTTGTACAGATTGTACAATATCGTGGCCACCATGCTCACCAGACACACCCACTTTTGAATTTTTTGTGGTATTACGTAAAGGATGAGTGTTCAGTTCAGTAGGTTGTGATGTTATCTCCTTTGGTATGAATGCGAGATAAAAGACATTGGCAAACACAAGGAAAGAACTGACTAGGCGTTCTACTGGCAACAAATGGAGCACATGTAGAAGTCTGCCCATCAGAAACTTTATGATCTAAGTTGCCATCCAGAACAAACCACATAGCTGTAACTAGCATAGAATCTCAAGAACAAATTTTTGTAACCAGTGCACGACTTTACGCTCACCATGCAATTCCACTTCTTCACTGTTACTGATAATCCTCAGCTTCGTGATTTGTTGTTGTTTCTCTTTTATAATGAATCAAGTCTTATCACAACGCCTAGCTAGTGGTGCCACACAGTCACATAACTCTGCACCTTTCTCTCCTTAAGCGATTTGTTTTCATAGGATTCTAATCATCGTACCGCATATATTTATGTAAATTTATGGATTTCTGTTTCGTATTAGCTACCGCTACGAGTGAAAGTATACAATGAAGGATGATAGGCTTTTGTGAGGTATGTTAGAATCTAGTAATGGAGTTAAGTGCTATCTACAATGTGTATGCAAACAACCCCGACAAGGCTATATATGAACTGTGGAAGGATTAATGGACCATTGTTCAACAGGGAACCCTGCTTAATCGTACAGAAAATGGGTGCCGTGGTTCTCTCAAAGTTGAGAACTTTACTGACAAACCTTCTTTACATTGTGGCTGGTATTCATATACACAGTGCGGTACTACTTAGTATTCTGCGGTGCTACTCACTCTTTTTTCAGTCATTACATACAAATCTGGTTGAAATGTAACACTGAGATAAACATTTTAATTTTGTTTCCGATTTTCATACCAACCACTAAATTCTATCTCGGCAGCATTCCCACCTTAATATGAGTGAAGATAACGCTGAAGACGCTGTGTTCCTTTGAATACCTGATCACTATTACCCTAAAGAGTCCTTTGTTCGGTTTATATATTTTCGGTGACTGATTTTTATGGCAGATTCGTCTTACTAAAGTATGTACCTTTCGTTTCGACGGGAAGTTCAACCCGTAGACTAAATTTCGAAACTCTCTGTGGTCTGAACTGAAGTATCGGATGTCATTATCAATCAGTCAGTTTCTATCACAATATCATTATTTTTATTATTAAGATTTAAAAACTTAATTAATACCTAGACAAAAATTATAATCTCTGTTCTTTAAACTTTAATACAGCTAAGTCAAACGTTATTCAACGACACGTTTTAAAAAGTAACGTAATTTTGCCACTAATTAACATAGCATATTAACATAATTCCAGAATTAATAGATTACACGAAACTACACTACAATATTAACTTGAGATAAAAATGTTCTCGAAATTCTTTTAGTATTTCTCTAAATATGTTCTTTATTACCATCTAATGACTAGACCTTGAAGAAAATGTATTCTATGAACTTCATCTTGTGTTTCTTTCCGTCAGTGCTGCTG
Organism: Schistocerca piceifrons; assembly: GCF_021461385.2. Taxonomy (NCBI): domain Eukaryota; kingdom Metazoa; phylum Arthropoda; class Insecta; order Orthoptera; family Acrididae; genus Schistocerca; species Schistocerca piceifrons. Next base: position 162,579,935 of record NC_060144.1, on the reverse strand, counting down.
TTGATATACAGTGACATTCTTAGATGTGATACTAGAAGAAAATTTTATTTACTAACATTGTATTCTCTGTAGATTGTAGTGTCTTCTGTTAACAGAAAGACTTTCACATTTCTAACACTACAATGAATTATACATCCAGTAATTCTGGCGCTACATTCACATTTTTTAATTTCTTTGTTTTGGAAGAGCTATTTGTTAACCTGAAGTTGCTGATAAATTTCTTTAACTGATATACAACACAGTTTTTAGTGTGTTCTCCTTGTGGACAGACTGGTTCTTTAATGGTAGAATTTCTTATCCTTGCGCTGTTATCCCCAACAAGTATGAGACGTTCTGATTTAGGTATTAGCTTAATCTTCTTCTGTATACATTCGTACTTTTGCAAGTGTTTCCTCTCTTTCACAGTTCTGGAGTTTATTTAACCCATTACATACACCATCTTCCCCAGTATCTTCATCCATTAATGTGCAGTCTTCAATATATAAAAGTACGTAAATACAACCATTTTCCGTGGGTACTTTTGATGCTAACTCCAGTTCCTTCTCTTTCAGTTCGACTTCCTCCACTGTATATCATAATATAGCCATGAATTTCTTTAGATGCTTGTAGCTCCTTCATCCTTTCTGATACGTCAGCTATATCAAATTTTGCAGTGTTTAATTCCTTTGTTAGTTTTCGGAATTTAGTGCTTATTCCAGTAAAATTTTATGTGTCTACTTTCAGTATATATCCCGTCTTCATAGTCTAACTTTTCACTTTTTTGTGGATATACTTCTGTGTTTTTCCTCACGGTTGTCTCATTTAGGAGGTTAAGCTTTCGTATACCTAGGAGGCCCGTCCCCACCCCTCCCCCTCCCATCCCTGTCCGTTGTGGACTTCTCTTTTTCTGTCCCCTGAATAAGAGACCTGTCGGTTCCACTCCCTCCAGCACAGCTCTCTGGGTGATAGCAGTGTGCACAAACGCCCTCGCTATCATATGGCGGCAATCCTCGAGGAGGCAGATCTTTCTCATCTTCAGCGTTCCCTTATTTACTGTGTGGTACTAAGCGCACCAGACAAAACCTAGTCGCGAGAGGCAGACAGCATACTAATACGCTGTATCACTGCCCCTAGGCAAGATAACGACTTCGTTTCAGGAGACAGAAAGGTCTACATCTTGGTTTAGGTACTCCATGTCCATCTTAATCCACTCTTCGATAGTTATATCCCGAAGAAGTACCATTGTGGATGGATATTGACAGCTGCAATAACTCATAGAAATTTTATGCGTAATTAAAGATGGGTGGTTAGTGGGCAAGTCCAGGAGTCATAGAGTTTATGTTGTGAGATACAGTCACACAGGAGGACAGCATCATATGTGTAAACTCTGAAGACGTTCTACATTATCACTTTATCAGGTGCTAACAGCTACAGATCATTTGTTGTTTAAAATTACAGTTCTTGACGAGATTCACGCATTGCCTGAGTACTGGTAGTTTGGGCTGCTACCTTAATTTTGGGGTGTGTGGTGTTTGGACGCCTGTACCACCACTGGAAGGGGCGAAAACCTCCAAGTGTTTCTAGGCAACCCATGTGGTAACTCCACTTTCTGAATCTGGTGAGACATTTCGTATGGTAAGTGCATATTTACATGTAAAGGAAAACGTCGTGCGTTGCTTTGAACTTCTATGGGAGTTTATGGACAAGAATTTTACTAGACGGTCAGGTTCCCCTGGCGCATGTGCTTTTAGAAGGGTTCTCAGGTGTCCAGCAAGAGGCTAGTCCAACGCTCAGTGGTAGCACCGAGATAAATGGTCTTTCAAAGACGCACCAAGATGGGATGGAAAACAGGCGAACCGACGTACCCCAGTGGAGGAGGTTCCAGCGATAACCTTCTCTTCTCAGAATCGTGAGTGCTACAATGCTGTCTTTACCATGAGGGGGTTATATCATGCTCTCATTTCAGCCCGACCCTCCGCTCCAGCGTGGAACGATGTTCATATTCAAATGTTGTAGAATCTTTCTCTTGCGGGCAAGAATTTTATCCTTCGTACGTACAATCGCATCTGGGCAGAGGGCACATTTCCCAGACGCTGGCGTGAAGCCATTGTCTTACCCATACCTAAGCACTTCTGGTTATCGCCCCGTTTCTCTCACCAGCTGTCTCTGCAAGGTAATGGAAACGTATATTTCATGCCCCGCGAGTGTGATGGCTCGAGTCTCGCACAGTGTAGATTTAGCGGGCGCCTTTCACGTCACTTTGTCAACCCACGTCATGAATCGTTTTCTGCGGAAATATCAGACTGTGTCCGTGTTTTCAGGTTTGGCGAAAGACTATGATACCTGCTGGAGAACTGGTATCCTCCATACTCTCTACACGTGGGGCTTCCCTGGCATCATGCACCGTTTCTTCAGGAACTTTTAAAAGAGAGTTTTCAAGGTAAGTGTTGGTTCTGCCTTGTAGGCCACCTTTATTTATGATATCTGTGTGCCTCAGGGTTCTGTCCTGAGCGTCATCCTCTTTGCTATCGCCATTAACCCTATTAAGTCCAGTCTCCTGCAGGGCATCAGTGGCTCCTTCTTCGCTGACGATTTTTCCCTTTATTGCAATTCTCCACGGCCTTGTCTCCTTGAGCGGCGTCTTCAGCGGTGTCCCGATTGTCTTTACTTATGGGGCGTAGACAGTGGCTTTCGCTTTTCCTCTGACAAAACCGTTTATACGAATTTCTGGCGGCTACCCTTGACCATGTTGCTCTTCCGTTCGTTGACACTACGAAATTCCTTGGTCTAATGCTCTATAGGAAAACTGGTTGGTCGTCTCAAGTGTCATAGCTAGTTGTCCGCTGTATGCAGTCCCTCAGTGTCCTACATGTCCTCAGCAATACTTCCTGGGGAGCGGATCGGACCACCCCCCTGCGTGGGCGTAGACTATGGGCGTTTCGTTTATGCATGGGCACGCCATCTGAATACCATCCACCATCGTGGCATGCGTTTGGCCACTGGCGCCTTTTACACTAGCCCGGTTAAGAGTCTATATTCCGAAGCAGCCGATCTAGCACTCTCATACCCCCGTGACATCCTCCTCGGCAGATACGTGTGCCGTTTGTCTGCTATGCCTGGCCACCCTTCCTACGCCTCCTTATTTGATGACTCCTTTGATCGCCTGTATCGGGCGTGTCCCTCTCCTCTGTTAGTCCCCGGCGATCGCTTTCGGTTCTTGCTGCGGCAGCTTAACTTCACGCTACCTTCCCTTTCCCGATTGATGTGAACTCTTCACTACCTTGGTTTCGTGCGGCGGCCTGTGATCACCCTCGATTTCATTCGCTTCTTAAAGACACTACTCCAGCTTCGCTTTATCGCCGTTAAGTTTCACGACCTTTGCACCAAACTTCGCGATGCTGTCTTTGTGTACACTGATGGCTCTCGGACTGACCATGGTTTCAGGAGTGGCACGGACGTTTCTCGGTATCTGCTCTTCGAAAACTGTTCGGTATTTACAGCAGATATCTTCAGCCTGTGTCAGGCGGCACAGTGCGTCCGGCGACACAGGCTTTTCAATTGCGTCAGCTACTCGAAATCTCTCAGTGCCCTTCAGAGCCATAGTGTGCTATACACCGCCCACCTCTTAGCGCAACGGGCACAGGAAAGCTGTCGCTTACTCAATCTCGATGGAGCCGCTGTGATGTTCATGTAGGTTTCTGGTCACGTCGGTCTGACAGGAAACGAGGCCGCTGACGCTGCTGCGAAGGCTGCAGTCCTCGTACCTCGTCCCGCTAGTTCTTCTACTGCCTTCTATGATCTCTGTGAAGCCGTCCGTCAGCAGGAGGTGTCGCTTTGGCATCACCACTAGTCTCTCCTTCAGGAAAAGAAGCTCCACGGAATTAAGCGTCTCCCATTGGTTTGGACGACCTCCTGTCGGTCCTCTTGTCGCAATAACATCATTTAGGTTGTGTACTGGGCACGGTGTATTTCGCCATCGCCATTTTTTAAGTGTTGATCTCCCACCACTATAAGCTCATTGCCCTCAAACTGTGACGGTTTGCCATTTCCCGACGAAATGCCCTTTTACAATCATTTACGTTCCCATTGCCTTCTGAGGTACAGGCCGTTTTAGCGGACGACACGCGGGCTGTCGACATAATCTCATTTATTATCCTTCGTAGCAATATGGCGCAGTACCTTTAATCTTTAGTTCAGGACTTCCGTGTTTCTATGGCGTATTTTATGGTTCTTTCTCCAAGTCCCTGTTTTTGGATGTCTTCCCTTCCGTCACTTGGGATTAACGAATAGTCGTTTTTAACTCTTATTCTCTTCGTGTTCTACGGTTTTAACATGGGCGCCTGTGGCCCTAGTGGTTTCCTCGCCTTAAATTAATACAAATTTTTCTCACATTTACTAACATCTTACACCCTTTTAAACATTGACGACCGCTTTTTCCAGGACGACCAATTCGATGAATGTCTTGACTGATCTTGATTGGCGCCTGTACCTTTAATAAAGACAAGCCGCTCCTCATCTGACTTATCCCTATTCTTTTCAGCAACTTGGCTGCGTGATTGGATAACCTGATGGTGCATTAGTTGTAACCTCTTACTATCTTCGGAATGTCTGATAGTACGTCGCCAGTCTCACAGTCTCTACACACCAACTGCAATATTTGTTTTTTTCGCCATTTCCAATGAATTTAGAATTTTCTGTGGGATGTTACCTATCCCTAACGCCTTATTTGATCTTAAGCGATCCAGAAATCTTTCACATTGAAGGTAATACTGAGTCACCTGTGTCTTCCATATCCACTTAATTTCTTCTTGTACGAAGGTGTGCTGAAAACTAAGGCCACAGGTTTTTTATATGAAAAACTTTCAAAGTTTTTAAAATGAAACAAACGTTCTTAACGTTTACGTCTTTATTCTTCATACCAACATATTTGCTGCCATCCGCCACTGGAGGGGTCCAAATTGCACCATTTAACGTGGCTGTAAGTTCCGAAACTACACATTAAAAAAAGTTTTGCATTAACCTGGTTCCCAGAACTCCTGAAGATAGACGTTGACTGTGTATAAAGTATCACAGACACAGTCTCTATGACTGTTCAGAGATGTCACTAAACCTGCCCAAAGATGTAAGCAGTCATGCATGAGCAGCGCCTATTAGACGGCCGGGGCCCGACAGCCGACCAGTTCCAATCATTCCACCAGGAAGGAGGTACACGGCTCGTGTTATCTGTAGTTCAAGCATGCCTAGACGATTAATACCGCAGTGCGATCGCTTCCGACTGTTACTTTGTGCCAGGAAGGGCTCTCTATAAGGGAAGTGTCCAGGCGTCTCGAGGTTAACCAAAGCCATGTTTTTCGGACATGGAGGAGATACAAAGAAACAGAAACTGTCGATGACATTCGTCAATCAGGCAGCCCAAGGGCTACTACTGTACTGGATGACAGCTACCTAATGATTATGGTTCGGAGGAACCCTCACAGCAACACCACCATGTTGAATAATAGTTTCCGTGCAGTCACAGGGCGTCGTGATACGACTCAAACTGTTCACAATAGGCTACATCATGCGCAACTTACTCCCGACGTCCTTGGCGAGGTCCATCTTTACAACCACGACACCATGCAGCGTGGTACTGATGACCCCAACAACGTGCCGAATGGACCAGGGCATTGGCATCACGTTCTCTTCACCGATGAGTATCGCATATGCCTTCAACAAGAAAATCGTCGGAGACGTGCTTGGAGGCAACCCGTTCAGCCTGTACGCCTTAGACACACTGTCGAGCTGGTTGAGCATGGTGGAGGTACCCTGATGCTTTGGAGTTGCATTGTGTGAGGCCGACTCACGCTGTTCTTTGGTCATGTAAGGCGCCGTAACAGTTGTGCGATACGTGAATGCCATCCTCCGACCGATAGTGCAAACATATCGATAGCATATTTCAGAGGCATTCGTCTTCATGGACGAGAATTCGCTTCCCCATCGTGATCATCTTGTGAATGACTTCCTTCAGGATAATGACATCGCTCGACCAGAGTGGCCACCATATTCTCCAGACATGAACCCGATCGAACTTGCCTGGAATAGATTGAAAAGGGCTGTTTATGGACGATGTGATCCACCAACCATTCTGAGGGATGTACGCCGAATTGCCGTGGAGGAGTGGGAAAATCTGGACCAACAGTGCCGTAATAAACTTGTGGATAGTATTCCACGTCGAATACAGGCATGCATCAAGGCAATAGGCGATGCTCCTGGGTATTAGAGATACCGGTGTGTACAGCAGTATGGACCACCACCTCTGAAGTTCTCGCTGTATGGTGGTACAACATGCAATGTGTGGTTTTCGTATTGTATTGTATTGCATGCAAACGGAGACCTAGAAACGACGGAGAGACATCTTTCCCGCCGCAGCCGTCAGTGGTACACAACCCCACTGCCGCCCCACATCGAACCCTGGGTTACTGTGCGGTTTGGCCCCCAGTCCACAGGTCCGCTAACAGGCGTCTTGAAATTTTTGATCTGACAAAGCGGTAAAATTTATACCGTTGTTAAGGCAGTGTGGACAAGAGCGTAGCGATGTGCTAGTGTTGATACGTTTAAGAGAGCATCGCGGCCTGTAGAGTTGTCTGGCCCATGAGAGAGACGCCACGGGTCTCGTTAAATATTTAGGCCGGCCATTAGCGGCTGAGCGCAGACACGTGCGTTCGCTGCAATCTCGTTACTCCCACCCTACCCTGCGGCGCCGTACAAACCCACCACATCCGGCACTTGGCAGCGCACCGGCATCAGATGGTAACTCAAGGTGAAGGGCGCACGGCGACCTCCACTCCAGGCTACTGCGGGGTGGCTGCCTTCACTCAAGGCTGCCTTGCCACGAAAACAAGGAGCACTCATTGCTAGCAACACAGTCCCATTATCCACCAGTTCAATTCATTCCTCAATCAAAATTTCCACCGATGTGCTGCCGGTCTATAGTGTCCTACGGGCACAATATTTCGGCGATCATACATGTCGCCATCATCAGGTGAACTGACGGACTGACCTCCTGTGAACGTGCGGGCACGGAGATCCGTACGCTATGGTTGCTCAGAGGGAACTGGGTTCGGTCGCGGCGGCGGCGGATTTAAATACCCTCCGCCCGCGGCGCGCTCCCTCCGCCGTCCGCGCCCCGCGCCACGGTCGCGCGGTGGAACAGATTGCGACGGCGTCTGAAATGACGTCGGTGTGATGGCTCTGTCCGCCCTGGTCGTCACAACTATACGTTTGCTCGATTTACTTTTGATTAATCAAAAGCGTTACGTGAAAAACTATTCATAACACGGCGTTCCTTTTGAACATTTTGACGATACTAATATTCCATTTAAAATATTATCACATTCTCCGTGTTATTAGTTACGAATTGAAATCTAAATGATCAGTGAAACAACCAGTTTTAATTATTTTTTTTAAATTATTTACCTTCAGTAAAACCAAGATATTCCCATATTCGAAACAAGATTCGGCACGTATTTTCATTCCGCGCCGCTGGCTCCGCATGAAGTCACAAGGTCGCTGACATCCCCTTTTCTTTTCTCCCCCTCCACCTTCAGTTTACGAAATACGTGCCAGGTCCGAAAAAACAAATACTTTCATGTATATCATGGAACAGTTCCTATTTCTGCCTTTCCGATAAATCGCAACTTCACACTTTCTGTCACCAACTACTTCTCAACTCGGTGTTGGTATGTCTGTTCTGACGCACCGTTAAAAGTTTTGTCACAAAGAAATCAAGTGAGGAAGTATAAAGTGTCTTCATTGATAGAAAGATAAAATGTAAGATGGGATGTGAAATATTTGGAAGTCTACTGAATAGACAACCTGACAAAAACGTGAAACAGTTAGAACTGGGCCGGCCGGAGTGGCCGAGTGGTTAAAGGCGTACAGTCTGGAACCGCACGGCCGCTACGGTCGCAGGTTCGAATCCTGCCTCGGGCATGGATGTGTGTGATGTCCTTAGGTAAGTTAGGTTTAAGTAGTTCTAAGTTCTAGGGGACTTATGACCACAGCAGTTGAGTCCCATAGTGCTCAGAGCCATTTGAACCATTTTTGAACTTAGAACTGGAATTGTTACCTAACTTCGTGCATTTATACATCATTGACGGCTATGTAACTGACTACCGTTCTCAATCTTTGTGACATTAGAGCGGCCAGCAGAGAGCGTTAGTATTCCTCTTGTGTAGGGTTGTTACAATGGCTGGTAGGGTATATAAGGGGCGTGAAAAACATAAGTTCTTGAGCGATGATTATGAAGGGTGAATATGCCGCTTGAGAACTACAAACACCAGATAGAATCTGGAAGCTACAATTGCCCAGTATCCAGGTTTTTGAGGCATTCATATGTGACAGCGGCCCGATGTTGTGCAACATGGCAGCTTGTCTTCAAGTTCCTGGTCGACCATGTCTGTGCAACACAAGAGAGAATTACAGCATTGTGCAACAAACATATCGTCACGCCTTCACATCTGCGGCTGCCATCCGAGAACTAATAATGGACGATCTGCAACATTTTATGTCGCCCCACATGAGCGGTCGGAGACCAGCAGCAACCAGACGATGGAATTTTTGTCCCATGCATAGACTATCTTTAACACCGCAACTCTAACGGCTGCATCTGTAGTGGTGTGCTGACCGAGTAGCTTTGACTGCCGATTAATGTTGTAGCATTGTGCTGAGAAAGTGGAACACTAAGAATCTTACGCTGGTAGAAAAGGCTGTTCACTGAATCTACATCTGATGCGAAATTCGTCAGTTCTTGCAAAACAAATAATTTTGTAGTTTCATAGTATATGCAAAAATTTATATACGGGATGTTCGGAAATTCCCGTTAAAAACTGCTAGGACTCTGTAGACATTTGACGTTGTTCACGCCCATTACATACCCTGTTAACGCTTGTAACAACATTATACAAGAACCACAGCAACGCCCTCGGATGACTGTCACAAGATATTCTGAATACGAATCCGTGTCCCGAAACGTACCATTTCCATTCTACGACGGTTTCAGTTAATATTTGTAACGTGTCCACGTCTGCTGAGAGAAAAGGTCTGAGTTGCGTGTCCTGTTAGGTAATAGGATAGATAGGATGACGTGTAATGAGCCAGACGGTCAGTTGACGCTATCTCCGTCTGCCTTGCTGCGAGACTCCTGTACAGACAGAGAGAAGATATGGCACGAATTCTGGTCGCTGCACAAAAAATTGAAGAGACACCAAGTTAAATGGAGAGGGTGTAGCAGAATATGCTTCATCGATAGAATGTCTGTAACAACTTTGGTGGACGCCACATCGAGCCATTGTTGTAATGCATCAGTACAGTTCTGAATGTACAGTGTGCTGTATTCTTTTGTGTTTTGGAATAACGTAAACACCCAATGTTTATGAGTCAAAACAAACATATGTACTTAAGTGATAAATCGATGTTTCGTTTTGTTCCTTTTGAAATTTTACCCAAAAATTGCACTGCGTCTTGCCTAATTCGGTTCTTCAAGCAGACGTGGACGAGTTAAACATGCGAACCGAAACCTTCGTAGAACGGGAACGGTACATTTCCGGACATTGATCCCAGTTCTAAATATTACGCAGTCACTTCCCTGTACAAGTCCTAAAAGTTTGTAACGCAAATTTTCGAACACACTGCATTATAAAAAGATACATAAATGTATATTCTGCGCAATCGAGTATCTCGTAATACAGCATATGCATTTTTTTTTTGGTCTTCTGAATGATATCATGCTGCCCGCCACGAATTCCTTTTTGTGCCTACCTTCTCATCTCAGAGTAGCAATTGCAGCCGAAGTCCTCAATTATTTGCTGCGTATCTTCCAATCTCGGTCACCTTTTGTAGTTTCTGCCCTCTATGTCTCCGTCTAGTACCATGGAAGGTACTCCCTGATGTCTTAATAGACGTCCTATCATCATGTCCCTTTCTACATGTGAGTGTTTCCCACATGTCAGTTTTTATGACATACTCCTATCCTCGACGATTCTGTAGTGCTTAGCTTATCAGTCCACCTAATTTTCCCATTTCTCTGTAGCACAACTTCTCAATTGTCTGGTTTCTCTTAAGTTCTGGTTTTTCCACATCCACGTTTCACTGCCTTACAATTCGATGTAGTTCTGATGGCAATTTTCTCGCTGTCAGCGTTGCTATCGTTTTTCGTCTATTTCCTTTCAGTTCACATTCTGTACTCATTCGACAGTTCATTCGATTCAGCGCATCTTATAATACTTCTTCACGTTTACTGAGGAGAGCAGTCTCATCAGCAAATCCAATCATTGATATCCATTCGTACTGTATTTTAATCATGTTCTTGAAATTTCCTTTTATTTTAGTCATTGCCTCTTCGGTGTATAGATTGAACAGAAAGCACGAAAGACTACATCCCTGCCACACACCCATGTTAATCCGAGCTCTCAGTTCTTGGCATTTTAGTCTTATTATTACCACTTATTCTTGTTCATATCGCAAAATACTCGTCTTTCCGTACAATTATGCACATTGTCTCAGAATTTCGAACACTTCGCGCTATTTGACATTGTCGACCTCTTTTCGCAGATCAAAAAATCCTATGAACTTGTCTTGATCTTCCTTCAGTCTTGGTTCCATTATCAGCCGCTACGTCAGATCTGCCTGTCTGGTTTCCTTACCTCTCCTAAAGGCAAACTACTTGTCATCTAACCGATCGTCAATTTTCTTCTCCATTCTTGGGAATATTACTCATCTTAACTTTCTGGATGCATGAGATTTAAAGCTGATAGTGCGGTAATTCTTGTACTTGTCTGCTCAAACTACCTTCTGAGTCCTGTGGATAATGTTTTTTCGACAGTCAGATGGTAGGTCGCCAGTGTCATACTATCTACAGACCAACGTGAATAGTCGATTCGTTAACATTTGCCCCTACCATTTTATAAATTCACAAGGAATATTATCTATTGATTCTTCCAATTTTGATCGCAAGTCGTTAAAATTTCCTCTAAAACCTGATTCAAATAGTCCTCTTTCACTTCATTCTCGACTCTAGTTCCTTCTTCCATTACGTTATCACAAAAATCCTCCCCCTCAGAGAGACCTTCAATGTACACTTACCACTTATCCGCTCTCACCTCTGTACTTAACAGTGCAATTGTCACCACACTCTCAATTTTACCACCCCTGCATTTAGTCTCACCAAATGTTGTTTTGATTTTTTTTGTATGCTGAATGAGTCCTTCGGCGAACCATTCCTTTCTCGATTTCTTCGCATCTTTCTTGAAGTCACTCTGCCGCAGTTTCCAAGTTGTTTTTGTTTATTTCGGTCCTAAATGAGTTGTATTTCTCAATTCCTGAATTTCCCTGAACATTTTTGTACTTCCTTTTTTCGTCGATCAAGTGCAGTATTTCCTCTGTTAGTTATGGATTCTTCGCACTTACTTCTCTCGTTCGTTTGTTTTTCTTTCCAGCTTCTGTGACTGCGCCTTTTAGGGACGCCCAGTGCTCTAAACGTGAACTGCCTACTAAGCTATTCATTATCGCAGTATCAATAGCCGCAGAGAACTTCCAGCGTCTCTTTTCATTCGTGTGTAGTTCCATATCGCATTTCCTTGCGCTTCAATTTTTCCTGAGTAGTTTCTTAAATTTCACCCTAGTCTTCATCTTTACTAAATTCTGAACTGAGTCTTTAGCGGCACCTGGATAAGGTTTAAAATCCACTAGCTGACTTCGGAAACTCCCTGACCATAATGTAACGCCTTTTCAAAGTATAACTGCTACTCCAGTGATCCTCGAACAGAATATTCGCTAATACTAGCTGAAATTTTTTGCAGAACTGTTAGTCTTTCTCGTCTATCATTCCTGCTACTAAGGCCATATTCTCATTTACGGCTGTGTTTACTCCTCCCCGTACAACCGCAGTCCAATCCCCCTGATATATTAGATTTTCGATACACCTTACGGACTGAACTACTAAATCTGTGTCCTCATACGCTTTGCCTTCATCTTACGCTTGTGACGTCAGCATGTGTAACTGAAATATCTCTCTCGGTGATGGTTTCCTATCGATTCTGATGAGAATAGCCCTATGATTTATCTGTTCACAGTAACTCACTCTCTGTTCTACCTTGCTATTCTGAACGAAACATACTCCGATTACATCATATTCTGCTGCAGTTAAAATTATCCCGTACTCTTCTGACCAGATATCCGTGTCTTCTTTACATTTCATTCACTGACCCCTTATATATAGACTCATTTTTAGGATCTCTGTTCAAAAATGGTTCAAATGGCTCTGAGCACTATGAGACCTAGAATCAGTCCCCTAGAACTTACGACTACTTAAACCTAAGGACATCACACACATCCATGCCTGAGGCAGGATTCGAACCTGCGACCGAAGCGGTCGCGTG